>NC_052049.1:34551521-34909646 GCF_903992535.2 Arvicola amphibius | reverse complement strand
GCAAATGAGATGGGCCACTTTCCTGTGGAATTGTGGGCTTGTTTGGAACTCTCAGCTCCTGTTTGGTTGGAATCAAACGGTTTGAAAGTCAAGCTTCTGCTATGGGAATTTCAAGCCCTCTCATGTGATTTATTGGCTGTTCGTTTATCCTTTCTTTTATGGGGGTTTCCTGAGTGGCTGCCTGTTGTGGAAGAAGGGACTGATTTATGGTAGACTGCTGGTGTTCTTCATCATTTTAAATGCTTCTGAATGTGACCACTGCTTTTTCCAAGTCACCTTGCTAGACGGGGTGATTATTGGACCACTTCTCTTTGTTTCATTTTGTGTAGAAAATATTGTCTTTTCTGTATTGTCCACGAGTCTTATTTCCTCCCTGTGACATTGCCCCCTATGTGTTGTGGGCTTTTTTTTTTTTTTTGGTTTTTCGAGACAGGGTTTCTCTGTGGCTTTGGAGCCTGTCCTGGAACTAGCTCTTGTAGACCAGGCTGGTCTCGAACTCACAGACATCCACCTGCCTGTGTTGTGGGCTTTTTAAGAGGGGATTTTGTTTTGCTAAATGACATTTTAATCATTATTCATCTTTCTGAAATGAAGCATAGTAACCTAAAAAGGTATTTTAAAGACTGGGTCACCTTCTGGCTCTAGAAAAATTCCCAGGAATCCACAAGGATGACCCCAGCTAATACCCTAAGCAATGGAGGAGAGGGCGCCCTGAACTGGCTTGCCTGTAGTCAGACTGATGATTATCTTAAATATCACCATGGAACCTTCATCCAGCAACTGATGGAAACAGGCAGAGACCCGCATCAGAGCACTGGACTGAGCCCCCAAGGTCCAGTTAAAGAGTGGGAGGAAGGAGAGTATGAGCAAGGAAATCAAGACCATGCGGGGTTCACCCACTGAGACAATGTGCATGAGCTAATGGGAGCTCACCAACTCCAGCTGGACTGGGAATGAACCAGTCCCTCTGAATGTGGTTGATAGTTGGGACAGACTGAGGGGGCCAATGACAATGGTACTGGGATTTGTCTCTACTGCATGTACTGGCTTTTTGGGATCCTATTCTCTTTGGATGTATACCTCGCTCAACCGGGATGTAGTGGGGAGGGCCTTGGACTTTTCACAGGGCAGGGTGCTTTGGCCCTCTCTTAAGATTGAAGTGGGTGGGGGGAAGAGTGTGTGGAGGGAGTAGGAGGGAGGAGGGGAGGAAGTGGGAATTTGGATTGATATATTTTTAAAGTAATAAAAAATAAAAGACTGGGTCACCTATCTGGGAACATTTGATTCCTGCTGGGTTTCTGGTATTTGTGATATTTCTGGGCCCCTACTATCCTGGCCCTGGGCAAGCAGTAGGATGGCCTTTGCAGCCAGAAGGACCAATCCTCTTTGTCATTTCTAGGGACATGGGCCACCATTTTTCTGCAGCTTGAATGTGTAGAACAGGTTTTTGACTAGTGATGTTTCCTTTTTATCCAGATATATTTGTTTGGGGGTAAAACTTAACTATATAGGTCATCTTGAAATATTCACAGGCAAATATTTTCCATGTTATTGCCCTATTAATAATTGTGTGAGCTTAATATTTCATTGTGAATAGTGAACACATGGGCACAGGCACAGGTATGATCCCTACCTACACATACACATGTATACATATACATACAAGAGTGTAACAAATCCACTGATTTGATTCTTTCCCTCCTCTGTTTTTAGCTAGTCCTTTTTTGTTATCCAAATCTACACTCTTTAGGGGTTCATCACCTGGAAAAGATGATTTTTTTCCTAGTGTAGTAGGTGATTTTAAAAGAACGTTGCCAGGCAGTGGTGGCGCATGCCTTTAATCCCAGCACTCAGGAGGCAGAGGCAGGTGGATGTCCTGTGAGTTCGAGGCCAGCTTGGTCTACAAAATGAGTTCCAGGATAGTCAAGGCTACACAGAGAAACCCTGTCTGAAAAAATCAAGAAAAAACAAAAAAACAAAACAAACAAAAGCCCAACATAATAGCCGTAGATGAATATACTTCTAAAAGTGAGCGTGGGAGAAGAGGTAAAAATTAACAAGGGTTTGTTTGTTTGTTTGTTTGTTTTTGTTTCTAAATGACTTTTTAGTCTTTGTTTGTTAGCCTAAAGGAAGCCCAGAAACTGCAGGTCATGCATCCTGCGTCTAGCGGACTCCTGTGTTGAAATACGCAACCACATCATGGGAAAAGATCTGCTAGTTTTTAGAGTGTTCCATGAAAGGAGCGTGCCAGATTAGTTTTGGGAGAAGAAAAACCCTAAACCTCCCTTCCTTGCAACTCTGTGCTTTTCTGCCTGACTTTCTTTTTTCAACAAATATGTATTTGAAAGCTTACTGTTTGGCAGGCTAATACGGGGAAGGCTCTTTTAGCTACTAAGACTAAAAGCCTGTTCCGTTGAATGTAGGGTGAGATGGGGCGGACACCCCTGTTTGAATCGTGGTCAGCTAGTAAATTTGTAGGTTAGAGGGGTCAGGGCTTCTATCTCAGTTATTCAGTTCCACTATTGTAGTTACAAGGCAGCCACAAATATTAAGCATGTGGATGTGGCTATGCTTCAATAACACTTTATTGGCTAAAACAAACAGTGGGCTGGATTTGGTCTGCAGATTGTATTTCCTCAGTCACTAGACTAATAGAAGAGAAGCTATATTGGAGCATATTTCTCATTGAATTTGAGTTTTAGTTTCTGTATTTTGAGAGTACACAAACACATAATACACACACACACACACACACATATATATATACTTGTACATGTATATGAATATGTATATATGTATGTACACACACGTATGCCATGACATTTGAAACCAGAGTGACATAGATGAGTTTCTAATGTTTCTTTTCACCTGTGGAATTCTTTCTTCCTACCCATCTTTATACAGACTTATAAAACAAACTTTTTATTATGTGATTATTAGTAATCGTATTTTCTTCTTATTCCTGAGGAGAAGAGGCTCTTTTAGATGAACACAGGCACTGCCCTGAGATGTGAAGACCGACTCTGGAGATGTGGCTCGTGGGTCCAGTGCTTGCCTGGCATTTGTGAGGCCCCGGCACTAATACCCAGCTCTGGAAAAACCAAACAAAACAAAAATCAAAAGCAGTCAGGCTCAGTGGTAGAATACTTGCCACATTGGAAGCTATGAAGACTTGATATTGAGGGTTCCTAGTTCCTATTCTAGTTGGGTCGGTTTCGGGGTTTATTTTTTATTTTTGGCATGGTATTAAGAAAATGTAGATTCCAATGTCAGCACAGTTGGCAAGTGCTAAGGATTGCAAAGTAGCTTGCAGTGCCATCTTAAGTTAATCTTCAGTGATAAGGCAGAGCGTAGGCTTCACCATGAGGCCTGCTCCCTCCTCCCCCCCCGCCCTGCGGAGTTACTCTGGCACACGAGTGAGTGAGGGGGCGGGTTTTCAGTGCCTTGAAGTTATAACACAGAGCGTTTGGATATGTGCCTGTCATCATTTCGGTCTCTAATTAGAGTTAGAAGTCACCTTTGTTTTAAAAACCTTTCTCATGTATCTCAGTGCCCTTTGCAAGCCCATGTAGGGAGCAATTTGAAATGCCTGGTGTTCAAGACGCCAGACCTAGGTGGAAGTCAAGGCCCTGTCATTCAGGCTTGGGTTAGTGGCCCTCAGCTTTTACCATCTGACAGAGAAACCTAGAGATCCTCAAGCTCTTCTCATTGAGGGTGGGCCTGAGTGTTGAAACACCCAGCATGTTGCTAGTACCTTTCTAATGTCACCCCCCTCTCCCTTCTGTCATGGACTTGCAAGATAAGGTCAGCCTTTTAGTGGAATGTTGTCTGCTTGTTTGACCTCAGGAGGTCTGGTTAATAGGTATTATCCTCACTTTAAAGGAATGCTTGAGTAGGAATTCTGTCTCAGAAATGCTTGTTCACTGTGATGAAAGGAGTGGCCTTTCTGGGGTGGTGATTCCATTTTCTGGCCTGAGAATGACAGGGGCTGGTGACAGGTGGAAGGCAGTTTAAGAGGCTTACTTAAGTATATCGCCAGAAATGCAGCAGGCACACAGCCTTTCATATTAGACAGTCCTGTACCTATGGTAGACCTGTATGGAAGAGGACAGTGTGACACTTTGAAGACCCAAGGATGTGGACAGCAAAGAAGTGAGGGAGTGATTGCCATCACTTGACAGCTGGTGGTAGCTTAAGTATAAATTCTCAAAATGAGAAAGAAGTGGAAAGGGAAAATAGGCTGAATGCCCAAGGCAGACATAAGCAAGTCCTACAGTCCGAGATGGGCACCTAGAAGTCTAGAACTACTGAAAGCCTCAAGCGATCTCTGACATACTGATTGGGGGATGTTTGTCTTTAGCAGGTATATATGGCTGTTCAGACATACTGTGGAATCTGTGGGATCATATTAAAGAATGACCCAGAGAATTGGTTCTGAACCCAGGCCCAGATGGGGGAGCTTGCTAAGACCCTGCTGCTGAAGATGAGATGATATCTGGGACTTGAGTTCTAGGCTTCAGTAGGAGTTGATGGGTTCTGACTTGAGGGCTGCAACCTTGCTCTGGCTGAAGATAGGAGAACGAAGTGGACAGGCCCAGAAGGGAACTCTTATTGCTGAGCCCCCGGTGTTTCCTTACGTGATCCAGTTGATGAGTGGTTTATTCTGATTTCCTCTATGCATGTATGAGGGCCTGTGATTGACAGTGAGATGGATAACTGTGTAGACAGAAATTTCTGTCCCGCCCATTCCCACAAGCATTCTGTCCCCACAAAAACACACAGAGGCTTGCATTAATTGTAAACTGTTTGGCTCACTAGCTCAGGCTTACCATTAACTAGCTCTTAAATTACAACTTAAATTAACCCATACTTATATTTATGTTTAGCCATGTGGCTTTGGAATCTTACACAATGAGGCTCTCATCTTGTGTCCTCTGCATCTGGGTGGCATACTGAACCTTCCCTCTTCCCAGAATTCTCCTAGTCTGGTCGCCCCACCTATATACTTCCTGTGTGGCTGGCTACTGGGCAATCAGAGTTTTATTAAACCAATACAAGTGACAAAATCTTTAGAGGGTACAAGAACATTATACTACAGCATAACTGTCAAGGACACTCCCAGATCTGTGTTACCTAAAACTCACCCTTACCCCCATGGTCAGAAAAACAAGAGAATCCCATACTGCTTTCTTTACACGCAAGCAATAATAATTGTTTGTGATTTTTGAAATAGGAGAATTATTCTCCCATTATGGAGGATTTTTTCCCCCTGGTGATCCAGTAAAGAAGTAGCAGTGTCATAGAAAGGACTTGGCCATTAGAATTAAATGTAGACTTAATAGTTTTCATTCTCAATGAAAAGTTCAATAAAAGCCCTTAAAAGACAATATCTAAGTTTTTTTTTAAAAAAGCAAACAAACAAACCCCAAAACAGCAGCAACAACAACAACAACAATAAAAAAATAGTCCTGAAATTATGTGGGTTATATGAAGGGGAATGCAGGGGAGAAAAATGGAGAATAAATTCTTCTTTTGGAGGCTTAAATATCTTTGTTCTTATGATTCATATAATGCTCACTAGTACCCCAGTGGTCAGTACATGGTAAATTGAAGGCTCCCGGTCATGAATGATAGAAAATATTAGAGGATTAGAGCATTAGAGAGTAAAACATTGAGTGATCTTAAATGATGAAATCGTGTATAATGTCTTCAAACTTGTTCAGTCTGTGCATAGTGCTTTGCCTATCTGGACAGTGCTACAAGGTCTGACTAGAAATGAACAATTGTTTCCCACCTGCCTACCCACTCACCTACCTCCCTACCTCCCTGCTCTCCTTTTTTAATCCTTGCATTCTAAAAATTTTAATCAAAATATAGTTATATCATCTTCTCTCTCCCTTTCTTCCCTTCAATCCATCCCACGTCACCTCTCTCCAACCTCTCCTATGCAAAATTGATGACTTCTTTTTCTTTGATTACTATTATCACAACACACACACAAACACACACACACACACACACACACACACATACACACACCCTTCTGAGTCCATTTAGTGTTGCTTGTGTATGATTTCAGGGCTGACCACCTGGTGTTGGATGGCCTGTTTTGGGGTTCATCCCTGGGAAAGACCAGTTCTCCCTCTCTCAAGCAGACAACAGTTGCCTGCCGTTCGTATCCAGTGGCAGAGCCCCGTGAGTTTTCTTCTCCTTTCTATGTTAGCATGTCTATTGGTGGTGTCACTTTTTAGGGTCTCGTTCAGGCAGCCATATTGGTGAGGTATCATTGGTATTAGCTTCTCTGTCATTTCTAGGAGGCATAGTCTCACAACACACTCTTGGTCCTGTGGCTTTTACAGTCTCTCCTCCTGGTGTTTCCCTAAGCCTTTGGTACAGTTGTTGTGATGGATACTGGGACTGGATCCCTACCCTGTGATCAGTTGGTCTCTGCATTTGACCAGTTGTGATTTTTCTGAAGTGGTCTCTGTCTGCTACAAAGAGAAGTTTCCTTGGCGAGAGATAAGAGCTAGACTTACTGTGTATCAGGTAAGCTCTACAATGCAGTTAGGAATCCTGGTGACATAGTGAGGTGGAGGTGGAAGGTCCTCTAAGGTCTGTGACCTCACTAGCTGAGTTTGTGTTCTAGGATCAGGTGTGATTTCCCTTGTTTTGAGAAGGACTTATGACCATTTTAAACAAACTGTTGGTTGCCCCTGAGAGAGGAGTGCCACTCTTACCATCCTGGTCATTGCTGTGGTTGGTAGGCGATAGGGCTGGGTGGATGTGTTGATGGCTTCCATCCTTTGACAGCTTGCATAGCACCTGTGGTCCTGTGAAAGCTAGACCTCAGGCTTTCAGCTCCTCAAACCAGCTCAAACCTGCCGAGGTCCGTCATCTTAATCAAATCTGTAGCATCTTAGCATTTGGGACTTACCTTCAACCTCTGGGAGTAACCAAAGGCAAAAAAGCAACAGCCATTGTTGCTTTTAGAGTTTCTGAGTTGTTACCAACACTCAGAAGGAAGTTTCTCATTCCTGGGTTTGGTTAGATAGTGTTTGTTCTTGGGGAGAGCATTGTCAACCCAAGTGGGTGTAATTTCATTAAGATATGCGCGCACATGTCACATGTGTTCCACTCCTTAGAAGTGAGTCTTGCTCACGTGTTGGGGTTCTAGCACCTGTGCTCATGTCAAGAGGTAAAGAATATGAGTCTTGTTCTTCCTGCTGGATCACTTCTGGGTTTTGCCAGCTTAGCAGGGGACAGGTGACCTGCTGGTGTGATGCCTATGGGCAGAGGAACAGCAGAATAGTGAGCTGTTAAGGGGGATGCTTGCTGCATTAATTCGAGTAGATGCTGGGTAGTGTGTCCACAGTGCCAGTGATGAGTAACTGATGTAAAGTGAGCAATGGCCATTCTGGAGGAATAGGGAGAGCTTCAGGGCATGGCCAGCAGCTCCCCGAGCATGCAAATGCTGCCACTTCTGTCGGGATTGGACGTTTTTCCCCTTAGGACCCCTTCCTTTCACCTCTCAATGTTTTAAGTGTCCATACAATAGACTAGAGACTCTCCTGATGCCTCTAACTTTCTGTCATAAGAATTGTAAAATTACTTTTTGTCCAGAGTTGGAAGAGTGGTGCCTCCAGGGTTTGGTCTCGGTATTACTTCATACTTAGTACTTGTCTGCAGATAATGCCACGTGACGGGTCTGCAAATGCTTCTTCTGTCCTTTCCTTTTTGTGTGGAACCTGAGGCCCCAGTCCTAATAGGTAGTGAAGGAGTGTTTTCAGGGCAATTACTTCTTCTTGTTTTCTTTTGTTAAATTAAAATATTCCTCTTATTTTTCTCTCGTTTTTAAGATCAGAAATTTTATAGCTTTTCTTGTTTTCCACAGCAGGAAAGAATTTAAGCAAAAATTTTTTTCTTTGTGCAGTGCATGGAATTTTTAGTGGTATCTTGATAAAATTTTGCTGCAGTGAAATCCGTGCATTCTAATATGATAATATTAGGTTATTTTGCTGGGTGAGTTTTCATATCTGAGGTTATGTCTGCTAGGTGGCCTTTCAAGTCTTGGTGAATTTTACAAGAGGCTGGTGATTTCAGGTCCCTGAATCCAACTGTGACTGTCTTAGGAAGCACAGACACTCTTAGGATGCAGGTAGTCTTGTTACAACTGATCCCCTTAGAAATATCTAGAGGCCAATCTGAGTGGCTTTGGTTATATATTTTTCAGGTCCATTATCTTCATTCTTTTCCCAGTTTGAAGAAGCTATGGAATACATGCTGAGGAGCAAGCCTCCACATTTTCAAAATGAGACCTAATTTTATTTTGTAATGAGGCTTTTTTTCCCCCGAAAGTTATTTTTCCATGTGAGGAAATAGCTTCCGAGTCTATGAAGGGAGTTGTTAAGTAATTCGCTGTTAATGTTTGCAATGACAGCGCTAACAGAAGGCCATGCCAGTTTTAAAGTAGGTGGCCTTCCCAATCCCGAGTAGTTACTGAAGAAAGGCAGATGGACCTTTACTCAGAGGTGCCATTCACACGCTTCTGCAGAGTTCTCGTGTACCTCGGAACCAGTCTTGGCTCTTCCCTTGCCAGCCTGCATGCCGCCTTGTATCTTTGCCTCCAGCCCATCTGTATGTACAGAGATGCCCATGTGAGAAAATGCCTAATTAGACGACTGTATTTGGAAACAGGTGTCCCAAGCCTGGGCCCCATTCCAAGGGCTCTTTGCTCCCTCCTGCTTTCTTGTTTTACCAGTTTTCCCATCTTATTTCCAGGACTCTGGGCTTGGCTATGCTAACTTTGTATTATTACAACAAGCACAATTACAGAGGGGACAGTAAAGGAAGGCCATCTTGCTTGCTATCAAGATGAAGGACTGCATAGCACATCAAAAATAGAACTGTTCATTATGTTAAATATTTTAAAAGCAGTTCTCTAAAAAACATTGACCTTTCATCCCTTGATAGAACTGAAATTGTATCTTAACATCAGATTGTTTTTGTACTATATGCTAAATTGCTTTTGTTTTCTGTCATCTTGTTGAAGTTTTTTCTTCCACTCTTTTCATGGTTACCTTTTATGTTAGTTTCTGTGTGATTGGCCCCCATAATCTAATAGGTAGTGACACTATTAGGAGGTGTGGCTGTGTCAGAGTCCCTGTGGCCTTATTGAAGGAAGGGTGTCACTGTGGGGGCAGGCTTTGAGGTTTTCTATGCTCAAACTACTCCCAGTGTTACAGGTGACTTCCTGTTGCATGGAAGATGTAGGACTCTCAGCTGCTTCTCCAGCACCATGTCTGCCTGTGTGCCACCATGCTCCCTGCCATGATGATAATGGACTGAACCTCTGAACTGTAAGCCACCCCAGTAAAATGTTTCTCCTTTATAAGTGTTGCTGTGGTCATGATGTGTCTTCACAGTATGTGAAGAAACCCTGAGACACCTGTAAAATTTCTTAAGGAAAACAACTGAAAGATTAAGTAATCACATTAATTTGATTTTTTTTCCCTGTATTTCTCTTTTGCACACTTTTAAGTAGACCTATTTTAACATATTTGAATCCATCTGTGGTTTGTTTTTGACAATCTGTCTCCCCCTCCTCAACCCCTACACTTTCCTTGGTTTAAGTAGCAAAGAAGACGTGATTGTTTTTGCAGTAATCTTCCTTAGTTCTTCCCCTGCCCAGACCAGGTGTAGATTTGTGAACAATGACTTTGGGGCTCCAGGGTCAGAGTTTATCCTGCTCTTCTGTCTCTAATTGGAAATAATTATGTGCACAATCCTTTATTCTGAGCTGTCTTCTGCTCCAGAGACTTAGGGTGTCTTTGCAAACAGTCCCGAGCAGGGGAAGAACATGAGGTAGAATCATGTCAAGTTTCCTGGCGGTTGCTATCCCATGGTTAAAGGCTGCTTGGCTTTCAAGTGCCTCTTCATGTCCACCTCTCGCTAATTAGAGGGACGAGACCGTCCGAAAACACCGTTGTTAGGGTGAAGTTGGGGTCTGAGTGGTGGGCAGCCACTGGGCTGAGGTAGGACGTTCCAGGGTTTGGCAGTATTTATGAGGATTAGAGGTTAGAGAGAGAAGAATGAAGTAATGGCGCTTGCGACTCAGGAAAACGGTACCTGAAGGATGCTGAGGTTTTTCTGGATAGTTTTGGCAGTTGCAGTAGCAGCACTTGAATTTTAGGGGGCTGTGAGAAGGAAGGGGTGGAAAGTTCTCCCTGACCCAAGATGAACTATTTCTCTCTAAAAGACACAGCACATTAAGAGTTAATTACTGACGAATGCTGGCATCCTTTCTTGTGGTTTGAGGGTAGACTGGTTGCTTTTCTGCTGCTGTGATAAAAACACCCTGATAAAAACTTAAGGTTTCCGAGGGATGGAGTCCCTCATGGTGGAGAATGCATGGCATCAGTCAAGACAAGGTAGCCACAGGAGCAGTCTTCTGGCCAATCGTATTGTTATGCACAGGAAGCAGAGAGGGAGGACAGGAAGTGGAACCATGCTGTAAACCGTGGAAGCCTGACCCTGTGATGTACTTCCTCTAGCAAGGCTTCACCCACCCAATGATTCCATCACCTTCCCAAATACTACTGCTGGGGATTAAGTGTTCGATTCACAAGCCTATGGGGGCTGTTTCTCATTCCCACCACACTAGAGCACATACTTTTTAAAGGATTGATTTATGTGTATGGTGTGTGTGTGTGTGCGCGCGCGCGCGTGCTCATATGAAACCACAGAGGGCATTAGATCCCCTGGAGCTGGAATTAAAGGCATTTGTGAGCCTCCCAAATAGGAAGCTCTCTTAAGAGCTAAGCCACCTGTCCTACCTCATGGACTTACTGCTTAAAAATCAAACATTGCTCTGTATTAATTTGGGTTGGGCTGGGCTGAGAGATGTGTACAGAAGTCCTTAAACAAGGTAGAAGTATTTTTCTGGTTACTGCCCAAAGTCTGGATAATAAAGGCTTAGTAGCTCCTGCCATTGTCATCTTCAGGCTCACTCAGCCTTGTGTATTTGTCATTCTCTGTGTGCCCATTGCAAGTCAGGATTGTCACCGGAGAGTAGATGTCAGCTACAGAGAGCAGAAGTAGAACAGAAGAGAAGAAAGGACATGGGGGGAGGCTAGAGAGTGATATTCCTATTCATCTTTCAATTATATTTCATTTCCAGGCTTAGTCACATGACCCCTGCCTCCAAGGAAGGCTGACAGTCTTTTATTTGGGTGGAATACAATTAATATTTTCAGTAGGGAAAAATGACTTTTTCCAGCTTACTGAGTTATTAAATAACTATTATGTTACAAAGGTGTAGCACTGAATACTTTCCAAAGCTAGATGGAAAGAATGGATGTTGGCCAAGTTCATGAGCATTTTCGGCTTCCTGGCTTGAGGAAACCAGTGGCATTGCTCCAGGATAGCGCAGTCATACGTTCATTAGAAATATGCCTAGTAGTATTGCAGTTTATGATAATGAGAACTTACTAGTAAGTGATTGCTAACATTAAGTGACCTGCCATTTATTTTAATAATAGTACCAGGGAATGTTTGAAAAGTTCTGTTGAATCAGTGACTTTATCCAATCAGTTATCATCTCAGGTTGATTTTCCATTCTGTTTATTTAAATATCTACCCAAATAGTCTTTGACTTCCCAATCTTTCTTACCAACTTCCCCTCATACTGAATTATGGGAGTCTTTGTTAGAGTTAGCTTGGTGTGACTGGCTGGCCTTCAAAATGAGTCACCTTTCAAGGCCGTCTTTTCACCACCGTGGGAATCTCGGGAGCCCTCCACTCGCGTCTTCTGTGGTACAGCAGATGCACCCACACGAGGTGAAATTTGTGGCACTGTAAACCTGTGGAGAAGCTTTTACTTGACAACAGTAAGCCATGATAGCAATGTCAAACTCTTTATAAAACTAGGGTTATTTTGACTATGTACCAACTTAGTGTACTAACAATATCTAGCTTTAAAAAAAAAAGGCAGAGCATCCAGCATTCATGTTCAGTGTGTACAGTTTGGGGATGGACATGAGTTTTAGGAACTTAATCTTGATTTGGGACAGTGTCTGTGCGTCCTGCATTGATGCTGAGATAATCAGTGTGTAATCGTGAGATCAAGGACTTCAGCCTCTCAGACTTGAACCCATTCAGCGCGTTCTGTGAATGGATGCTTCTCTTGGTACTGGTTTCCTTCCTGTCTGTTACAATGATTGTAGGCACTTACCATCCAATGAAAACTGAACTAAACAAGCGCTAATTAAAACTGTGTCACAGGGACTGGGGGGGATGATGGATCATTCATCAAGTGACTGCTTCTCAGGTATGAAGACCTGAGTTCAGGTATGACATAAGGTACCTGTAATCCCAGCACCGAGGGAGGGAGGTTTAGGACAGCCTGTCTCGTCAGTCAGTGAGCTCCAGGTTCAGTGAGGGGTCCTGTCTCAAAAAAATAAGGTGGAGGAATGAGAGGCGAAGTAAAATGAGATGAGAGATTACTCAGTGGTTAAGAGCACTGGCTAATCTTCCAGAGGACTTGGGTTCAATTCCTAGCACTCACGTGGTGACTCACAATCTGTAACTCCAGTTCTAGGGGATCTGACACACTCTCCTGGCCTTCACAGGGACTACATGCACATGGAGTACAGATGTACATGCACACAAACATCCATAAAATAAAAATGAATGAATCTTACAAAAGAAAACATAACCTCTGCTTCAGGTCAGTGAAAATTAAGGAATAAAAAGATGGAGAGCCATTGTGGAATACAGACAACACCAGCTGGCCTCTCGGTGCACCTGCACACACATGTTCACACCCATGTGCACATGTGCACCCACCCATGTGATCCATCTCTACATACATACATATAAACTATGTCAAAGACTTTAGCACTGAAATTGCTTATAAGAATAATACCTAAAACAAATGTAATTAAAACACCATGAGTCACATTCTTTTTTTTTCTAAGTTTTGCAAGATAGGGCTTCTCTGTGCAACAGTCCTGGCTGTCCTGGAACTTACTCTGTAGACCAGGCTGGTTTCATACTCACAGAGATCTACCTGCCTCTTCTTCCTGAGTGCTGGGATTAAAGACATGTGCCTCCACTGCCCAGCATAAATCACATTCTTCAAATGATGCTTTTGCAGTTGAAAATGGAGTGTCTGCTTAAGTGTTCAGGACAACATGGCATTCCCCATGTTTTATTTTCCTTGTCTCTCCTATGATCTAGCCTAGGAAAAAGCAGGTAGAGGGAAGAAATTCAATCACCTGCTCATGAAGCAGATATCCAAATAGAGCATATTTTCTTCAAATAAGAGAACGGCAGCGAGGGGAATGAAGCCAGTTCTTGGGTACAAACATTTAGTTGTGCTCTCCTGCCCCCATTTTATTCATACAGAGTGTGTCTGAGTATAGCCAGGTCTCATTTGCTGTTTGGGGAAGTGCTGTTTGTATGGTAGCAAAGTATATCTCATAGTACCAAATGTCATTAAGAAAATAAGTCAGTGAAGGACTAGGTGTTGAAGAAAATGTGGTATGCTGGGAATTGTCCTCCACTGTCCAGTTTTGGAATATAACACAGTCAAACATGAGCATCTTCTGTAAGTAATTCTGCTCTTAGGTATATAAAGCCTTAAAGAAATTATCTACAAGGCCTATGTAGGGAGTGGTTTTAGTGGAACTATTCATAGATGCGAAGTGTCAAAAGTATAAAACTGTCTGTCTGTAATAAACCGGATTAAATGAATCATGGCATTTTCATTAGTATTTGTCTTAGTTACGTATCTACTGCTGTGATGAAAAATCATGACAAAGGCCACTTAAAAAAGAAAGTGTTTAATCTGGGGCTCACAGTTCCGGAGGGTAGAGCCCGTGACCATCGTGGCAGTGAGCATGGTGGCAGGCAGGCAGGCATGGCACGGGAGCAGTAGCTATGACCACAAGCATGAAGCAGAAGAGAGAGCTAACTGGGAATGGTGTGGGCTTTGGAATTCTCAGAGCTTGCCCCCAGTGACACACTTCCTCCAACAAGACTACACATCCTAATCCTTCCAAACAGTTCCATCATCAAGGGACCAATTATTCAAACTTAAGAGTTTATGGGGGGCATTCTCACTAAATCTCTACAGCAGTTCACCCTACAGCAGCAAAAACAATATAGGCACAGCACGCCATGGGTGCATCTCATAAACATGCTGAGAGAGAGAAGTCATAGAAAAGTACATGTACTCGTATAAACGTCAAGCAAAGTTCAGCTTGTGGTTGTTTCTAAGGCAGCAGTTCTCAACTTTGCTCTACAGGGATTCATGGCAACATATAAGGGATATTTTTGGTTGTCACAACTTGGAGTAATGATGAGACTATCGGCATCTATTAAATATAAGCTGGGAGATTGCTACATATATCTAACAGTATGATTGTAATGTCTGAAGTTTATCCAGACTAAAATGTTGGAGGTGTAAGGTTGAAACTCTGGGGGTGGGGTGGGGAAAGAAATGAGCTTTATATAAGGATACGGTAATGTTCTAGTTTGTTGTGGGATATTATGTCAATGTGTGTTACATTTGTTTATGCTTTAGACTGTTTGTTTAGCAATGTAAAGAGGTGCTGCATTTGTTTAACTCTGGGAAGCTGTGATTCTTCGCCTGTCTAGAACACCTGATAGAGCTGAACGGCCAGTCGCAAGGCAGGAGCAAGCACAGGCGGGGCTGGCAGGCAGAGAGAATAAACAGAAAGAGAACTCTGGAGTGGGAGGGAGGCAAGAAAAAGAGAAGTAGCAAGATAGAACAAAGAGAGGAGGATCCTGGGGCCACCCAGGCAGCCGGGGAGCAAGAGTGAAAGTAAGCTTTACAGAAGCAGGAGAAGGAGACAGCCCAGAGGCAACAGGTAGACGGGATAATTTAGGAAAAGCTGGCTAGAAATAAGCCAGGTTAAGGCTGGGCATTCATAAGAAATACTAAGTCTCCGTTTGTGATTTATTTGGGAGCTGGGTGGTGGGCCCCTTAAAAAAGCCAAGAGTCCAAAGAGTCAAAAGAGTAAAAGACAAACCAACAACACTAGCTTATAGCTTGACTGGAATTCATGTAGAGTTTATCCTATTCTGTAAACTGTATTTCCCCTTTACTCTGTATTTCACAGTGCAACAATAAGAAAAAAAAAGAAAAAAAGCAATAAGACTTTAAGGTCTAAGGAGGGTATTCTGAGACTGTAGACAGGAGATACCATGTTTACTTATTATGTCAAATTATGTTTTAAGGAAAGATTTCAGAAGAGTTACCTGAAGCCATTTTTTTCTCACCCAATTTTTACACACACACACACACACACACACACACACACACACACAAAGATATGCTATATATATCTTTATATAGATATATGTGTGTGTGTATATATATATATATATATATATACATGCACAGAAGATATGCACATAAAGAGCTTAAGGAAGTGGTTTAAAATGATGAGGAATGCCAAGGGAAAGATAAGCACTCAGATTGTCCCCGAGCTCCTTGAGAACAGGAGACTGTCATCTTGTGTTTGCTTTCGCATCTTTTGTCTACATTGTACAGTGCCTGGCGCATGGCAGATGCACGGGTATTGAGTTAAAGTGAGCCCCGCCTTCTTTTAGTCTCAATTTTACTTTATGAGAACAGTTATTCTACCCTTTGGTTAGTTGCATACCACAGGTGGATATTTGTCCCCAGAAAGATGTATCGTTGACTTGGGAGCTATATGTGCCCTTTGGTATTATATGGAATTACTTGCTGTATAGTTTTTGCTCTTCTGAGAAGCAAATTGCAGGTTTGGGTTTGACGTACAAAAATGAGTTGGGGGAATATTGGGGTGGGAGTTTATCAGTTTTGTTTTTGTTGTGGCTACATAGCTGAGAAGAGATCTTAAAGGAGGAAAAGTTATCCATTGACCTCCTTCTGTGGTGCTTCACCGTCTGAAGTCCCTCGAACATACACATAATATCTATAGCCGAAGGCTTAGGTGTTCAGCACCCGAGCCTGTTGGGACATTTCAGATTGAGATCATAATGGGAACCAGCAGACGGCAGAGAGAACCTCTGCTCATTGCACATCTATAAAAGTAAAACAGGGAGGAAAAAGGGTGGGGAGATAGATTAGATTCTAGCCTGTTGTGCAGTTATGAGGAGGTTGTGGCTGGATGGGTGGGGCTTCCCTGAGCAAAGTTATGTGTTATAGAAGCCCCAGGTTGGCAGGAAAAATCCCAACTCCAGACCTCTTACCCTTAGGCACTGGCAGATCCACAGCTCAGCACGAAAATCCGTGGTGAGTCCCAAGTGGCTGCTGAGAGCTGACAATCAACTGTGCTTCTCTGGAAGGGAAGTCTGAGTGTCACATCTCCATGGCTGCTGCGGTGAGTCAACACAGCAGAGTGTGAGTCCAAAGATACTAGATGGAAAATTCCAGAAAGAAGTTTAAAATTGCATGCTATTCTTAGCAGCAAAATGAAATCTTGTGTTGCCTTGCTCTCTCCTATAGTGTACAAATCTCCTTTAGGTCTGGTGTCTGCATGTTGTATGTATACACTCTCTGCTTACTAAGGTCATTTACTGGCTGTCATTGTTTCCAGATCTGTCACAGTATCATATTGCGTATGTTCAAGGGATCTTTATTTTGACAGTAGCCCAAAGGGCACTAGTGATGTGGGCAGTTTTATCCCAGTGTATTTATCCTGTTGAGTCATTCTATTTTATTATTTGTTATTAATTGCTTGCTGTGTCTAATTTATGAATTAAACTTTGCCATAAGAATGTATACACAAGATAAATATGCCACATACAGGCACATTTGTTACTCTCTGAAATTTCAGAAACTCATTGAGGGTCCTAGAATGTTCCTTCAGAAGATGAAGGTGTACTTAGTCATTTATATTTAGGGTCTGGGAATAATGGGACTACCAGTAACAGTCATTCTGCGTTCGCACATAAATACCTAGCATTTAGACTGGGCCTGAGCCCCTGCAGGTGTTCATCTCTGCTTGCTCAGTGAAGAAGAGCTGCCTGTGGATTCATCTGAAGACCCCTAGAAGGAAGTGCTGTGATTTGGAATCTATCCTCTAAAGAATTTGTATGCTAAAACTTTCATTATCAGTGTAATGGCACTGGGCATGGGACACTGAGAGATACCTGGGTGTATATGAGGGCGTGAGGATGGGGTCCTTAGAAGATTGTCCCCTGTAGGAAGAGCCTCCAGGAGGCTTGCTTCCTGTCTCATTGTCTGCCCTGTGAATGCTGGCAAAAAAGCGGCCCCCTGTAAGTCAAAGCAGAGTCCTCCCCGGAGTTTGACTGCTGTTGGCATCTGAGCAGTCTTCCCCAGAACCTGACCTTTGTTGGCAACCTGATGTAGGATTTCTCACCTCCAGTACCATGAGAAAATTTCTATTGTGTGAGACACTCTTCTGTGCTAGTGTTGTGGTAAAGTAGACTAACATGGTGAGGGGAAAAGGACGAGGATTAATTGTAGACAAAGAGCATATGCCAACAAGACTTTTGTAGTTTCTATGGAAAGAAAATTGCTAAATTCCAAGTAAAGCAGAGAGGGGATGGGCATTTAAAAGGTGCAGGCTAGTTTGTAGATAAAAACAGGGTTACATGGCTGAGATTTTTCCTAAATGCTTTTTAACATACTGCCAAATGGCATTTAAAATGAAAAAACAAAACGCCATGTATTTTACATTAGGCATTCTTAATCCGAAGTTAGCAGGTCCAAAATGAAGCATAAATTGAACAGATACAAGAAATAAAAGTAAATGTGTTGTACAGGGGTGATGCACTCTGCAACCTTAAGCATTAAAAAATTCAATGAAGTCAAAGTTACTCAAAGACCGCAAAGGCCTATGTGTGTTCTCTACTGTCCCCTCCAAGGCTTGGAATAGATCAACCATGGTCTAGACACTCCTGTATAGAGGATGGGAAAACCTTTAGGTACAGACACATTACCAGGGGTATATTAATAATGGCTCCTAAAGCCAAAACAAACAGAAGCAGTGATATGGAGGCAGAGATGGGGGTAGGCTAGAAGTGGGTGGAGCAAACCAAACTAGCTTCACCACCAGGAGGCTGCCCCAGGAGATAAGTCCTCACTTCTTGTGGGTGTGGCTCAGGAGGCTGTGGCTCTCTTGTAATATGGGGATGCATTACAAAGAGGTTTTGAGAGTCTGGAACAAAAGAAGTCCTGTTGTGTGTCTCTAGACTGCTTTGGGTATTAAGTAACATTCATATGGTTCTGGTCAGGAAGAGAGAAGGGAAGTCAATTTAGGCCAAAAGTTTAGAGTACAATTGTGGTACTGTGATTTTATAATATCCTGGCAATGCAGAATGGCCAGGCCTAAGAACGTGACTCGGTTTTCTGCGGTCAGGTGTGGATGAACACTGGGTCACAGCCATGCACCAGGGCCTTGCTTTGGACTTTTCTCCTGGGCTTTGAGAGAAGGTCTCTTCAAGGGCCCTGCGGTAGTCCCCAGACTTAGCTGGGACTTGCAGCTGTCACAGAGCCAGAAGCACACTGCTGTGCATTCTAACTGGTGCTAGCTAGACGTAGGATGAAGATGGAATGATACATTTAGTTCCTGAACCCCTTTGAAACACCGGCCGTGGGCAGGCGCAGATGCAGTAGGGGTTTGCTGTGCGACGTCTTAGGAATGGTGCTCTTTAAGACACATGGGAGCCACCGATCCGATGGCTGGCTTATCATTCCTCAGCAGCTGTGCAGACTAAAATTCAACCAAGTGGTGAGTGAGATTTGAACTAAATAACAGTAGGAAAATGTGCCTGGGTTATAGGTTTTGGTTAGCAATAAGAGGTTTAAAATCTCTTTAAATTCTGGTTTGCCTTTGCAGAATCATTGATGCTTTCCCAGAAGAGAAAGCCTTCCTACGCTAGGCGAGGAACAGTCTGTAAAAAGGACACGGAAGTTCTGTGACTTCTTTGGGACAGATTGGGGGAGCTGCCTGTTTCATTACAATAAGATGATAAGGGTAAATTTTTACTAGTAGCACCTTTAATAATGTTTGCTCCTAGTGATGCTTTAAACACTTTTATTAAGGCACGTACTCCATTCTGATTCTGTAGGTCTGAAAAACATCCTGCTTGACTCGCATTCAAGGTATTATAATATATACTGTGGCATATGAGGACACTGTTAGCTTCCTATGGCTGCTCTAACAGATTAACATAACCTTTTTGACTTAATGCAATATAAACTGTATTCTCTTGCAGTTTTGGAGAGCGAGAACCTGAAGTGAGTTTTAATGGGATAAATTCAAGGTGGTGGCAGAGTCGTGTTCTTCCTGGAGTTTCTAGGAGGGAATCCATTCCTTGACACCTTGAACTTGTTGCAGTTGTCTGTGTTCCTTGACTTGTGGTCTTTCCCAGCATTGCCATCCTTCCAGCTTTTGTTGGTGCTGTAATCTTTTCTGTGACTATGCCATCCTCAGTTCTCATCTCCCAAGTAACCTTTGGTTAAATCAGGCCTGTCTGCATAATTGGGGATATGCATAGTCAAGTTTCAATGGCAAGGTCCTGAATCCTGCCTGCGGAGTTCTGCATGTGAGGTAGCTGTGTGAGTTTGGTTTCTGTTGCTGTGATGACACACCACAGCGAAAGGCAACTTGGAGAGGAAAGGGTTTAATTTGGCTTACATGTCCCAATCAACCCATCACTGAGGGAAGTCAGAGCAGGAACCTGGAGGCAGGAACTGAAGTAGAGGCCATGGAAGAAGGCTGCCTACTGGCTTGCATTCATGCATTCTCTTGGCTTGTTCAGCTTTCTTTTTTTTTTTTTTTTTTTTTGTTTTTCGAGGCAGGGTTTCCCTGTAGTTTCTAGAGCCTGTCCTGGAACTAGCTCTTGTAGACCAGGCTGGCCTTGAACTCAGAGATCCGCCTGCCTCTGCCTCCAGAGTGCTGGGATTAAAGGCTTGAGCCACTACCGCCCGGCTCAGCTAGCTTTCTTATACAGCCCTGGATCATCTGCCCAGTGGGGCACTGTTCACAGAGGGCTGGGCACTCCAACATCAATCATTAATCAAGAAAATGACCCACAGAGTTCCTACATTCTTTTAGCGGGGTTCTTCTTTCAATCGAGATTCCCAGGTCCAAGATGACCCTAGCTGGTGTCAAGTTGACAAAACGCTGATCTTGTAGCTGGCTGTGGATGTTTTGAGGTATAGACGAGGGAACATTGTTCTGCTTACGATAACATCCATGGGTGGAGACTACACGTCAGTGCAGTCTGTCCTGGAGGAGAGGACCAGTGTAAGCAAGCCTGATGTTGGGACTGGAATGCCAGCATCACACCAAAGTTAAGAATTTGTCATGTGAACTCTGCATCCTGCACATGGGCTCTGCAGAAACTAGCTCTAGAAATGGATTCAGGAGCAGATTGAACATGACCACTGTGGAGAGGCGTGGTATTGACTCCCTCTGATTGTTAAGGAAGACTCCAGCATGAATGTACACTATGAACTGTGTGGGATGCTGAGTTGTCTGTAGTCAAGATAAAGGAATAAAAAGCTTCAAGATAGAGCAAGGCAGAGATAGGACCAGAAACAGGACTGTGCTTCCTGAGGCCCTGCTTGCACTGACCTACCTCTGCCAGCCAGGCCCCACCTCCTAAAGATTTCACAACTCCCCCAAACAGCACCACCATTTAAGACCATGTGCCCAAACATAGTAACTTGTGGGGGACATGGGGATATTTCATATTTGAACCTATATGCCCGTCTCTCTGTGTGTATGTATAAACATATATATGTATATATACTTATACATATATTTGCCATAGACAGATTAATTAACGCAGGTAGTTTTTGCATTGTTTCTGACAATTCTGAGGAGTAAGACAAGGTTGCATGTCTTGAAATCTAGACAATGAGAGCTTATATTGATTTCTTTTTACCCCTAATAAAATAATGTGCTTTAGCAACACAGCATGTTGCAGTGTCAGTTATTCCCTCACGACTATACAACTGACTGGGAGCTGTGGCTCTTTCTCGATGCTCAGCATTGCCAGCGAGTGCTTGATGACTCACTGGTAGGCTGGGACCAACACTGGGAATATGGTTTTGTGCCACTCACTGTAGCGTCCCAACGTCATTAAACTGGGATACTGTAAGCTGGGGACTATGCTGGCTTTTTGTTTCTGACAAATCACCGAGATCACTGACTTATGAAGAGAAAAGGTTGCTTTGGCTCACAGTTTGGAAGTCTCCAGTCTGCGACCTGTTCTCTTTGCTCCATTGCTTTTGGGTTGCGAGGAGGAGGCATATCATGGTAGGGGTGTGCACCAGAGCTGATCTGGTTACATCACAAACTAGGGAACAAAGAGAAGGAAGGGAAAGGTCAAGATTTATCTGGTAGTTTCCTCATAATTAGACATGGATTGGCAATTTTAGACAGGAATACTGTAAAGGTGACATTCTGTCCTCAGTGTATCTCATCAGGTACATGGTGCCTGTAGTTTATTCCATTATTGATGGTTGAGTTTCCTCAAGTTAGAAACCTGAGTTCTGTTCTCTTGCTTTGTTCAAAATTCATGAATTGTGCACATTAAGAGCCCATAGTATCCCTTATGCGTTCTCTGTGTAATCTCATTTCACTAAATCTCTGCATATATTTGGAGATCAGATAAAAAATTGTCACTGGGTGGTGGTGGTGCACGCCTTTAATCCCAGGGAGGCAGAGACAGGTGGATCTTTGTGAGTTCAAGGCCAGCTTGGCCTACGGAGCTAGTTCCAGGATAGCTAGGGCTGTTACACAGAGAAACCCTGTCAAAAGAAAGAAAGAAAGGAAGAAAGAGAGAAAGAAAGAAAGGAAGAAAGAAAGAAAGAAAGAAAGAAAGAAAGAAAGAAAGAAAGAAAAGTTAAAGTCCTCAAGGGGACCTTCTTGCTGCATGGGAACTTGGTGGGAAATAAGATAACATACTGAAAAGAGCTCACATTTATAACAAAGTTACTTCTGTTATATGGAGCCCATTGTAATAGTGATAATGATAGTAATCCTATCATGGGCACAGTGCCCTCATAGCCTGATCATCTCCTAGAGGCCCCCATTACACGGGCAGTTAAATTTCAGTGTGAGTTTGGGAGGGAACATTCAAACCATAGCATAAAGTTAGCATGGCTTGCTGAGCTTAGGAGTGTTTTTTAGAGTTCTATTATTAGGTAGTATTTTCCCCTTTTTAGATTGCAGTGTGGATCCTTTCCTCAGTGGGTTTTCTGGTTAGACCTCTTTACTCACACTTACTTTTCATGTGGCCTAGGCACTTTGTACTGTTTAATCTCAGGTAAGCAGCACCCCCATCCCCACCATCGCCACCCCCACCACCATCACTACCACCCCCACCCCCCTTTCCCTTTCAAGGGTGAATGGTGTGACACAATGACTATCACTGCGTTGTGGAGATGAAATTTGACTCTATGTTAACTAAACATTTCTTTTCCTTTAACTGGAGTTTTCTTTTAAAGTTACAACAAAAAAGGAATAGGAAACTAGACTAGGACCACTGGGATCATCATCATTAATAAAGGGCCTTTCTGGAGTGTCTTCTGACGTAAATTGCAGCTATATGGCTAGGTGGAAGAGACTTGCTCTTGGTAAGAAACAGTCCGTTATTTAACGTAGGGACTTAAATAACTTTCCAACCTAAGTGACACAATAACTCTTAATTCTTACTGTCTTATGTCTTAATGTCTGCTGGATGGAAATGTCCATCCTAGAAATATGCATTTTATGTCACTTCTTTTTAAAGATGGTTGTTATCTTGATTTCTTTTTTTCTCATTGTGATAAAACACCCTGGCAAAAGCAACTTAAAGGAGAACGGGTTCATTTGGTTTGCAGTTTGAGGGAATACAGTGCACATAGCCTGCCAGACAGTAGGCAGAACAGCTATGCTGGTCTGTGGCATCCACAGTCAGCATGCAGAGAAAGAATAGAAGATGGTGCCTAGAAAGCTGCATAGAAAGCTGCGCGGCCTGCTCCAGTGACCAACTTTCTCTAGCAAGGTCCTGCCTCCTAAAGGTTTCTGCAACCTCCCCAGATAGCACTACCAGCTGGAGACCAAATGTTCCACTGTGTGAGCCTGTGCGGCATTTCACATTCAAACTACATCAGCTGGCTTTGTTTTCTTGTTAAACCATTGATCTTCAGGACCAATATACTTCTCTTGATAGGAATAATAACGTTTATCAATGTCTGAGAATTATGTAAGAATGGTCACAAGAAAGGAAACATTTGTTTGTAATCATGGTTTGGATAAAAAAAAAATACGTTTTAGGTTTTAGCCAAAGCTAATGGGTTAGTATTATTTCTTTCTTAGGGTTTCTAATCCTGTGCTAAAACACAATAATCAAAAGCAGCTTGGGGCCAAAAGAGGTTTTTTTGGTTTACACTTCCGTGTCACGGACCATCATCACAGGTAGTCAGGGCAGGAACTCAAGGCAGGAACCTAGAGACAGACACTGAAGCAGAAGCCATGGAGGAATGATGCTTACTGGCTTGTTTCTCATGGCTCACCCAGCCTGCTTTCTTATACAATCCAGGAGTGGCACCACCCACTTCAAACATTAATTAAGAAAATGCATCACAGGCTTGCCTATAGGCCAATCTGGGGGCATTTTCTCATTTGAATTTTCTTATTCCCCAATGATTGTAGCTTGTGTCAAGTTGACAGAAAGCTAACCAGGACAGTTATCTATACAGAAAATGTAAAGAGATGATTTAGTCTTTGCTTAATAGAATTCAAATTTATTTACAAAGTAACTTTAACGCATTGCAAAAATGAATCAGAATGAGACTGTATTTGTCTTACCTGTAGAGTTAGTTTGACTCCTCTGTATATATGGGCTAGTTAAGGCTCTGGCATGCAGTAGGTTCTGGTAACTAACTAGGTCTATCATCCTCTGTGATCAGAAGAGAGTGTCCTGCTCAAGCCCCCCCCCCCTTCCTCCCTGGGACACTGTGATAGCACTGGTTTTGACTGTTTAATAGATCATTGGTCTAGGATAGAGAGAGGGTCTTCTGAGTCCCTTGTGTGACTCCAGTATCCAACATGAGGAGTGAATGAAAGCACGGATGAGTTCAGTATTGGAAAGTCACTACTGACCTGTACCCCTCCCCTAAAAAAATCACTTGATGCCATTAGGAGCCTCATTCTGAATGTATTACTTGGGACAGTACACAGTTACATTTTGTTCAGAAGGTGGCTGGAATCAAAATGGTTCAAGTGAATTTGAGTACTAACCAGAGCTAGAGTCAAGGCCTGTATCTTAGAGGATTTTCATGGTGTCTTTCATGACTTTACTGTTGTAGGATGTGGTGGCTAATTTTTTTTGTTTGTTTGTTTTCGAGACAGGGTTTCTGTGTGTTGCTTTGGAGCCAGTCCTGGAACTAGCTCTTGTAGACCAGGCTGGCCTCAAACTCACAGAGATCCGCCTGCCTCTGCCTCCCATGTGCTGGGATTAAAGGTGTGTGCCACCACTGCCCAGCTATGGTTATTCTTGACTACATCTGGAATTAACAAAAATCCAAGTGGCTGGGTATACTTTTTTCTTAATCAAATCATTTGAAGTAGGAAGATCCACTTTTAATCCTGATCTTTTGAGTGGGAAGCTCCGCCTTTAATATGGGCCACACCTTCTGGTAGCAGCCTGTATAAAGGATGTGGAAGAAGGAGGCTTTCTCTGACTGCTTGCTCTCACTCTCAATGGCAATCCTTTCTTTCACTGGCATTAGAGCCCATTTTTCGTGATTCTGGCATATAATGAAGACCAACTGAGACATCCAGCCTCATGGATTGAGCAAACTGGATTCTTGGACCTTGTGTTGGTAGACATTGTTGGACTAGGTAGACTACAGCCTGTAAGCCACTCTATCGTGAGAACCCTGACTAACATATAGGGGAATTTCATTCTTTTAGTTAATTGAGGATATGTTTAACTACAGGCATTATAGACTCCCGTTGTTACAAAGAAGCTACCAGAATTTTGTGGCTAATTAAGGCAGTTTGGGGGCAAAAGCTTTTAATACGACTGGCAGTTATTCAAGTATTAAGGGGTTTTCAATGTGTCTCTTAAATCCCAATGTAGCTCTACTTATCAGGAAGAGGCACTACTTGTAAACCTGTAAGAAATTATGACTATTTTTTAAAAGGCCTATTGTTTCATGGATACTTTTTTGGCAAACTTAGACTTCAGGGCATTCACGTTTTTAGCAACTTTAGAACAGAACCCTAAAGTCTTCAGAAGGTTCTTGTAACAATGTAGACAGGGGGTGATTAGCTTCATGAGCAAGTGTTGGAGGAAATGAGAAGGAAGAAACTTTTTGAAGTTTGGTGACCAGGTCTCTTGTGCAATTCTAAAAAACGTTTGAAGAGGTGGAAATGAAGGAGAGGTTGGATTTACCTGACTTGTGAGTCAGTGGGCCACTTGGGCATGATGCTGCCGACTTGCAATCCTAGAACTTGGGAGGCAGGGGTGTGGTGATTTGAGACCAGTCTGGTCTACATAGAGGACTCATAGCCAGCAAATGGGTTCTAAAGAAGACCCTTTCTTAAAAAATGTAATAGCCAAGAAAAATGAGTATGCCAAGTGAGACAGTGTTCTAGTTTGCCTTCTTTTGCTGTGATAAATACCATGAGCAACTTGGGGCGGAAGGGGTTTGGCTTAAACTTCTAGATTCAGTTCCATCATTAAGGGGAGTCTGGGAGGGAATTAAAGGCAGGGACTGATGGAGGAAGCTGCTTCCTCTCTTAAACCCAAGTTTACTCAGCTCACTTTCTTTACCACCCAGGACCACCCGCCCAGGGTGACACCACCCACAGTGGCCTAGGCCCACCCTCATCAGTTATTACTGGAGAAACCTTCCACAGGTCTACTTCCAGGCGAATCTGATGGAGGCGATTTCTCATTTGAGGTTTCCTCTGCACCAGTGGCTCTAGCTTGTGTCAGGCTAACAAACAACTAACTAGTATAGACAGGGAACACAGAGATGGAGTTGTTTGGGGAACAAAGAAAATGACCTTGGCTTCAGATGTGCGAATGGAAGGTGGAGCCCAAAGCAGCATTTCTGTTGGAGGTTTGATGGGCTGGTCTGTCTCTGCTTGTTTCACAGTTGCCCCTGCTGCTCAGAGTTAGCATTCAGAGCTTATTTATCAGATGGATGGCTACAGTTTTGAGAATCATCCAAGTGTAGAGTATTGCTGTGGGACACTCTTGCTCCCATTGATTCCTTACATGGCTTGCTTGCTCCAGTTTCCTGTTTTCACAGAATCACAGGGTTAGAAACAATGGGCGAAGAACCAAGCATGCATATGTACATACACACATATATGTAGATCCTTGCATCTTCATTATTGTTTACATGCCATGATTAATACCTTCTACATGCCACAGCCATTCCTCTTGTGAACTGTGGTTACCTGCTTGACACCAGCTTAAAAATCAAGCTAGTCAACATTCCAGCGTGAATGGGAGGGGCTCACAAGATCTTAGCTCTTGTGGAGGATCTTTGGCGGTTGATGGCTTCTGGGAGAGGATTTTTCCTCAGGAGTGTAGCTCCTGTATGCTGCCCATTTTCAGTGAATGACACAAGAACCACGTACATATAAATGGCACTAATTGGATTCAGTGGGTTGATACAAACTAAAGGGACATGAAGTCAGGAGGATGCTTTGGGGACACCAGGAAAAGTCCAAGTTGGGTGGGTATGAGTTGTATTTATCTGAAATTCTCAAAGAATATATGAAAGATTTTAAAAATGCTGTATTTTTCATTGATTCCTTATCTTTTTTAATGATGTAATTCCTTTTGTGTTTCTGATTATGCTGTGGAGGAAAAACAGCTCTAAACAAAATTTGCTTCCTCATGTCTTAATTCTGTTGCTATTTGAACTACCATTCTTTCAGCCTTCTCTCGTATAGGTTCAAATACAAATTGTTGGAGTTGGGATATTGTAAAACTAATTATAGTAGAATTCGTTTTTTCCTAATTTGTAGGCATTTATAATTCACTTCTGCCTATTATGGATTTTTTTAAAAAAAGCCAAAAAATTGACAAAAATCAAAATACAACACTGTGCTTTCAGCTCTACAGTGTTTGCCTGACATTTTTCCCATCAGTTGCAAGCAGCGCAGTGGAAAATTTGGTATATTGTTACCCTGCTTTCCACTCCGTCCAGTGAAGTCAGCCTGGGTAAGAAGATAAGCCAGAAGTTTTACTGCCCAGTGACTCCCTTTGTGCCCATTATGTTCCCAGCCATTGCTTCTGGTTGCCAGATTCTGGCCAAAGGAATGCAAATGCCTGCTCATTTCACTGAATTTCGTCATCTAATTTCCTGTCTGAAGCGTTAATATGAAAGGAAGATAAACAGATTTTTTTCCTGGATGGGGAAAATGAGTGAACTTAGCAAACAATTGTGTAAAACCTTTAAAGCCCTGGGACATGAAAACCGTTCTTTCCAGTGAGATGACATGGGGAGAAGGGACTCTGAGCTCTTTTGCACAAACAGGAAAGATCAGGGTTTTTGTTGCTTGTTTGTTTGTTTAATCAATGTCATATTTAGGAGATAGAAGAGAGTCATTATTCACGGTAATAAGGAAGGGCGAAACTAGTACAATCTAGGCATGGGATATAAAATGGAATAGAGTTACTAAAGGAACGAAGGCAGTTAAGAATTTGAGTTTTTCTTTCTTTTGATAGTCTATATGTGTAGGTTCCATGAAAGTGGATTCTGATTGAAGCCTTGATTTTTAATTGAGTGGTGCTGGGCAAAGTATTTTCTATCTTAGCCATGACTTGAAGAATGGTAAGGTTTCACAAAACCCTCACTAAAACTCCCTTTTAAAACTATGTGTTATTTGTTTCTCACCTGTTCCTCCTCCCCCTTTCCCTTCCTCTTTGTAATCTTACCTGGCTTTGGACTCACCATCCTCCTGCCTCAGTTTCCCAAGTGCTGAGATAACAGGTCATCCACTAATTCAGCTTTCTGTTGAGTCTATGTTTGGTTGTAAAGGAACATTGAAACCAGAAGCTCAAATGCTTGAATCTAAGGAAAGAGAAGAACAGCCATTTGAGTTTAGGGTGTATGGGGGAGATTTATTTATAGAAAAGTCTGATTGAAAAATTGATTTCATAAATAAAGAGGTTAATAAATTTATCAGATCCTGAAATGAAATGGCTCTTAACTTGCATGTGAGTGTTTTAAAAGCTCTTACTTTTCCATCGATTTAATGAGTTTTCAGGAAAATAATTTATATTAACAACATGCACTATCCCAGATACACTTAACACGTTAGCTGAGCAATTGTCCTTTGGACACATTAATGTGACACTTAATTTACTGGAGTTTTATTTCCCTAATTTAGTTATAGAAATAAGAGGAAATGACTTCCTTCCCCTCAGAAAAAGTGGAGGTCATTAGGGAGTATGTGTGCAGTGTGGCCGTGTGCAGTGTGGCTGTGTTATCAATGTGACAGGTAAGGATGGGTGGTGTGTGCAGTGTGACTGTGTTACCCATATGACAGGTGAGGATGGGTGGTGTGTGCAGTGTGGTTGTGTTATCCGTATGACAGGTAAGGATGGGCGGTGTGTGCAGTGTGGCTGTGTTATCCATATGGCAGGTAAGGATAGACTGTGTGCAAGAATAGGCTATTCTCTTGCCTGTTCCCCACCCCAAGTTCTTGATCCTCTGTAAAGCACAATTATCCTTTCATATGTCTTTTCTTCTGTGCAGCTAACTAATTCTAACAGGCCAAACTGTAAGAAGCTTTTACCCTGGAGAGAAGTAGTAAGCAAGAGAGACTGCTGCTACTCATAACGACTGTGATAGTGACTCTCTGCCATGGTAAAGCTGATCATATAAATGTGAGCTAAAAAGGAACAGTCTAACTGCTAGCAGGATAGCTATAAGGTTGATTATGGCAATGCCAGCCAGAGCTCATAGGTAGCAGACAGTCAAGGTCAGTTGCTAATGATGTACAAGTTAGAGATGGACAGAGAGGGGCTTCAGTCATCTCTCTGGTGGGTAGCACATGCACAGTGCATGGTCACCATCTTCCTTATTGGATAAGGGGCTATGCGTAGGGTCTGTGGGCCCACTGTTGTTTTAGCCCAGGCTAGCTCAGAGAACTAACCAGTCTCCTATCAGTTGTCTCAGCTTTTGTTCAGTTTCTGCCATGGCTCAGACAAGGAAATTCAATAGTTTTGTGTGTGTGTGTGTGTGTTGGTTTGAAAGATAATGGCCCCCACTGGGATTGACACTATTAGGAGGTGTGGCCTTGTTGGAGGAAGTGTGTCCCACATATGCTCAAGCTACTCCCAGTGTGGTAGACAGTTTACTTCCTGTTGTCTGTGGATCAAGATGTAGAACTCTCAGCTCCTTCTCCAGCGCCATGTCTGCTGCATGCCGCTGTGCCTCTTACTATGATGATAATGGACTGAACCTCTGAAATTGTAAGCCCTTGGGCTTTCTCAGGGCTTGACATAGTACCAAGTTGGCTTAACCAGAGGTATCCACTGCCAAGCCATTTATGTGTGCCTGTGTGGCCTTGCGTGGAACTTCAAGAACTAGTTTGACATCTAGTTAGCTTCTGAGGTATTGAAAGTGAGAAACTTTACCAGCTCCACTGAAGTTTTAAGGGAAACAGTGTGGAGTAGTGGAGTCATTGCAGCATGTCTGTAAATGTTAAAGACAGAGAGGTGGCTTATTATGTGTTTGTGACAATGAAGCCCTTAGATGAGAGTGTTATGGGATAGTGATAGAAGGAGCCACTTAAAAAATTATGTATGTGAGTGTTTTCCCTAATGTATGTCTGTGTAACATGTGTTTGACCAGAAGGTGTAGAGTCCCCTGGAAGAGCAGCCAGTGCTCTTACAGTATAAGAGACCATAACCCAAGTGGGCTGGTATCTTAAAAGGAGCAGAATGTGCTCCCATAGCACTTAACTGCTGAACCTTCTCTCCAGCCCTGAAGGCACCCAGTTGTGCCATCTAACCTGTTCTTCTTGCCTTTCTGCATCCACAGAGAAACATGGCATTTAGACAAATTCTGGGCAGCTCTATGGAGCCGTGGGAATAGGTTAGGAAGAAGAAAGGAAAACAATGCAGGACACACATTCCAGAGTGGCATAATTAAAGATCCCCATACTGTGTATCCTACAGCAACGTGGCCGAGGGAAGGAGTTAGCATTTCCCACCAAGACTACAGAGCTGAATAAACGTTCCTGTTAGATGGAAAGCTGGGGACGTGATTTCAGGAAGCTGCATGAATTCTAGCACTTCCTGCAGTTCCTATGTGTATTCTGAGTCACCTGTACCAATAAAAGGGCAAGCATCCTAAGATGTTCGGAGTAGACATCCTTTACTGTGAGTTTTGCTTATATTGAGACGAAATGCAGGCAGGAAATGAGAAAGTTTTCACTATAAATCAGTGTTGTGGTTTTATGATGATGAAGGTAACATTATAGTACATTCTTATTTTGCTGTTTGTTAGAGAGTATGTTACTGAGTCCTTCTAATATGTTTGTGTTTTTTTCCCCCTCTGGGATGTGAAAAATATACCTTATCTACATCTCTCGATGTAAGCATCTCTAAAGAATGGTTGAGTTTTGAATGCATCTCGCAATGTAAACATCTCGAAAGAATGATTGAGTTTTGAATGCCTAAATATTGATGACCCCCTTACCCATGAGCTGTTGAGGTCTGGAATGATCTTGTTTTACAACTAACCCCTTTCTCGGTCCTTCTTCCATGTATACTCATTTCATGAACTTCCGCCAGTTTCAGCACAGGGAAGGAGAAAATGTGTGAGATAAGTCAGCAAATATTAAGTTGTATTCTCCATCCTAGAAAAACGATGTCGGCATAAACTGTTTCTTTTCTGCTAATTTATGCCAGGGGCACACTTACAGAGGTAAACAGGAATAGGTGGCAGCACCCAACCCTCAGGTTAAGTTTCTGTGTGTATTAAGTGCACACGTGTGTGCAAATGTGTGCAAATGTGAGTGGGCTCTGCCTGATCACATTCATGAGCACCCATGGGTCATATTATTCCTTGCATAGAGGCCTGATGATGGCAGGGTCATGTCTGAAGAGCGCCAGGTACACTCCGTTTCACTTTCTCTGCATGATCTAGCAGTTGCTTGTGTAGGAGTCTGCCCTGAACTGAGAGCCTGTAGCTTGGCAGGATTGTCTCTGTTGGTAAATGAGAGTTCATGAAGCTGTCCTGATACTCTCCCTTGGACTGGTCTGTGGTGGTTGATGTTTTAAATGTGTATTTGCCTTGCAGAGCCCAAGACAGCCGCAACCAGAAGTATGCCCTTCCTCCCCCATTGCACCATGCACCACAGCTTGCTGGGAGGGCACTTTTGGTCTGTGGTGGTCTTGGTGTTTCTCAGCAGCATTTTCCTAGCCATTGAATTTTAGTAAGAAATTGAGGCCCTTTGTTCTGGGTGTGCCCCATTTCTGTAATCTGGGTGACTTTCTGTTGAAGAGGAAACCAAACTGCTTGTTTCTCAGGCTCCTGTGATACTGTCATTTTTGTGTTTTGGTTTGTCCTCAGTTACTGGGTCATCCCCCTCCCCCAATCCTTGTTACTTCCAGATGACTAGACTATCTCAGGTTACTTTAGACCTCAGAAACAAATCAACTTCTCTGACCTTGACCTTCATTTGCCCCCCCCCCATCTCCCTTCCTCCCAACAGGCTATTAAGTAGCCTTTCCTCAAGGCAGGCCATAAAAACTAAAAATATACCCTCATTTTCTCTCACCTTTCTGTTTTGGAGCCAGCCATAAAGAAACCTCTGACCTAGCGTATCTAATAGAGGTCATAGGACTCCCATTCCAGAAGAGGTCTTGCCCTTACCAGGGGGGAAGGAGTGCTCAGCAGAGAGTCAAGAATGCTAGCAGATGGGCCTCCCTGGGTTTCTCCTCCGGTCTGTTAGACACAGCCATACTCTTTGGCCCAGTCAGTAATGCTGACGCAACCTCATTTGTGAAGAACCTGAAGGGGGAGAGGTTGGCTATCTTCCAGAGAACAGAACTTGCTGAGGTTCCTCCGGGTGGCTCATCCGTGGAGGACAGGGAGGCCCTGTACCCCTTCTCACACGCTCTCCTTCTGCATCTTTTCATCTGTGTCTCTGTAACATTCTTCTTTAGAGCCTGCTAAAACATCTCTGTTAGCGCATCCTAGGAGCAGAAAGGAACTGTAAGGACCCTCATGCTTGGCACAGACTTTCCGCTAGGAGTCTAGAAGTGATCTGTTCTGTGTATGTAGTAGGAGGGATAAAGTGGAGTGTGGTTTTTGGGTTTTTGTCTTCTGAGCTGAGAACCGAACCCAGGGCCTTGCATTTACTAGGCAAGCACTCTACCACTGAGCTAAATCCCCAGCCCCTGGTTTCTTCGCTGTATTGGTAGAACTGCTGACTTGTTTGAGCGTTGGGGGAGGTCCCGTATTCTGGAGCTATTCCAGAGACAGTGTGGGAGGAGAGTTGAGTTTAGATTTAGGCTGTAATCCAGGAGTCCTGCAGGTGGGCTGGCTCTCTGAGAGTGAAGGGTTTATTGACTAATGATTACTATTACTCTCTTCTCAGCATCTCAATTTTCTCTTTGAAAAATAGGCCTAGATAGAATTGTAAATGGATAAAATAAAAGCTTGCTGTCCTTCAGTGAGAGTCTGTGGGTAACATGAGGATGGGTTGCTCTCTAATGTGCTGGAAACCCGTAGTTATGGGACAATGGGACCAACTTAGCTCATATCCACAACACAACTCCCACATCCCTGCTATGTATATTTTGCAGATACAAGGCAATGCTGTTACGGCAGCAAGTATTGTAAGTCAGTACTCCTGTGTTTATACACAGCTCTGCAAGGAAACCCACAGGAGACACGAAACCAACAATTGTGGTCTGCAAATAAGTACCTGTTGCTCCCTTGCTGGTGGCATTTGCCTTATGTGGGCATGGAGAGGACACAGGTGTGTTTTACCACCAGAAAATCAGTATCTTCTCTGATACGCAACCATCTGTGTGCTTATTGTGGGTTATTTCTTGTCCACATTTTTTTTGCAGGCATTTTAAAATTTGAAAGTTGTAAGTAATTATAATGAAAATGAATCAAACACTTTACATGCTTGTTTGTGTTGATCTTGGTTGTGCATTCCACAGGGTCACTGACACTGTCTCTGAATCGCAGTCTCTTGTGATGTATATCCTATAAGTGTGATTTGCTTATCAAACAGGAATTGCCGCCAGAGGCTAATCTGGGTAGTTTGCGTGACTCAGCCCAGAAGCCCGGTGCCACCTGCCAGTGGCTGACTTAACTGTGGATGGCATGTTGCCTCTGTTTCCCACTGCTGCGTCCATTTGTCAAGAATTAAGGTGTGATTACCCTAGAGCAAGGCAATGATTTTAGGATAGACAATTATTTATTTTAATATGAGCACTTAGGGTCGTTTTTTAAAAATATGATTTTAGGCATGAAATTTGTAGGGCTAATGGTATGGACCCTGAGAAATATTCTAGTGTATACTTCTACCAGGTAAGTATGAAAATGACTACCTTCTTCCATGTTTCAACTCTAAATATTATAATTTAAGTCAAAACAAAACCATCACCTCAGGTGCAGTAGTATCTTGTCGATCTCATGTCTGTAGTTGGGTTCATTTTAATTTTAGTTTTGCTCTTGTACTACTGAAATGAAAATTTTTTATGAAATGATTTCTGTGTTTGAAATTTTTCTGTTTCCTTTTTCCCCTTCCTTCCTTCCTTCCTTCCTTCCTTCCTCCCTCCCTTCCTTCCTTCCTTCCTTCCTTCCTTCCTTCCTTCCTTCCTTCCTTCCTTCCTTTTTTTTTCCTTTATTTTTTTTTTGAGACAGGGTTTCTCTGTGTAGCCCTGGCTGTCTTGGAACTTGTTGTGTAGATCAAGCTCTCCCGGAACTCAGGGATCCACCTGCCTCTGCCTCCCGAGTGCTGGGATTAGTGGTGTGTGCCACCGTGCCCAGCCTGACATTTCATTTTTTTTTACATCCATTTCTAGCCATTCTAAAGTGAAAGAACAAGGAAAAGCTATAAAACATTGATCTGGAGTAGTTTGCAATATACCTATAGTAATTATATATATCCATTTGGGTAACTAGTCTTTCCTGGGAACATGAGATCAGAGAATTGAAGGATTGGAATAGAGGGGAAGAAGTTACAAGGCCATGCCCATAATTACCCAAGATGGTTAATTTTGTTCTGTTCTATTCTATAATTGTCCCAAGGTGGTTAACTTTACCCTTTTCATAAATCCCTCATGGGAATTTTTGTGATTTGTAGCCACAGTGCTTACTCTTGTCTGGGACTTAACTATTAAGATCATCGAGGAAAAGGAATATAGACCCCAAACTTGCTCCACTCGCCTTCAAATGTATGGCATGACACCCAAACCAGAAGATTTGGGGATGCCAGAAATTGTCCTTCTTTTTGTGGCATCACAAACGTTGAAGAAGAGAAGCTTCAGGTCATTGGATATAAAATCTCGCAGTAAATCAAAGTCATTACTTAAGAAGGGCCTGTGCAGACAAGCTACACTGTGAGTCCCCAAGCTGAAAACTGTCAGCACATCACAAAGCTGAGACCTATCCTGTAGCTGTCCTGTGGTAGCTGACAGAAGAGCTTCTCTCTTCTCGACATGGACCATCAGCGTCACACGGGAAGAGAGTTTTGGTCATCATTTTTTTTTTTTAACATAAATGGTACTTATTTGTGAAAGGCAATCTGTATATAAATGCCCTGTTTTCCTTGGCTACCTCAACCACCATCCAGCACTCATCACCAACGCTCCATTTCTGAAGAAACTCATCAGCGATCTGTAAAGGTCACCTAAGTTTCAGGAAGTTCTTTTAACTTAGAAAAGCAATAACTTTATTGATTTCTTAACCTTGCATATGTATTTATAATGTACCCTATTTTAAACAAGTAGATCTTTTATCTTGATTGTGGGATCTACTGTACCTTTAAAATCAACTAGTTTTGGGCTGGAGAGATGGCTCAGCGGTTAAGAGCATTGCCTGCTCTGCCAAAGGTCCTGAGTTCAATTCCCAGCAACCACATGGTGGCTCACAACCATCTGTAATGAGGTCTGGTGCCCTCTTCTGGCCTTCAGGCATACACACAGACAGAATATTATATAAAAATAAATAAATAAATAAGTAAATAAATAAATAAATAAAATCAACTAGTTTCTCATTCTCTCTTCTGATAGGCAGAGAAGCCACTTGTGTCTAAACTGAAGTCTTGACCTTGGGTGTACAGATAGTGTCCTTATTAAAGACTTGCTGATTAAAACTCAGCTCAGAAACAAAAGTTCAAATACAACAAGTATATTCCTTCTAAAAGGAAGTTTGCAGCCTTTGACTTAGAAGCTTCTGGATGCTCTTTTTGCGCCTGAAAGTCTTTGAAGAAATGAACTGAATTGGCTGAATGAGGGAAGTAGAAGGAGAAGTTTCCATAGCTACTAAGTTTACTAGCAAATCTTTTGCCTGGGTGGTGTCAATCCTTTTCCCAAATGTTAAGTGCATTCCCGAGTTTAACTCAGTGTCGGTTTCTTTAGGATGTCTATCTTACTGCTAGGTGTTATCGGCATTGTGCTGATAGAGTGTCATTGAGTGGTTCTAAGATTGCCGTTATAATTTATTCATCAAACAGTTTTGTGAGCCCATCTTTTCATGCGTTAATTTATAGTCGTTACTATGCCTTTTGTAAAGTATGTGTAGAATCCACGCTCTGTGTCATTGCGCCACCCTTGACTGGCGATTGGAATCACGGGATGGCGAAAGGCTAGAGGCAGCTGTGCAGGTTTGCATTTCCAGCAGTCAGGGCTGGGTACAGAGCAGTGTCTCTATGTGCAAGGCCCTGGGTTTCATCCCCAGTCGTGAAAAAAGAGAAAGGAGAGGACAGACAACTAAAAGGTTGAGGGCTAGAGTGGTTGATGGAATTGTTTGCTGTGTAACTCAGTGTGGAGGGTTTAGTTGGAGCTTAGTAATGTCCCCTAGGCGATTTTAATGTGCATAAGATGTTGGTACCTTAGGACATCCGAATAGTGTGTTATAACATTCAGAATAGAAAGTCTGATTTTTTTTTTTTGGCTCCTTCCTTCTTCCTTAGATTGGAGGGTTCTGTTATACACTATTGAGCGATGTGAACATCTTATGGGAGGTGTGCACTTGCCATAGCTTGTGTGTGTGGAGTCAGTTCTCTTTGCACATTGGTGGGTGCTCTGGGGCTCAAACTCAGCTTGTAAGGCCTGCAGGGCAAGCGATTTCCCTCTGAGCCATCTTCCCTACCCTAACTGAGCTCTTGTGGGATTGACAGTGCTAGGTTTTCTTTAGGCTCTTCAAGCCATAATTGATGAATAGAAAAGGTGCTCTCATTTATTTTAGTGCTTTGGTTGAAGCAAAGTTACTAAGCAATGTAAAACTAACTTTGTGTCCATTTGTGCCTATTTGTAATTCTAAGTCTCTTCATAGCTGGCTTGTCCTGGGAACAGATGCTCTAAGAGAGGAATTTCTAGTTGATTCTGCCTGTTTTACACCTAGTACCCCTGACTCTGTCTTCAGTGTTCCCTCTCCCACCCCAGCAGCTCTTTATCTGTGGTCCTTCTCCACATGTCCCTACATTTTCCCTTCTTTCTACTGTCATCTTCCTTTGTGTCCCCTCCAGAGCCTTCCTATATCAGACTGCAGAATCAGGTTGCTGATGCTCACTAAGCTTGGTTTTGAAAATCAGAAGTCTTTCCAGTTGATCAGTACCCGTAGCTGATACCTCTGCTTCTCCACTCTGCTTGGCCCCTTGTCCAGGCATTGTTCACACTTCAAATGCTCCAGGAGATGTAGATGCCAGTCCCAGCCATTGTCTTGTAGAAGATTGTCCCATGCTGCTTGACAGAAAGCTGTCTGCAGCAGTGTGTCTTGTGCCTGGTATGTGCATGATAGCTTCTTAGGAACCATGCTTCCATGGATCTCACCTTCCGGAAGGGAAGATCCACAATTAGCAAGTCAGTAAGCACACTTAGGGATGGCAGGTGGTGATCTGAGTTAGGACACTTACTGTCAGGGGGAAGACATTGTGGGGTGGGGATCAGACAGAAAGGAGGCTAGGCAGAGAAAACAGAACAAATCCTGAAGCTAAGAGGGTTTGCTCAGTTGGGGAAACAGCCAAGTGTAGCTGGAGGGCAGCGAACTAGGGGTTAAGGGAAAGAGGGGAGGAGTGGAGGACATGGGAATCAGGACAATGAGGATAGTGTCTTGTCATTATCGGAGCTTAGCTTTGATTCTGAGTATGATGGGAAGTGGTTGCTTGCCCCCCCCCCCCCCCCCCCCGAGGCTACTTTGCTAACATCCTTCCCTTTTATTCTGTTAACCTGGGACAATGCTTAGCATATGTGATTCTTATCTGGTGTTGGAATCATTTGTACTATTTTGGGGGGGCTACTGTTGTGGCACGAGTCAGTCACAGGAGGGAAGGCACTGATAATTGGGTTCACTAGGCTCAGCAGCAGCGATACAGGAGGGAAGAAACTGGTTGGGTGAGAGCCAAGAGGGGTTGAGATACCTGAATCAGCACCCAGGAGGGGGGTGAAATGGAGGGTGGATACCCTTCACAGCGAAGACCTTGTGCCAACGCCTTCAGAAGTTAACTTTATTCTTTGGAGAATTAGGAGCTGTATACTAGTGTTTCGAAGATTATTATGCAGTGAACTAGTGTTTGGAACAAGTGATATTAGTGTTTGGAAGATTATTATGCAGTGAATGATGTAATGTAGATATTGTTTAACCAAATAAGGGATTCCATTCATTTTGCTAGTTCCTGTGACTATGACTTAGTTAATCTAAGTTTTACTTTTCTAGAACTTCGAGGAAGTGTTGCTCCTTTGTCTGTAGCAGTGCTGTGGATTAGATGAGCTGTTCCACACATGCAGAAATCCTCTGCAGTGTCTGTCATGTGGTAATCGCCTCATGTTTGCTGTCTCACTTTTTCCATGTGTTTTCCGCCTCTCATTTTGAATTTTGTAATAAGACTAGAAATGGGCCGAGGCACAGCTGGGTGATAGAAGCACTTGCCCAGCCGGTGTGATTCCCTAGTTTTCATCTGTAGCACTATGGCATGCCTCCCCCCCGCCCCATGAAAAAGCCAAAACCAACAGGAAAACAAAACAAAACAAGGACTTCTCCCCCAAACAACAATAATAAGCTCCCATAAAGGATGAAGTAAGAAACTGATGTGTGTCTGTGTCTCTGTCAATTGGTTATTTATTAGGGATTGGCCCAGAGCTCCTACTTGCACATGCTAGGTAGGCGCTCTTACTGAGCTATGTCTTTGGTTCTCTCTTTTCTTATTTTGAGGTACCATCTCACCAAGTTACCTTTCAATTCACTCTTTAGTCCAGTGACACAAGCCTTGAGCCTGGATCTTCTTGCTCCAGCCTTCTGAATTAACTAGGATCATAGAGCTGCTCACTAGGCCTAGCTAGAAATTGAGTTTAAGGATACATAAGAAGTAAAAGGAATTATTAGAATTGATTTAAAGAAAGAATTGATAGAGTTTAGAAGATGATTTCCTGCTGGGTGTGGTGACCCATACCATAATCCAGCACTTATTGGATGGAGGCAGGAGTATAACTCCAGTTATATAGTGAGTTCTAGGCTAGTTGGTCTACATGAGACTCTATCTCAAAACTAACTAACTAGCTAACAAACTAACTAAAAAGCATTGTTGCCTCATTTTAAAGTGAAATAATTTGTGTCTTTCTTGAAACGCGGTAATTAATTTTAAGTATTAAAAATGGAGGTGAGATGGATATTTGGAAAATAATTTATCTTGATGCTCATTTTTCTTCTTCTTAATTAGGGATTTAAGCTTTGTAATTAATTCCACTGTTGAAGTTTCTTGAGTAACTTTCATTCCCTTCTGTGGAGGTTTTCACCATCCTCATTTTAGAATGAAGACTCATATTTTGTTTCTCTTAAGTTGAATACATATAAAAATGTTCCTTAGCTTTTTCTGTTTGCTTGTTTGATTTGTGTTGTCTGACTTTGCCTGCTAGATCTAAAACAGACAAACAAGACAGCACAGGTTGCGAGGGGAGACTAGTTTGACGGGTCTTCCTTGAACTTTGGGGGCCTCACTTAGGACGTTTGGACCACTCTGCTCTAGGAACTGAGGTGTGTTTCCACAGGCTGCTGTTTCAGGACTGAGTGGAAGGCTGGTCTAGATGTCCCTTCAGTGCCAGGGGCTAGGTGTCACAGCTAAGGTGTTTAAGCCTTCATGACTTGAGGCATCTTGATGGATATACTCACTGGCTGATTCCCAAAGGTGCCAGGCAAATCCTCTTTTCTGTTCTGTATTAACTTGCTACCAGTTGGCCTTGCTTGAATGTTTATACCAGAGAGTTGCTGACTGTCAGGTAGTGTCCTCTGTAAGACTTGTAAATGAGTAAGGCATCTGAAAAATGAGATTTGCGTGCTTATTAGAAAAGCCTGAATGGCTCTAGAAACTACAGGGAAACCCTGTCTCAAAAAACCAAAAAAAAAAAAAAAAAAAAAAAAGCCTGAATGAATAGATGGGCAAACACAAAGTACTCAAAGAGAGGGGCACCAGGGATTTTTATTCAAGAACATTTTTAACTCTGTGAGAAATACTTGTTTCATTCTACTTGGTTGCCACTTAAAGTTCCCAGCAAACATTTTCAGCATGGCCTGTGTACCAGGCCTGTGTTAGACCCAAGGATGATGAAAGAACTATTTTCTGGGGACAATAAATACAATTTCCAGACAGTGTTACAATAGCTGAGCTACAGATATGGGTAGGGTTGGGGACACCCTGGTCATGTTGATAGGAGAGGAAGATGGTACTGAAGCCTGGGGAGGCTGCCATTGATGGAGGTGAGGGTTCCGTGTTGACCAAGTGGAAGACTTGGAAAGTTGTTTTAAGTGATAGACATAAGCAAAGACACACAGCCTGCAGCATGAAGGGTTCTACAGGTGTTCTTTAGTAGGATTTGAGTGACAGGAAGTACAGAGAGGGAACTCCAGGAGAGGCTAAGCCCAGAATTCTAAGGTGGGCAGTTTGGGGGTGAAAGGGTGGGGCACAGTACCTAGGCTAAGAGTGCCCGTTCTGGAATTGGATTTCCAACATGTACTAAGTCATGCCTACCCCCTAGAATTAGTACCAGTTTAATGTGTATTGTGTCGTGACCTGATAGTTTGCACTTGTAGCTAAAGTTGCTATTACTTTGGAAGTCTACGAACCTATTGAAGGCTTCTGAGGAGGGCCTTGCACTTTAGCCAGACTAGTGTGTGTGCAGATTGGAGGATGGATTTTAGGGGACAACAGGGGACCTTCTAGGAGGCACCTCAGCCGTTTGATATGACTCAGTGAGCATCTCTGCTGGGACAGTGGACAGAGTTGAAAAGTATATAAGGGGTAAAGTGATGGGAAGTGTTCGTGTAAGTGTCGAGCAGGATCCCCCATTTTAGCTTGATGACATGATGGTGGGAGTGAGGTGCTTCGAATTCAAACGCAGAAGATGGGAGGAGAACCATGTTTGGGGAAGGGGAGGGTTGGCTTTGAAGGTGTTAGTTTGAGGTGAGTATGTCTTTGTGTAAGGACAACGTTGTAGGCGAATTGGAAGCTTGAGAGGAGAGCGAGGCTCTCTGGAAAGCCTTGAGAGTACAAGCTTCAAAGGTGTGGGGAAATGGAGCAAGTGGAAAAGCTACTGGAGCGAGTGTGTAGATGAGGCTCTGGGACCGGTAGAGATTGAGGAGGAGGCTGGGGAAGAGAGCAGGCGAGAAATGGGGACAGGCTAGAGGGGTAGGAGCTGGGGAAAAGCACTGAGAAGCTGTGTGGAAATGCAGTCAGCTAGAGAGCATTCATGCTGTGAATTTGGCCGTGTGGAGACAAGTCAAAAGAGAGCTTTCTACGGCGCTGTGTACCAGTCTGCTCAGGAGCCATAACAAAGTAACATAGGCTGAACAGCTTAAGGAACAGAAATAGATTTCTCATCATTCTGGAAGCCAGAACTCAGAGATTAGGATGCTAACTTGTTGGGCTCTGATAAGAGCTGTGTTTTTAGTCCCTCGGTGACAGAGAGAGTGCTGGGGCTGTCCTCCTTTGAGTGGCACTGACCTCATTGTGACGTGCAGGCATCTATACTCAGTCTTCAAATACGGCCTCCTGGGGGCGAGGGATTCAGCCCGAGTTTGGGGAAGACATAGTTTAGTTCGTAGAGGATTGCTACAGACTGTCTACTTTTTGAGGGTCTCCATGGAGGTAAGCGTGTCTACTTTGCCATTGCTGCTCCTCGTTTTTTTTTATATCCTTTTTACTTCATCTGCCCTGCGTTGGGGCCTCACTTCCAAAGCCAGAGTTTGTCTTCATCCTGGGGGCTTTGATCTTTGTCTTTGACGTCTCACGCTCTGTTTCTGGAAGCGGTCCAGCTATTTTTTGTGGTTTTCTTTATATTATTTTATGTTTTGTCTGCTGTATCAGATTACCATATTTACAGTTGCTTGGCCTGCCAGGCATTGGTCTGTGGGTTAGCCTGTTCATGGCAGGTAAAGATGCCATGCTTGTCAAAGAGACTTTGCAGTGTGATGCATGTTTCTGTCGTCTGACAGCTTGTTTTCAGATGGCAAAGAATAATTCACGGCTCAATTTCAGAAAATAAGAAAGGACTATTGACGTGACTTCACATCATATCTTTGTTTTTTAGACGCTTTGGTTGTTCTGTTTCTTTTCCTCTCCTTTGTGTTTGAGAGTTCCAAAAAGGACGTTACAGAGGAAGTGGGATCGTGACGTTTTGTTTGTTTTGAAGTTGTCGAGTTTAGATTGTGTATTCATTTGTGGTGTGTGAATTGCAGGATGTAGTTCGGGGTCCTCCCTGCATCAGACCCCCACATCAAGGTTATTCTGGGAAGTCCTATCCAAAGCTGACTGTAAAATACAGGGCTGAACTTTGTCAAACAGGAAACAGATATAAATAACTATTCAATCTTAATTCAATCCAAGCAACTTTCTCACACATACTTTAATAATGCTTTTAAAAAAGTAATTTCCTTTTTAGAAAGAACACTTTAATGTTTCCAGGTCACTTTTAATAAGAAACCTTAATGTGTGGGTAGTGGCTCTTTCCATCTAACGGTAGGGAAATTATGTTTATTGGCATTTGAGTCAGAAAATATATTTCTGAAAAACGTTGAAAACATTTCTATGTAAGCTCTTTATCTTGCAGTTTTTCTATGTGCATTTATTTCTTTAGTCTTTGGCTACTGATTGGGAACCATAGAGCTAGCATGTTTAGCATTTCTCAACTGTTAAGCATTGCACACTCAGCCTCTCTACACACTTAGTTCTCAGTGAACCACCTTCACGGCATGTGCTTGCTGCAGGTTAACAGTTACTGTGTGTGTTTATGTGTAGGTATCCTGTATGTGTGTCTATGTGTAGGTATCCTGTATGTGTGTCTGTGTGTAGGTATCATGTGTGTCTATGTATAAGTATCCTGTATGTGTGTTTATATGTAGGTATCCTGTATGTGTGTTTGTGTGTAGGTATCCTGTATGTGTGTCTGTGTGTAGGTATCCTGTATGTTTGTCTGTGTGTAGGTATCCTGTATGTGTGTCTGTGTGTAGGTATCCTGTATGTGTGTCTATGTATAAGTATCCTGTATGTGTGTTTATATGTAGGTATCCTGTATGTGTGTTTGTGTGTAGGTATCCTGTATGTGTGTTTATGTTTAGGTATCCTGTATGTGTGTTTATGTGTAGGTATCCTATATGTGTGTTTATGTAGATATCCATGCTGTATATGTAAAAAGAATGAGTTTTGGTTGTTTCCTGAGTAGATGATGCTTGCCCAAGCTGGATGCTAATACGTGAGTGAAAGTAGTTACCTGAACTTGCGATGGGTGGCTGTTGAAACACATTCCAAGTGCATGGAAGAGGTGAGGAGGGCAGGTGACCCTGTGTATGGGTGTGCTGATTTAGGTCATGAGGAGGGGGCAGGTGGTGTTAGAAATAAGTTTGGGACCACAAAGAAGGAGACAGCCACTGTATTTTAATTTGGCGCAAAAAAAGGGTATGGGATAAATTGAAACCTGTTTTGTTTCTAAGTGGTGAGAGTTGAGGTCTGATTTTGTGAATGTATTAAATTTGAATGAGTAAAAGGTAAGATGATTTAGCTCAGGCAGAACTCCAGTTTCTGGGACATTGTTAAGACTGAAGGGATTTAGGCCTAGAATTCTATCAATTAGGCCTCCCCTAGGTGGGTGTGAGACTGAACTAACTGACAATGGGGTGCCCAGTTGTAAATCCTTTTGACCTATTTTAATACCGTGAGATGAATAGATTGCTATGGGAAAAGGCCTTCATTGTTATAGTATTTGGAAATTGAGACACAAATCTCATTACAGCAGTGCTCAGAGCCCAGTTACTTCTGGGAGCTTCCTGGAGACAGCACAGCCAACACAAGGGCTAGCACCCAGGTCACCGCGCCTCTACTCTGTTTTTTCCTTACTTCGTCAGATTTCCTCTTTAATAAAAATGATTTCTCATTTAAAATTTCATCAATCCCAAGGGTCTTTCTGTTCATTTAATCTGAAGCCCCCCCCCCCCTTTTTTTGCAGTTTTCGGTTGGTTATCTCCTGCCTGGTTAGAAAGAGAGGAGGGAGTATTTCTTTGATGCAGCTTACTCCAGAGGTTTCTTTTACATAGTTCTTTTTACTTACCACAGAATGCTAGTTACATATATCAAGTTATTAATTTCTTTTGAATATCATACAATACTTTTTCTTCTCTTTTAGACAGAGTCACTTTGAAGTCCAGTGACTTTGATTTGGAATCCTCCTGTCTGAGCCTTCCCATTACTGGGGCTAGAAGAGCTTTAATAGTTTCTAGAGGATTTCTTTTCTTTCTTTCTTTCTTTCTTTCTTTCTTTCTTTCTTTCTTTCTTTCTTTCTTTCTTTCTTTCTTTCTTTCTTTCCCTCCTTCCCTCCCTCCCTCTTTCCCTCCCTCCTTTCCTCCCTCCTTCCCTCCCTCCCTCCCTTCCTTTCTCTCTTTCTCTCTTTTTTGAGAGGGACTAAATTAAGGGATGAGGCATAGTCTTAAGTTTAGGAAGATAGCAAGAGGAAAGACTGAAATGGACACAGGGTGGCTCGGAATGTAATTTTATCTAGAAATAGTATTCACCCACTGAGTTGAGTCTGGTTCCCTATGGAAAGACTGAGGATCATTGTTAAGCTTTTCCCTCTATTCATTTACAAGTCAGGTGCATTGAAAATTAATGCTGATAGTCAAAATTATAGTCTCAATTGAAAATATTTATGGGTGAGGTGGCTCAGTGGGTAAAGGTGCTTGCCACCACGCCTGGCTGCCTGAGTTCTGTCCTGAAACCCTCACAAGGGAAGAAAAGAATGAATTCCCCCAGCATGTCCTCTGATAAGTGGCATATGCACATGCACGCGTACACACACAGACATACTTTCAGAACAAACATAGAAAACACCAGCAGCACTAATAATTGCAATCTGTGACTACCATTAACCTTTCGATGATGTTTTTATGGCTGCCCCTTTCATTGTTCAGGGCCTCTGTGGAGCTAGGGAAATCATTAATGGGGGAAATGGCAGGGAGGAGCCGTGAGTGATGGCAGATAGCGTTGCCCTGAACTCAGTTGTGACAGCCTTTCCATCAAATCAGTTTCTGATTAAAGTCCCATTACTCTTTGTGACAGGAAGCTATGCTGCCTCCGTTCTTACAGATTATTTCTCCGCTTGACCTTTATTGTGTTTGATTTTGTAATCTCAACTGTTTTTCTCTTTCATTTCTTTTTAAACATTTGGGTGTAGATAGGAGGGAATTCCTTGCTGTGCTTTAGGGAGTGGCACCAAAATCACATTTATTTTGCTCAGTAGTTCTGCTCCATCCTTCCTTACAGATAAAGACCCTTTCTTTTTGTGCGATTGTGAGAATGTTAGGTTTGGGCGTGCCTTTCTGTAATGGTGTTTGACATGAAAAACTTCATTTTAGAAACTCATTAAACTTCTATGACTCGGGTCACGAAGCCCATTAGCTTGTCAGTCATTTTCAGAGAGATTTGTCATATTCCTCATTGTGAATAGTAGAGGCAGGTGGGGCTCAAGGGTTTCTCTTGAAGGTTCTTTTGGGCATTATTAAATAGGAAACCCTAGAGTTTTTCATTATGAATGATCTTTCAGGGAATTTGTATAAAATGGCAAAGATGTAGTCCTGAAGAGAACTTTCATATCACTTACTTTACCCAGATCATTTTATGGTGAGGCCTAGAGAGGGAAAATGATTTGTCTGTTCAAGATTAAGAGAGGGAAATTTAGGCCTAACTGCAGGTACCTACTCTTTAAATAATTGCTCAAATTCTCGTCTGCACCAGGCCGTCCTTTCTCTCAGCTCCTTTTAAAATTAGGTTCAAATCTCTCACTCACGTGGACCAACGGGCAGCAAGCAGTCTGTGAAAGTTTGTATGGGGTTTCTTGATCCTAAATGTTGACAGCAGATTTTGAAGACCTGTAGGGTGGAGTCTCCTGGCCCACATATCATCATCATTATTGTTATTATTAATGCCAGCAGGTTTCATAGGAAGTTTTGTGGCTTTGGGAAAACAGGTGGTTAGGGAGGCTCATTCATTCATGAGCTTCTTGATCACAAGTTGTCTTTCCATGACTTAAGTGTCTGACCTGCTCTCTGCAAGTATCTGCAACTGGAAACATTGCTGCCAGGCACCATGTGGTTTTTGACTGGTTTTACAACGTATTGCAAGCTTTTTTGGGAAACCTATTTTTATGGCAATCTATTGGTGCCTAGACCAGCAAGGCTTTATTTACAGCGCAGTCTCTGTGAGGCAAATAAAAAGGCTGTATAATTTCAGCATGTCCACCCAGATAGGTGATGTTTGTACAAATAACAGGGTTTTGAGTTTTTCTGGTTTGCTGTATTTGCAGTGGGCTCTCGTCTAGGTTTAGCAGAGTGTCTTCTTTTGGATTTCTCTGGTTTGCATCTTCTCAGAAGATCTTACCAGGGCAGTTTCCTGACACCCGTGACAGTGTCACTGTCTCTCAGTGGCCCGTCACCTGGTTTTGTTTTTGTTATGTTTTCTTCCCCCATCTTTTAAAATCTCTGTCCTAAGCAGGTAATAAGATCCTATTACTGTTCATTCTACTTGGAGATACAATATGTAGTTAATTAGATGATTGAGTTTTCTTTGCGGTTGTGTGTACAGGCAGACATTCCTCAGAGAGAGAGAGAGGCAGCTATTTCTAAGTTGCTAGGGTTGCTGTGGAAGTGTGTGCATCCAGAGCAGCAGTTCTCAACCTGTGGGTCGCAACCCCTTTGGGATTGCATATCAGATATTTACATTAGGATTCATAACAGTAGCAAAATTAGTATGAAATAGCCACGAAGGTAATTTTATGGTTGGGGGTCATCACAACATGAGGCACTATGTTAAAGGATCACGTGCACCATTAGGAAGGTTGTGAGCCCCTGATCTAGAAGTTTGGCTCTGCAGCTTGATTTACACAGCTAGTCCCCTGGAAAGGTCTGAATAAAGCTGGCGCCATCTCTTGTGAGGGTCATAATCTTAACTTCACCTTCAGTGTTTAAGGGACTCCGTGGTTTAGTTCTGGTGTTGCAGCCTCGTACTGCAAGGGGCCAAAGGGCTAGGGTCACTTCCAGTTCTTGTGACTTCAGGAAAATAGAAACATTGTTATTGGAATCTGGGGGTCCTTTATTGTTACCAGATGACACAGTGGAAATTTGTTTCCCCTTTAGGGGTTCTTAGTCTCATTAATAAAAGAATTTAAGAATCAACTCAAACAGAAGCTCAAGGACAGTTTTCCTAGGATTTCAAAGAGAAACCTTAGGGTAGGCCAGCTGTAAGCTTCAGCTGCTGCCCAGGGAAGATGAGCGGAGGGAGAAGGGAAAAAAGCCCTGCGGTTTAAGCTAGTGGAAGAGTCAAACCATGGGCAGACAAGCAACCATATGGCAGGCAGTGAGAATTTGAGAGAAGAATTCGGAAAAGCAGTCTGGACTTCGGAGTTCCGTGACTCATGACCTGGAAGCTACTGTGCTAGGAAGGGGATTCTGGGGAGTGACAGTCCAGAATCTCATTGGAGGGAAAGTTGTCCTTCCGCCTGTCTGTTAGCATGGCTTAAAGCAAGCATCTCTTCATAGGGGTAGTCTCTGGGCCTGTTGGCTTAACTGTTTGAAAGGTCTCCACTCAAGTCAAGGAGTTTATTCTCTTGACCAGGAAAGTTTTTACTTCAATAAGATACTGGAACCGAACAGACTTGCTTGTGCTCCTTTCAGTCCTAAACTGTGGGCCTTCCCTGATTTGGGGAAAGGAAATATCCAATTAATAATTCAGTCTAAAGATCAATGGATTGAGTTTCAACTTTCAGAATACATATGATGTGCATATTATAAAGAGGATGAAGATACCCAGAATAATCAGAGTTGAACTAGTGCTGGGTAGAGTTTTAGATGTCTAAGGACCAAAGATACTAATAGGGAGGGAAGAAACTCCAGCAGGCCTTTTCTTGCGAGTCAGGGAGCAAAAGGCATCTATGAATGCATGTGTGCATGCACTTGTATGTTTGTACATGTGGGGCGAGAGTGCTGCGGGTACCCAGGCCCCTTGGGAAGATCTTGTTGATCTGAGACGAGTATTAGGGTATTTATCCTGTCTATGTGACCTTGGGCTGGTCATCATCTTAGTTTCTGTGTTTGTGAGGGAGGGTGTGTGTGTGGGGGGGGCTGTACTTACGTCGAGTTCTTTGTATTATAGACACTGACTAGTTATAAAAGAAGTCCAAACGGAACATGATCGCCCTCGCTAATGCTCGGCCTTTTAGTGACAGCAGGACCTCTTCTCTCCCTAGAACCATGACATTCTTCCTGAGACTTCTTAGAATATCTGAAGGAGACGCTTAAACAGTTTGCTTACTGCTCATTTGCGATGCAAGAGGGCCGGCTCAGGGCCTCTCACACAGCAGGCAAGCGCTGTACCACTGACTCATGCTCCCAGCCGAGCTCACATTTTCTAACCGTAGATGTTTGCTGTATAGCTTGTCTACACACGCCTCTATTATACAGGAGTCTGACTTAACACAAATTACATAATTGCTTATTTTGAGAAGACCCATACTCTAGTGCATTTGAGTCATGACAGAAAGTTGAATTATATTCTGTACCCCATTTAAAAAGGTAGCAAATTATATAATAATACCATTATCCTGACGGTTACTGGAAGATTATTATTTGAGAAGCACATAAAAAAGTCATTTGATCTTGGGGGGGAAATGCATGTCAGCTTAATTACCTATATTCTATCAGTGAGGAAATAAAAGACCAAAAAGCTGAATATAGTAGAATTTAGGAGGAATCTTCTTACATTAAATTTATTTTCTATGGTGGTGAGTAATGATAGTAGGGGTGTTTTAAATCCACAACTTTGGGGTTAGACAGTCCTAAGGTTGTTAGAGTTGTCTGTTGCTGGCTATTCTGTAGGCATATTTTTAATAGAAGAATTATGGCTCAGAGCATTGATGCATTATCTATTAGATAGAGTTGTGCTTCACCGGTAGTTCAGAAGTTAGAAGGCTGTATGTATCTGGCCGTAGCAACCACCACATCTAAGTAGCTTTTTGAGAAGATATCTGATCCTGAGAAAACCTTCCTTACTAAGGGCCATCTTTCATTTGTTTGATTGGTCCAGGTCAGTCTTAGTTGTCTGCAGGGCACAGCCTAGGGTCAGCTGACAGAAGACGCTTCAGTTGAGTAATTGCCTGTATCACATTGGTCTGTGAGCGACTCGATGAGGGAGTGCCTTGATTACTAGTGATAAAGGGGCCTCGCGCATGGACAGTCCCATCCTTAGACAGGAGGTCCTGGGTTATATGAGAAAGCTGACTAAGCACAGTGTGGACAGTACCGTCCTTAGACAGGCGGTCCTGCATTATATGAGGGAGCCGACTAAGCACAGTGTGGACAGTACCGTCCTTAGACAAGCGGTCCTGCGTTATATGAGGAAGCTAGCTAAGCTTGAGCCTGTGAGCGAGCCAGCCAGCAGCATGCCTCTGTGATTTCTGCCTCAGGTTCCTGCATGAGTTCCTGCCCTGACTTCCCACAGTGATGGATTGTGAACTGGAAATGCTTAAGTCGGACGAGCCCTCTCCTTCCCTAGTTGTTATTGATCAGAGTATTATCATAGCAGTGCAAAGGAAACTCTAATGGTCTGCAGAGATTTTCTGGTTGCCTGTTATCTGGGCATAAAAGACTTGATGGCGAACTAGACAAACACTTGAAATGCAGTGTGTGTTGGGCATTCTAGAAGGGATAAGAGTAGAGTGTTTTGTGAATGCAGATAAAGGCTACCCGGTGGACCCCCTGTTCTGTATGTGTGTGTTCTCACGTATATACCCGTAGACATTTTCCCCCTCAAGATGGGGTTTCTCTGTGTAACTTTGGCTTTGGCTGTCCTGGAACTTGCTCTGTAGACCAGGTTGGGCTCCAATTTACAGAGATCCACCTGCCTAAAGGAAATAAATTTAAAGGAAATTTGAAATATGAAGGTCTGGCAACACCTATTGAGATCTTTGAGTGGCTTTGGTAGGGCGAAGCTCCGAAGACCGCGGGTGTTAGATCAGTCCGCGGTTGGCTTTGGAAGGGAGAATCTGAGGTTAGTGCGCTCTTTCAGGAACCCAGCCTTCTGTCTTGTTGCTTCCCTTTTAGCGGTGCTTGGTTGAAGCCTCATCGTCCAGAGTAGCTGTCGTGCACACGTTTCAGACTTCAGGAAGGAAGAGGGGCAAGCAGTCGTCTGTCATCTTGTTTAAGGAAACGTTCTAGAACTCCTTTTATTTTTATCCTCAGGATTCAGAGTGTCAACAAATGGTCAAACTTAACTGTGTGCAGATAAAGCCAAAAATACAGTTTCTCCGGTTGTGCTAGGTTATCAGTCCTATCCTGTCTAGAGGAAGATCCTCGTGGTACCCCAGAAGAGACAAGGACTTAGTATTCGCGGGAGTAGGCTGTCCACACAATTGTATTTGCTCTGTTCCAGGAGCATGTGTGTGGAGGAGAGACTGCTGTTTTATTAGTTACATACAGACCCGTGGCTGTAGAGGAGATGCTTGAACTGTACATCACTTACTGGGTTTTGTTTTGTTTCCTTAGGTAATAGAGTTTGTTGCTTCTAGATTGCACCAGACAGGATTTTCAGAATAGTATTAATAAAAGCTCACTGCCCCACCACAATCATTACATTTCATACCTAGCAATAGCTACACAGCAACTCTTAGTATCTTTGTTTATAGTACACACTGACATATATGACCTATGTACCATTTCCATCATAGGGGGTACTGGGGGACAGAACAAAACACACCAAACTTGGACATTTGGAGGCCTGACCTGAATCCTGATTCTGTGCCCCTTTAGAAGCATCATGCCCAGCCCCGGAAAGGTGACCCTAGGACATTTGACCCTGGAAGGAGGGGTTGATGCTGTGAGTGGGGTTGAGATCTGGAGCTAGGGCTCTAAGAACACCCGTCGAGCCCCTGGTTTTATTAGCGTAATCTGAAAACGCTTCAACATTCACTCAAGGGTGTTCTCGTCCTTGAAGTGGCACTCGGGCTATGAAATGGGCTTAATGCCAAGGTGGAATTCTTGAGTAAGAACTGGTAAAGAATGTGAATTTGTAGCAGCTTTCAGGTAACAGTGACCTCTAGTGCCCAATCCAGCCCTTACTGAGAAACAGGGAAAGTGCAACTCAGAATTAGCAGTCTTGGGTGTGGTATTCCTGGTTTGTTTCAGAAGCCAAGGAGGGAACACTAGCTAGCAGCTTCCTTTCTCTCCTTGCTCTCCTCCCCACCCCCACCGTTACCTTTTGTTGGTGTGTATTGTCAGATTGGTCTTGGGGTGAAAGTTACAGGCTCAAAATTTGGAGCCTGAAGTGCTGGATTCACCTGCACTTCCAGAATGCAGAGTCTCCGGCCCTGAGACCGATTTACCATTAGCCAAGAAACCTTGAATGACCAGCTTGCTTTATGTTTCCTTTCTTGTTTTGCTTTCTATCTGTGTTAAACTCGGGAATAAAATAATGACTATGACAGCAAGGATTTAGCAGAGAATGATGATTTGGGAAGAGTAATCAGAAACTTTCCTTTAAATCTTGGTCCCCACCCAGAAAATTGTACCACTTTCAGGAATGGAGAGATGGCTCAGCTAATAAGAGCATCCACTTTTCTCGTACTTGACCAGGTTCAGTTCCTTAAACCCACAGGACTGCTCACAAAGGTCTGTAACTCCAGTTCCAGGAGATCTACTGCCCTCTTGTGGCCCCCTTGGAAGTGCATTTATTATCATGTTTTTAAAAATGCATGCCAGCAATGGTAAAATCGCAGACAGATGTTCTGTCTTCATAGATAGAACTGTTGGGAAGTAATTCCAAGCGAGGTAAGATTGTGTCCTCTGTTGGCAATTGAAAGATGGGTATTGAACTGTTGTTCTCTCTTGTTTGCTGTCCCATACTTGGAGAGCCAAGTTAGATTGGTGGACCAACCAGACCAAGAATTAAAGAAGTCCTTTGAACTAGCAGTTTCCCATATAATTTGAATGTGCAATTTTCAATGCTACTCAAATTGTACCGTAGTCCTGTCATTGCTCTCTCCGACCTCTAGTTTTAAATTTGTTTGGCTTCTTCTCAAAGGGGTATAGTATTTGCATCTTCTTGAGGCAGGTTAGCTGACCAATAAGAAGTTGCAATGGATTTTGGTCATAGGAAATGAATTTCCAAACCTAAGTCATAGTTGTAGCCTTAAGATTGGGTAAGAGATGAAAGGGCTTTGATTTCACAAAGAGAATTGGTTGTAGTGGATGCCAGCGAGCACGGTGATCAGAGGGAAGCTGATGTGTCATGAAGGACCAGCAGACTTTTTAGGAACAGTGGCCGGAGAGAATTGTCTTAGTCCTGCCTGCCTGTGTAAGCTGACTTGGCGATATTGTGTGCTCAGGAAGAAATTTTTTTTTTTTTTTTTTTTTTTGGTTTTTCGAGACAGGGTTTCCCTGTAGTTTCTAGAGCCTGTCCTGGAACTAGCTCTTGTAGACCAGGCTGGCCTCGAACTCAGAGATCCGCCTGCCTCTGCCTCCCGAGTGCTGGGATTAAAGGCGAGCGCCACCACCGCCCAGCCAAGAAATAATTTTGAAGCATATCTTCTTATTGCTTTGGTAGCTGGTCCTTAAGACATAGTTGGAAGGATGTGCCCCCTGGTGGCTCCTGTGTGTCAATGCCACCGAATACTCAGTTTCCCACAGTGAAGGCAATTCTCACTGGAAGCAGCTGTGCTCATTACACTGCTGCTTCAATGGAAGCAGGTGAAGAGAGATTCCAAGTTCAAGGAGTCTCTGTGACAGTGTCTCAGCACTTCATAGACCCAGAGCTCAAGAGCTAATGAAAGAATACTCTTTGATCTAGGCTGACAGTAGACATTGGACTGGAATAGCTGTCTCTGCCGGTTGTTGAGTGTGTCACCAAGTGTGTACCCTCACTGAGGAAGTAAGACGTTGAGTTTCTTTGATAAACATCTTGAAAGCTCTTATTATAATTAATACCTGTCCTATTTTTAAAACCAAATAGATCGTTTCTGTTACTCACACCCCTTGTAAATTATTTTTCAAGAAATGGTGCATTAAAATTTTCCCTATTTGATTATTTCCGATTGAAAATGCTTATAACCTTTAAATAGTATGTTAACCCACTGCCTTCTCTGTTAGTATGTATCCCTTCCTTCAAACAATAAGTGCATGCTTCCACAAATCTGGCTGTGTCCTTGTGTCCTAAGAACATAATTTGATCCATTACCTAATAGCCTATAGCTGTTTTTCAATATATTTTAAACATTTTCCCCGTGTTATTATAATTCTAAAGTGTTATGTGTAAGTTGAATATATATCTGCACCTATGTATAAGCTGCATAAAGTTAAGTTATTTTGACATTAATCAAAGGGATACCTCAAGTGTTGATTCTAACCTTCCAAGGTCTTTGCAGGTCTTTTAAAGGGCATTATGTTTTCATAGGTGTGGAGTTGAGAATGATTTTATTATCTGGAAGTTGGGCTGAATTTTATCTATTTGAAGCATTAATAAAATTTCGTTTAGCTGATTATTTGGGATAGCTCCTGAATAGTTACGGCTTTTCTTGGTTGCCAACTTGGCTACAGCTGGAATTAACTAAAACTTAAGCAGCTGGGTTTATCTGCGAGGGATTTTCTTTTCTTTCTTTCTTTTTTGATTTTATTTTTCGAGACCGGGTTTCTCTGTGGCTTTGAAACCTGTCCTGGAACTAGCTCTTGTAGACCAGGTTGGTCCCAAACTCACAGAGATCTGCTTGCCTCTACCTCCCGAGTGCTGGGATTAAAGGCCTGTGCCACCACTGTCTGCCTGAGGGATTTTCCCCCTTTAATTAAATCATCTGAGGTGAGAAAACCCACTTTTAATCTGTATCTTTTGGGGTGGGAAGATCCACCCTTAACCTGGGTCACACCCTCTGCTGGCAGCCTGTGTGAGGGCAAGGGTGAAGGAAGCCTGCTGTCTGCCTGCTTGCTCTCACTCTTGTGGTTAAGTCCCTCCCTTCACTGGCATTAGAGCCTACTTCTTTGGGATTCTGGAGTATACTGAAGACCGGATGAGACATCCAGCCTCATAGACTGAACAACTACTGGATTTTGTGTCTTGTATTGGTAGACCGTCATTGTTGGACTAGCTGGACCACAGCCTGTAAACCATTCTAATAAATCCCCTTTCTATATTTCTATATAGATTTATCCTATAAGTTCTGCTCCTCTAACCCTAATACAATAATCAGCTCATAAGACTTTATGAAGGAGAAGCTTGTTTTGTGATCTCTTTGGCATTTAATTATTGAGTCACTCCCAGTCAGAGTTAGTGTCACATTTTCTTAGTTCTTAAGTCATACCATCAGAAAAAAAGGTCACTTACACCCTTGTCCTCAGGTTGCATTTTATTATCTGAACTTTTCTTTCGTGAGGTGCTAATTGCTAACAATCCAAGGAAATTTCTTGTGTCCTGTGGATCATTTAAGGTCCACTAGAGGGCGCCTTTCACTTCTTTGGGGCCAGGGTGGGGGATGCAAAGCATGTTTTAAGTGTGTGCTTTTATTTTGATTTTTGAGAGCTAGCTCTGTTAAATCTCAGAGTAGGCTCACTACAGCTCTTAAGCTGAGGCATGAGGAGGCTGTCATGTATGGCATTTAAGCCAGTAGTCTTGTAGTGAATGCTGTACCGTGGGTTGGGGTGGTTGCAGAAGCCTCGTGTATGAGATAGGATCTAACGCAGCACTGAGAGACTAGCTGATGCTACAGTTTAGGGAGACTTTTGTACCACCAGAAGCCAGATACCTGCTGTGTGTGTGGGTGCAGTGGGGTAAAGGAATCAGATGGTAAAACAGACAGACCTTGGTTAATCCAAAGGGCCCCCGAGAAGTATGTGTCTCCAAGTAATTCCCCAGTAGAAGGCAGTGGGGAAGGAGGGAGACGGAATTGCTAGGTGCCTTTCTCCAACACTGCTTTCCAGTGCCAGCTGTCTAGGGGACCGAGGGTCAGGAATTAGAGAAGGCACCCCATGAAGGGGAGAAACTCAACTTCCAAACAGCCACTTGGTGGGGCCTTTCTGCTAGTTCTGGTTTTCACTGTGAATCCCCTTGCTGGCCTAGAACGTATGGAGATCTGCTTTTCTCTGCCTCTCGAGTGCCACTGCCACCCTGGCTTGCCAGTTTCTTTGTAAACTGAATCTGTCTGTCTTGATTTGAAACTTACTCTTCGTGGACCTTCTTCAGGAACAGCTCGTTATAGACTGTCCAAGTCACCCTTTGCCTCTGTTGCAGTGATTGTACAAAAGGTTTGGGAAAACATGAGACACGGGGCTCACCTCCCAAGATGGATCTGGGTGGTCTTGGATTGGGTCTGACTGTGAGCCAGGAGGTCCTTGGACACATGCGTAGAGACAAAGTCTTAGCTGAATCCTTCTGATCCCTGTTTGGATGTAAGAATCACCTTAGCCTCTTGTATGTACCATAGCTTAGACCCCATCCTTAAGACCCCAATCAGTCTTAGATTAGTGGTATGTGAATATATACCCTTGGCTACAGTTGTTGATAAACAAGAAAGGTTCAAATCAGAAACTACCCATCATACTGTTTGCCCTTTTCTTCTAAAAGTTATAATTTGTTATACTAGCTCTTCCTAGTTCTCCAATAAATTCTGTTTTCTTGCTAAGATTCCTTAGTGCCCTCAGGATTTTCTAGCTAGCATCCTTCACCCAGGTAGCCACCAGGGGGCGGGTCCAGTCAGTCAGGTACTGAGGAAATTCTGGGAGAGTGGTACTTAACTGGCAGAGGAGAAAACACAGTAATCAGAAAAGGAAGAGTCTTGCTTCCTGGCATGACTTGAGCTTGTTAGCCATCCCTACAGGCTTTCTCGATTCTGAATCTGGTTTTCTAGAAAGGTCACACTTGAGCAGAAGTGTTGGAGGAATGCAGCCTTAGGGTTTAAGCCTCCAGAAACTTGGAGAATGCATAGTAGATGAATGAGTGCTGGGAAAATGTGTCACCACTGGCAACCAAGGTGGCAGAAGTGGCCTTTATATTGCAAGAATGTCATAGATGTTCCCTCCACACAGGATGGGGAGTAATCCCACACAGACTCCTTCCAAATGGAAACAAGTTAATATGAGGGATGGTGAGCTCCTGTCTTGCATGTCTTGGGTGTCTCTACTGGCTTCACCCCCAGATTCCAAGGCACCAGCTGGACAGCACTTCTCCTCAGACCAGCTGCCCCTTTCTGGGTTCTGCAACCTCCTGAGTTCCCTCAGTCTGGGCTCTCATGGTCTCTCTTTTGCTTGTCCAGCTCTTGAACCCATTTCTGACTTGTTTGTTATACCAAGCTCTCCTCCCTAAGGTGGACGTGGCTTCAGCATTTCTGACAAGTTTTCCAGGTTAACATTTATTTACCCCAATTCTCCTCTCTTCTAGAACAGTGTCTGTCCATTTCAGGCTCTTACGGCCTCTCTTCTGGAGCTAACTTTCTAAATGGCCCTTTCCTTTCCCTCACTTCTTTTGTTGGAGGCGTAACTGGAATTGTCAGCAGAGAACAGAAAGTAAATCATGGTCAGAGTACTAATCAGGTAGTAGAGTTTCTGGACATGACCTGGAACACCCAGTTTAGTAGTAGTAGCAGTAATAATAATAATAATAATAATAATAATAATAATAATACAGAGTCTGAGTTTGGAAAAAGTGGTCATGACCTGGAACACCCAGTTAAATAATGATGATGATGATGATGATGATGATACAGAGTCTGAGCTTGGAAAAAGTGTGTCCTTTCTGAGAACAGGCCAACTACCCAGATACGCCCTGTTGGGAATGTGCAGCCTGGAGAGAAGCTAGGATATTTCCACAGGTCACATACCAAAATGAATGGATTCTGAAGGGACACAGGAAGCAGTGAAAACATGGGGAAGTTAAAATGAGACAAAAGGCTGCTGGAAGCGCCTTACGTGAAGTGTCAGTGATGTACTTCCTTCCTTACCGGTACGCCACACAGTCCATGCGTGAAAAGTGTGCCTTTAGGATACGTGCAGAGTTGTGCAGCCACCCCTCGTCACACACTGTCATGTACAGTGCCTTAATGTGGCTGCCCCCTGCATCTTCTGGGTTCACGAGAGATCAGCTTTGTTCAGCCATCTCAGTAAATTAATCTGTTTGAAGGAGCCCTAGTTACTGAACTGTTGTGTAGCGTTTAGCGATCCTGTTACTGTTTTAGTTCATCTCTACTGGAGATTAGCAGTGTGCGTCCGAGAACCTTTTGGATGGTGATGTCTCTGACTGTGAACAAGTCTTCCAGCCTTGAAGACTTTTCTTCATCGTGTATTGAAAGGTTCTCACAGAAGTCCAGCGGCTCAGAGTACCAGAGGTTGACAGAGGAGCTGGTGAAGAGCTGTGTCAACATGCGAAGGTAGTTGGTGGGTTAGTCATGCTCCCTTACTTCTTGAGGGAGGGTGTCTGAGACGCACTTCTGCAGGCTGTTGAGGGATGCTGGTGTCCACTGCCTCTTCGCTTTCCTTGTGAATGGGAGAGGTTGAGCCTGAGCTGCCTAGCCTCCATGCCGATGGAACCAATGTTCTTCCTGTCAGTTAGAAACTGAGCACCCCTAATCTCCAAATCTGGAATGCTGTAGAATTAACCTTGAGTGTTGACAGGATGCTTCAACAAATTCTACAAAATGGAACTTTACTTTCTATATAAGCAAACTGCATAGAATTTCCTTCAGGCTGGATATATATTAAATAGAATGGATTTGTGATTAGATTAAGGTCCCATCCACTATATATATATCAGCATATCATCCACATGATATGTCATTTTACACACACACACACACAGAGTACAAAATCTAAAGAAATCTGAAGTGCTTACAGTCCCAAGTATTTTAAATAAAGGATACACAGTCCACTTGCTGAGCAATTTGTCCAGTTGTTGGCTATGAGTGAGGTTGAGTTATGGAAGGAGATTTTAAATCCTTAAAGTTTTCTTCATTTGAATCTTATAAATTGTGGAAAGGCTTTTCTTTCTTTGGGGGGAGGGTTGAGACAGAGTTTTTCTGTGTAGCCCTGTCTGTCCTGGTTCTCATAGATTAGGCTAGCCTTGAACTCACAGAGATCTGCCGGCTTCTGCCTCCCAAATGCTGGGATTAAAGGCGTGCGCCACAACTGAGGGTTTGGAATGACTTTCCTTGATGTGGACTTAACACTTAAAAAAAAAAAACACAAGATGGGACCTTCTCAAATGGAAGAATGTTCCAATGAAACAATTTTTTAGCAGATTCTGAAAATACTCAGAAGAATTGTTTTCTGTTTCTCCTGATTTCTCCCCCTTTGGATTAGTTTCTTGGCTCTTCTCATTTACCCAGTTGGTCTTCTGACTTTGTTGCTGGTGACCTTGGCTTCCAGCTTCACAAGGGCCTGGGCTTTCAGTTCCCAGAGTCCCTCTGTTCCCCTTAGTCAGCTCAGCTCTTTGAGTGGCCTTGGTGGCGGGGAAGCTGGCCTTCAGTGTCACAGCCTTTTGTTCTTGGACCTAATCACCCTTCAGGCCCTCCAACCCTGCTTTGTTCTTTACCTAAATCCAAGGAGAGGCCATTCTGTACCTGTCCCCCATCTTTAGCCCACCAGTCCCATCTCTCGCCTTTGGCCGCTCTCAGGTGTAGTCTTCAGCTTCTGCTTCAGTGGTGGCCTTAGACTTTGTTGTGTACGGTACCGCTCCATCTGCTGCTCTCCTGCACCTGCCTCCTGACCTTGCTCCTTTCTGCCCAGCCACTGACAGTCTCCGAGGAAATCCTACATCTGCTTATCAAGCACTAGGGGAGCCACCTGCTTCTGCTGACACTGCAGTGCTCCCTGTAAGACCTTTTAGTCCTAGATCCATCCTTACTCAGATCCTAGTCCCATCCATGGGCCAGAGAAGGTCGAGGATGGCTGTGCTTAGCCCTACGGTACACATCTGGCTTTATATGTTGTTTGGTTTTTTTTTTTTTTTTTTTTGCCCTCTCCGCCCCCGACCTGCCATCTTGCCTGACTGGCAAGCTGATTACTTCTCTCCAAGGTCTGCTTCTCCACATAGGGCCTGCTCACCTACTTTAGTACTTTGAACAGTTCACTCCGCCCCTTCCCTATTTTCATAACCTCTCTCTGTGGATCCCCCATCACCACCGCCCACCATCCTGTGAGTGCTTAGATTTTCAAAAGTCTGGCCTCTGCCAGAGTTTCTTAGGAGACCCACTCTTTACCGCCATCTTTCTGTAGCCCCCAGACCAGGTGGCATCCGTTCTGTTTCCCTGGAAGTGTTCTCTGACATCAGTCAGTGGGAGCTTCTTTTCTAGTTACCGAAGACTCCGCTTCAACTCCGACTCACCACATCTGACATCTGATCCTCGCTCGCTAGTCCCATGGTTTTTAGGAGGCATCTCTGGTGGGGATGCTGACCCAGACGTCTGTCTTCTTTCTCCTTCACGCACATGGACAGGGCCATCTTTTTTTGCCCGCAGTCCTGGCTTCTTTTCAGTCCCCATTTTTGTTTCCTCAACTTGACAGAGGGATAAAGAGTCAAGGAATCAGCACCCTGATTGCCAAACGCCTCCTGTTAGGAACTCCAGCTAAGCTAACTTTCTCCTTTATGCTAGCCACACAAACTTTAGAGGAGAGAGGTTAATAAGCTTGTGAAATTTTAAGAACTTCACCGCTTGCTATTGGCCAGTGAAAGAGGAGGCATTACATTGCATTTAATTGCCTGCCTGTGTCTTCTTTCCCGCTGGCTCCCAGAATTCAGAGCAGAATTGCCATTGCACTTTCTCCAGGCCTGGCTGATTGTAGGCAGTAAGTGTGCATACCTAAGGATTAATTCATGATGTGGTCTGTTTCTGTATCTTTTTTATCTTTTTGTTTCATTATGTATTTTTTTTCTTTAAAAATATGGGTACATAAAAATCCCAAGAAGTAGGATGTGTTTGTTGATTAAAAACTCCTGAACAACAGAAGCTCGTTATACAGTGAGAAAGTGAGAATTCTCTCTCGCTCCCCTTCCCACCACTCCCACTCTCAAGGGGTGGTGACAGCAATCACTTCTACACTGGCAGTGTCCAAGTTTTCGATTTCAGTCCCTAGGTCCCTCTTGAGTTTCACAATCCAATCTCTGACTGTTGAGCCCAGATGCTGATTTATAACCATTTATATTTCCCATATCATTGTTTGTATTTACATATTTGAGCCACTTGAAATCCTGTGGGATCCTGGCAGATGGAACCAATCGTAAGTCGATCAACTAATTAATCTTTAGTCCTCCCCATCCCCCCCCACCCCCCCCCCCCCCCCCAGTTTAGCGTAGCCCTTATGTCCTGCTGGCCCCTCCGAGTGAGTTCCTTTTTGTTCTTTCTTCCCCCAACCCTATTTCCTGTTATGATCCCATCTTCCTCTCTTTGTGTGAGCTCTCTTTCTCACAGTGTGTCTGGTCTCATCAGATAGCAGCTCCTCTAGGTTGCAAATGCTCACCTCCATGCATTCACATGGCTGCTGCTGGCCTTCAGCCAGTCTCTCCTCGGCCTTGGACAGCCACCCTGGCCCTTCTTCCCAACTGCACTCTGCTGAGACTCAAATGTCCTCAAGTCCCTTCACTGCACGGCCACAAACACATTTTGTCCGAATCCCGTTGAAGCTCTCTTCACATCTGGCTCTGGACCCTACCCTGACTTACTCTGCCTGTTTTCCCTGTGCTCAGCGCTCTTCGGGCTCTCAGCACTCAAGACGCTGTTCCATGGGAGGCATTCCTCTGGCTGCCTCCTCCTCACAGTGAGGAGAGGCCTCCAGGTCTATATTCTGCTGGCTATGATATCTTTTCATGTGCTCATCTTGCCTTGTGTCAGAATTAGAGTTTGGACGCCTTGCTTCAATTGATTAGATTTTTTTTTTTTTTTTTTTTGAAAGACTATGTTGCTGGCCATTTAGTAGTAAGTTCTCAGGTAAATACTTCTTGGATTTTTCTTGAAGCATTGGTTTGAGAACCTTAAAAAAGGGAGTCTGTAGTTTGCATAAAGGCTGCTAATAAACATCCTGGAACCCAGATCTCTGCTGTGGCCTAAGAGATTCATGTGCAGTAACTATCAGCCAGCCTGGGATCCTTCTGTATGCCTAACTGGCCCGAGGCTCTGGAATTGCAGCAACTTAATTTCTAAACCATGGCCTGCTGCATGTGCTTCTTCAATGCCACAAAATATTTTGGCATTTCAGTACTTTTAAAATGTTGAGGGCCGGGCGGTGGTGGCGCACGCCTTTAATCCCAGCACTCGGGAGGCAGAGGCAGGCGGATCTCTGTGAGTTCGAGACCAGCCTGGTCTACAAGAGCTAGTTCCAGGACAGGCTCCAAACCCACAGAGAAACCCTGTCTCGAAAAACAAAAAAAAAAAAAAAAAAAAAAATGTTGAAACTATTTGCCCAATAAGAGTGTTAATTTTTAACTTTCAATCTCTATATTGTAATAAAAATATATAAATAGCTCTCATATTTTTTCTTTATGTGGATGGGTGCTCTGCTTGTATGTATGTCTGTGCAGTACATGCATGCATGGTGTTTTCAGAGGCCAGAAGAGTGTATCAGATCCCTTGGAACTGGAGTCACTGACCACTGTAAGCTACCAAGTGGGTGCCAGGAATGGGACCTGGGTCCTCTGGAAGAGCAGCCAGTGTTCTTAAACACTGAGCCATCTCTCCAGTCTTCATGTGTTCTTTTTAACTAAGCAATTTGACTACAAATTTTTAACTTTTTAAACATCGTGTTGAACACACTGATTTACATTTTGTTGAATATAGGCAGTTTAATTTTTTTTTCACTTAATCCTTGAAAATTTCATTTATGTATATAGTATATATTGGTCATCTCCTCCTATCACCTCCTCTACTTCCCAGGTACCCTATTGCATCTCCCTCTCAACCTTTCTATTTCCTCCTTATTTATTTACTTATTATTTTTTTAATCGCCTAAGTCCAGTGTGCACTGCCCATATATGTGTCCATGAACTTGGGGTCATCCACTGGGGCATGGGGAACCTGTCAATGGCCGCACCCAAAGAAAAATGATTCCTTCGTCCAGCAGCCGTCAGTTGCCAGTGACTTCAGGTAGGATGTGCCTCAGGAGTCCCACACCAGTCTATGATAGAATTTATAACAGGTTGGATCTTGTGCAGATATTGTGTAGGTGACCATAGCTGTTTTATGTTCATATGTGTAATAGCCATGTCCGGTCAGAGGATAGCATTTTACAGCACACCCCTCTATCTGCCCATTACTCCCCCCCCCCTTCCCCCAGTGTTCTCTGAGCTTGTGGGGATGATATAAATGTCTTCGCCTATGGGACTTATCTTCAACATTGTGAGTAGTGGTACCTGCGTGCATTCACTGACCCGGTGTTGTGGGTTTTTTTTTTTTTAACTTTTCTCTTTGGGGGGCCTGCCACCCAGCTCCCAAATAAATAGACTGAGACTTATTCTTGCTTATAAATGCCTGGCCTCAGTTGGCTTATTTTTAGGCAGCTTTTCTTAACTTAAATGATCCCATCTACCTTTTGCCTCTGGGCTTTTATCTTCCTCGGTTCTATATACCTTTCTTCTTACTCTGTGGCTCGCTGTGTGGCTGGGTGGCTGATCCCTGGAGTCTTCCTCTCCTTCTTCTTGCTCCTCCGTCTTCTTTTTTTTCTCTTCCTATTTGTTCTCTCTGCATGCCAACCTCACCTAGCCCTCTCCTGCCTGGCTATTGACTGTTCAACTTTTTATTAGACCTATTGGGTGTTTTAGATAGGCAAAGTAACACAGCTTCACAGAGTTAAACAAATGCAACTTAAAAGAATGCATCACATCTTTGCAGCATTAAACAAATATTCCACAGCATAAATAAATGCACCACATCTTCAATTAATATTCCATAATGAGAGTTGGAGAACAGCGCAGATCTATAGATGTAAACGTAAGTATTTAGAAGACAGCTTGACAACATGAACATTTGGATGTGTGAAGGAGCCTTAAGATTTGTCAGCTAATTAGAAATACAGTTGTTTTTCTTTTTTCTTTGAAAATAAAAGTTTGAATAGAAGTACCTCACATTTAGTGCTGTTCCCGGAAGACGTGGGCTATCAGATGACAGTCTCAGCGCCACACACAGTTTATCTCCCTGCAGGTTACTCATCAGAGGCCCCATAGACACCCAGAACCATGTGGCCTGTTACCATTGCTCATGGTCACCCACCCTCAGAAGATGGTAAGACCGTTGTTGAAGACACCGCACACTTTGGTTGCAAGACATAGAAATCAGTCTTGACCTGACCAGGAAACTCATTCCTGACTAGCTTTCATAATTCTGGAAGGTTCTATACAGATTTATGGTTAAAGAACAAAACAAAACAATGTTCTTATCTAGTATTGGGCCATGTGTGCTAAAATGTTGACTTGTCAGGCAAGATGTGGTCACTGGTGCAATAGCGGCCAGACTGTTGGGGGTAGTAGGGGACAGTAGCCTTCTTGACTGTATTTGTGGCTGTCCCACAGGAGGGCCTTCACCCCTGACACTGAAACAGGGTAGATTGTTTTGTTTTGTTTTAATGGTGAGAGAACGGCCTGCTGTTTTCATGAAGAGATGTGAAAGACTTTTTACCATACGGAGTCATGCCTGGTGATAAGAAGATGTAGCAAGGCCAGTTAGCTCCCAGTTGACTTGCTCTCTCTCCTGAATTACGTCCTGTCCCAAGCTGATAGAAGACTCCAGGAAGGACTTCCCCATCTCTCTGTGGTGCTCTGCACTTGAAACTGTTCCTCCTGTTAGGTACCGGGAGGGTCGGTGGCTAGGAATGAAGGCGTATGTAATCCCACACCTCCCTTAGCCATCCCCTACCTTCAACATCCCAGATGTTTCTGTCCCTGAAAAGGTAATGGCTTTGCATGTTTGGTGAATGAGCAGTGTTCTGGTTTGTTTCTGAGCCAGCACTGCCAGTGGTAGCTGAGGCCAGAAGGTTCTGGAATGTGGCGATGACTTCATTGGAACACCATAGTGCCCAAATAGGTGGCCCAGCTACCTTTTGTTTTGTGTCTTGTTTTCCACAAGCTGGGAGTCAGCCAAAGTGTTGGCTAAGCCAGGTGCTAACCTGGAGGGCCGCAGGGCGCTTTCTGAAGCATGAGGTCATTTTGTTGCCACCCTAGGTTCTTAAATCTTTAAGTGAAGATGATTGGTGGGAATCGTATACAAAGGACTGGTTTAATTTTGCTGTCTCTTTAATTTCTTTTTTGTTCAGTGGCCAGCTCATGTAACTCCGGAGCGTGAGAGTCCCTGACGTTCAAGGGAAGTGTTTTCTGGTCCTTTTAGGGCTCATCATTCATTTCGCTTTGGCTCGCGTCTACTTCTCATTCTCTAGTGTTTTCCTCCTCATTTCCCTGTCTTTTCTTTCTCCTGTTCTCTCTCCTGCCTCCCTTTCTTATGTTTCTGACCAAATATGTTCCTAGGCCCCCGTGATTAGTTGTTTTGTTGTTTGTAGGGGGTTCCTATTCTCAGCTTGACAGAAATTTGATATTCTTATAAAATGTGGTTTGTTTCTATCTAGTTCTTTGTATGAAGTTTATGCTTAGAAAGAGTAGGATTTTGAGCATACATTTTTCTTGAACCAGTTCGAGTCTCATTAGCGTCATAGAAGATGCGTGTACATACATTCCCTATGTAGGTGTGTACACACCAGCACCCCGTGTGCTTTTTTCTCTATTGTAAAATCTGAGCGAAGGGAAAACAAAATGCGAGTCTCCAAAGAGCAGGAAGGCATGCTCTTAGGCTGGGCGGGAATGCAACTTTGTGTTTCATTTATAGTGGAGTCAGCCCTTCTGTGACATCAAGGTGAGTTTCCCTTTAGTCCTGGGCCCTGGGCCCCTTTCCAGGAAAGCCCCTTGTTAAGCAACACTAAGGCAGCAGGATCATGACATCATTTTGGCCACTCTGTCTCCTGACTTTCAGGAAATGTACTACAACCCTTGCGAGTGTTTTGAGCCTTAACACCACTAAAAGGAGAAAATTAAAAGTGAACACAAGATGTTCATACATGCCCAAACTCTGTGATACAGACTGAGGGTTAAAAGTGGAAATTCTTTTCTCATGTATGGCAAAGCAGTCTGGGGGAGGAAGTTAGATTTTCAGTGGAAACAAAGTCTTAGACGGGCAGAGGGGCTGTGTGATGTCCCTGGCCCCGGCTTTAAATTCCAGAGTTTTATTCAGAATTAAAAAGAAAGAAAGGACGCATCTACTGGTCCCACTCTGGATTTATTTACCTCAGCGCCAGGACTGCGGCTGTCCTGTGGATCATCTTCCCCAAGGCACAGGCTGCTCAGGCCGGCCTTCCAGTTTACTGTTCACCATGCGTTTCCAAAACTCAACCAAGAATAATAAATTCTATGATGTGCGTTGTTTCATCTGGGGGCTCTTGCTGCTTTCAGAGAGAGAGATTAAATGATACTTGCTATTTAATTGAGTTAGAAAACAGATCTGTAAGTAAACAGAGCGAGGACACGCTGTTCTGACTGGGCTCTGTCGTCTCCTGAGCATCCAGGGCACTGAGAGGCACGGGGGAAAGGGGCGGCTGGTACAGTGATAATAATTCCTCAGTATTGTGGTCGGTGCTAGAGTTTTCCGGGAAGGGAAACCTGCCAAACACTGGCCAGGAAGCCAGCAACAGGAGGAGATTTCACACCTGGAAAGCTGTCCGTCCCTTTTGGAATCTTCGATTTTTTTTTTTTTTTTTTTTACCATCGTTCATCTATAGCAAAGGAAAAGCAAATGAAGTTTGTGTGAGACTGGAAATAAAGAAACTGTGTTCGCAAGCTGTGTCAGTTTCCAAGCTTATTTTGACCCCGATAGTAAACTGTTTCGCCTGTCTGCCAGTCAGTCACACGTGTACATGCGGTGTATATGTGGTGCTGTAAGATCTCCAAAACATAAATACCTGGGCACGGCTGTTGTGAGCCAGTGACCATACAGCGGAAGTCCTTATGTGCATCATAAAATGAGACTGGTTTTAAAGTCTCTTCCGGAAATATATTTATTTTCTGCGTTTAAGACCGAGACTTCTGGTAAGCCATGGCGTTCAGTTAACGGTGCCGCCTTCCCCCTAAGATGCCTTGGCCGTTCACACCGTGAAGAGATGACGTAAATTCAGAAGGACAGATTTTTCCCTTTTTTGGTTTAGTCCCTGATTTTGCTGTCTGGCCACCCATAGCTTTAAAGGACAGCTAACATGAACTTTAGGACCACAAAGTTTCTAATGCGATTATAGTAAAACTACATTATCAAATGTTATCAGTGACTATTGTTTCTTTTTCTCTCTCTTTTTCTTTCTTTTTGGTGGTGACCATTGTCTTTTCTCATAGGATAAACCAGCCCAATATACCCTTCACAGATTCAAAACCAAAACCCAGACTTATAAAAAAAAGTCCCCAAAGAACTTGGATTTAATTAATATGTAGCTTATTTACTCAGTTCCCTGCCTCTTTTCTTTTGTGGTGATTGTCTTAATTTCTGGTTCCAGTTTTTACAACAGAGAAAGTTTCAAGCATTTTCTGGCTCACCTCACGCTGTCCGCAGCACCCTCGACCCAAAGAGGAGCGGTGGATTTGAGACTCGGTGCGGTTTGCTCTTTCTTTCTCTCATCCTCTCCGTGGCGGCTTTGCAAGACAGTTCTGTGCGAGCAGACATGACTTAACTCCACTCTGCACATAGAGAACTATTCAACTTTACTTTTATGTGTTTTGAATACTGCCTCATGTGAGACCGTGACAGCAATAAAGTATGCATGGCCAACCTTATTTTAATAGCGAAAGAGGGCTGCTTTTAATTAATAAGTGGATCTCTTTATGTCTGGGATTTTCAGTTTATTTTGTGGTTCTTTAGAGTTCTTCAATTATGTGGCCGAAAAGGGCTATGTTAGTGGAGACTAAATCCCTTTTAAAAATTCTGTCATTTAAATGTTTTCTGTCTGTAATCTCTGCTTTTTTTTTCCAGATTGTTTTAAAAGATGCAAGAACCCAAAGGCCCCAGCTCTAGCAGTTTTTGTCTAAGGTGTTAATGCATGTAGCCCATAATTGCAGCATGTCTATTTTGAGCCATCGGGATATGCAGCATCATGTATTCAGATAGAAGAATATCTGTGGTCTTCAGTTGGGACATCAGAGCAGCTCCATTTACAGTAAAGGGTCTTGCTGTGGGGCTGGAGAGATGGCTCAGTGGTTAAGAGCAGTGACTGCTCTTCCAGAGAAAGAGGGTTCAGTTTCTAGGACCCACATGGAAGCTCACTCTAACTCCTGTTCCTGAGCATCCGATGCCCTTATACAAAGACATACCTGCAGGCAAAACACCAGTGCACATAAAATAAAAATAAAATAAAAAAATTAAAAAAGGGTCTTTCTGTATTTCCCACTTTTGACATCTGCATGTAAGCTACCTAAAAGCAATCTGTTGAACTCCTATGAAGCATCCACTGAAGGGTGCAAAGTGGCCTTCTGATGTGTAGATTCTGGGTCAGTGCAATTGAACCTAGAATACCGTTCATCTTATGATTTCCTCTCCCAGAGGAGTTTAAATGCTGTAACATGCGCACATAGCCAGGTTTGGCCTGAAGGGTACTCCCAAATAAAGTGATTTCTGGTTGGCAACCCAGATTGTTGTGATTGATGCATGAATGAGCATATCCACAGGTGCTTATTGCAGACTTAGGCTGGTTTATGCTATTCTTCTCAGAAGTGACATCTGTCTGAAGGGCACGCTTTGGGGATCGGAAACAATAGTCTGTGCATGATCTCGTATTTCATCTGTACAGCAACCTCTTGGTGGGTTGTTAGCAGGAGGAGCTATCTAGATTGTGGGTCATTATGCGTTCACATTTCAAAGCCAGAAAATCCAGCCATGTTCTGGAATGGTTGTTGGGAAAATGAAATCTTTCTATTTAAAAGTCAGGTCTAAAATTTCTGATTCCTTGGGCGTCTTTGGTGCTGTCTCCCTTAGGCTTCCTTTGGTAAAGCACAGATAAATAGGAGGTTGCCCTTAGATACGCGGGCCCTGTTAGCGACTGGCGCTGTTGAGCAGCAGCCAGTAGATGGCAGTACGGTTCCACTACAGCCCTTTCCAAAACCCTGCAAGCGCTGTCTAGCATTTCATTACAGTCTAATTTTGAAAACGCCTGATTAGCTACATTAAGCAATGTTTGGGTGATTTTTTCCCCCTTTTAAACTTACAGAATTACAGCCACAGCCTGAAAGGAAGCCATTATTGGTAGACAACATGATTATCAGTTGCAATTTAGTCTGTGTAATAGGGAGCAGCACATAGATGCTTAATTATATTTGTAAAAAACAGTCTATATAAATATGTAACATGGCTAACAGGAATGATTATGATCCCAGTGATTTTAGATCAGTATTTTTATCTTAACTCTCCCTAGAGTACCACCTAATCATTGTGGTGAATCATGCAAATGGAATACTTCTTAGTTCTGCTAAGAAATATTGGGTATAATTAACTTGCAGACTAAGCTAGCTCATATCTGAGGGTTTTTTTTTTTTTATTTCTTTGGAAGTTAGGACAAGAGCTGAAGAGCTGTCCTTGGAGGAGGTGGGTTACGTTCTTCAGTTGGGTTTTTGCAGGTCTCTCTGGAATTATGTTGTTCAGAGAAACAGGCTGCTCTTCGTGATCCAGATTATGTTGTAGTAATGGACTCTGTGGCTTAGGTTGAATATATAATAAAACATTGTCATTTAAATTGGAAACTTGTACAGTTGATTGGCAGTTGGTGCATCAAGAACTTAAGATACTTTCAAGGAGACTCCATATTGGATGGGATATTAACATTGGTAGATTTTCTCCCTTTTGTTAAGAAACGAAAGCATTATGTTATTAATATTCCATTTGAAGTATTTTGTGGTAGGAAATACTTTGGGAGATGTCTTTCTTGGAAATTGAATTTTAAGAAAATTCCTCCTTCGCTGGTAATCTCCTGTTCTCATTTATCCACTGAGTTCATAGCAGGCGCTGTAAAATTATAGACTTGATCTGGCCTTTTGAAAAACTTCAAGGCATTTTAGAAACACGAATGGACCATTGCTGTTTTCCCTTGTTGCCTCTGCATAATCCAGCAGGTATTCTCACAGGAGATGAAGTGTCTGCACATTGTGGAACAGAAGGGATTCGCTTCAGTTCCCATTTTATGCTGAGCTGACGCGGGTAGCTAACTCTGTAGTAACTGTGTAAGCTTGAAATTTGCTGCATAAGCCACAATCTTTGACAGACAAAGCATGTAATTTCTCACCGGTTTTGCTGTGTAACTCGCCTCCTGTGGCACGGATAATGCATTTTGACAGTTCATGTTGTCAAGTGTGTGTGTTTGTGCACACCCATATACACATAACGTAGACACACCTATTGTAATGGTCATAAAATAAAAGATGGCGTTGGGAATTTGTGTGACTGAGGCCAAGGGAGTGAAATCGGGACATAACGTATTCGTTGTCTCCTAGCAGACAGAGATGAGTATAAGAATAGCACTTTCTTAAGGTGCCTTTTGTCATTTTTATTTCTCCCTCAGATTCTGATGGGAGATGATGTCAGCCAGGCAGGAAATGCAGGCATCAGACTGCTACCAGTGCTACCAGTGGGGTGACACCCCCTTGCTTTAGCAACTCCACTTCTTCCTGGGAAGCTTCCATACCAGGGCGGTGAGGATTAAATAGTGTCCCTGCAATCTGCAATGGGAAAGGTGCCCTGGAGTGACGTGTTTCAAAGAGTACCTTAGAATTGCAAACGACTAACGTTTATGAAATTGCCGTCCCATCCAGGTTCATTGCTACTTTCTAGAATTTCGGGGAAAGTCAAGATTCTTAGTATTTGGCCCATGCGTAGATTTTGTGAGGAACGCTCCCCTCCAGCCAGCTATAAGATGAGGGTGCCCGGGGTGGGGGTGGGGACTTTGTTTCTATTTTATGCACAGCCAGGCGTGCTCTTATGTTTGTAATATTTAAGGGTGTTCAATAGGAGGCCCTTGATTCTTTGATCTAAAGCCACAGTCAGTTTAATGAGAAAGATTTTTCATATTGCTTGCAGTATTGAACATTTCCACCAGTTCAGACTCATATGATATAATGATCGATTTATACCTCGGATCTCATCTTTTATTTCTCACCCTGAATCCGCCCTCCTCCCTCTGCCGAAACAGGTAATTACAAAGGTCCTCAGATCAATTTTTGTAAAGGGGCACCCTGACGGGTACCATGACTGAAGTGTGACATGAGTCTTTTTCCAATACAATGGGTGGCCTAACATTCCTCTGGAAGCCAAGCTCATTAAATATTCGGTTCCTTCCCCCCCTCCTCCTCTCTCCCCTTCACACACTTAGCTTGAGTCTCACTAAGTCTGGGGGTTTCTCCACTGAAGACTTAGGAAAATTGCTTCAAGTTCTCAGATTGAATTTTTTATGTGTATGACTTCATGATAGCATTAGCATGTGCTTTGATCCATGTGTGAATGGCGCTGGGTCGGCGCTTATTGCCATATCCAGATGGTGTTACAGGGAACAAACAGTTGTGTTTTAAGATTTCTCAATAGACTGTCTAGACTGGCCGTGCAGCAGACAGATACAGCCACCCATCAAATTAGCGTTTGTCAGATTTATGGTAATGGTTCGCCAAAGCCTTCCTGTCATTGACATTAAGATTTACGCCTCCCAAGTTATTTTGTCTTCCACAGAATATAGCTTGTGATTGCTTGGATTTAAAAAAAAAAAAAAAGTTTAAGACAGAAGAGTCTTGGTGAATGTGAGCTGTTTCTGAATGAAAAGAAAAATATAAAAGGAATTAAACAGTGGCTGAAACTCAGAGTCCGTATTGATTAGGGAAAGGCACCCTTCCCGCCATACCCCTCCCCACCCCCGCCCCGGGAGTGATAATAAGGGGCTTCTGCTCTGGCTGGTGTCTCCCATTTGCCCTTGTTGGAAAGAAAAGCATGTATGTGTGTGACTGTGGCCAGATTCTGCCCTTTCATGTTGTTACTCCTGAGAAATGTGATCTGCTGTCCCAACGCCGTGGGAATAACCTTTTGACAGGCAGTATGTCCATTCTCAGTGGAAATGTTTTCCCAAGTCTCCCTAGGCTGCCTTTGATCATACCTCCTTCCAGCGTGGGGTCACAGCTACTACGCTCTTCCGAGAGTCACAGGTTTCTTGGAGGAAAGTGAGGGACACTAGGGCACTAAATAAATAAATAAATAAATCCGACCTAAACCCTCTGCGGTGTTCAATCATAAGTGCTATGAAGCTGGGAGGGTGCAGATGCCACATGGCCCATTCACGATGTTTTAGGCTGGACTTACGAAGCGCCATTTTTTACGCTTGGGTCACTTGCACTTTTCCCTTCAGTGCCATCTGAGGAGTGAGGGTCATCCCATCCCGAGCATGCCGAGGCTTGTCTGGAAATGTGCTCTCCTGTTATTGTACATTGGTGTCAATGACGAATGGCTGGGAGGCCGGGGGTGGGAGAGTTGATCAAAATTCTGAGACCAGGGCAGAGAGTATGTAGGGAACTGACTTGGTGGTGGTGAATGGGGCTGCAAGTTTCAAAGCAAGTTCTTTCATTTCTCTGAGACCTGGCGTTTGGGGAAACCCATGCTGACCCTTTGGTCTGCCAGGATGGAGATACAAGGCAAATTTCTCATTCAGAGGGTGTCTTACCTCTTTCCTGGGCTGTAGCAAAGCAAAATGGGATCAGTTACTGAATGCAGGGATTGGGGTTGGGGTGGGGGGCTCCCTGCCAGCCTACTCTGGTCTCCTTGAGGCTTTTTCCTTTCTGCTTCCAGTCCTTTTTCCTTTCTGGTCCTTGCCATGCAGTCACCATTTGCTAGACTGTTATTCTAGTATGTCTTTAAACACTTACCATGTGCATTTGGATTTAGCCATAAGTACTTTATCAGCTGTATCAAAGGTGTTGTAATTGATGCTCGCGTTCAATCTCTGCCTTACATTCCCCTCCAGAATAATGAAGTAAGGGCTTTTTGGCTTTGCCCCTGTTCATGTCTTTAAGTTATGTGTGTCCTAAGTTATATTCCCCTCCCACTGCATTGGTTCCTCTGATTATTAGGATTTAACTTCATCTGTTTTTGAGAAATTATTTAATTAATTTAAAAATTGTATTTATTTTATATCCTGACCGTGGTTTCCCCTCCCTTCTCTCCTCCTAGCCTCTCCCTCCTCCCACTCCATTTGTTTTCTCACATGAGTTATGACTGGTTTACTGGAAAGAATTTGATTACCTTTCTTATATGGCTGTAAACTTAGATGATTTCCCAGAAAAAAAGAAATAAGGGAACATTTTGCTGAACAAATTTTTTTTCTTCCAAATCTGTCTTTTTACCATTTCTCTTCTTTGTCCATTTTACTTAACCCAAGAGGTTAATCATTTTTATTCTTTTTGTAAAGCGTATTTCTTCTGGCTGCCCAGGGATCTTCCCTGAGCTTTGAGGACTCAGTGCATTGACAGGGCGGTCACGTGTCAGTGGCTGCTGCACCAGGGGAGAGGGCGCTGATGTCCGACCCTTGGCCAGCTCCAACACTTACCATTTTGGACTTGAAAACTATTTGAAATTCATTGTAAGAAACAGTATAAATTTTACAAGACACATTTATAGTGTTTTTAAAACATTAACTGCCCTTCTTACACGTGTGTTTTGCTGGAAATTGGAAGGATTGAATGGAATGCTAGCCTTTTTAGCAAAGTGTGAAAAGTTATTTAAGTAAAATTCTTTTTTTTTTCCTCTTTAGTTTAAGATTTTTCTCTCTGGGACTCCTCCACATGGTCATTCGGGTTTACTATTTTTAGAAGGGAGTTTTGACAGTACACTTTATGCCTTGTTTACTCGATCGGATGACATATTTAAAAGAACCACAGGATGTTAGAGCTTTAGGGGACCGTAGAGGGCGTCTAATTTAACAACCTCATTTTTCTAGCTGTGGAAACAGCAGTATGGATAGGTTAGGCATTTGAAGTTGTCGGGAGTACCATTCCCCGTCTCTTATTTGATTTTTACATGGCTAATGATAGATACTCCTTTAATAGGTGTTTCCCCCCCCCCCAAATTCACTTCTGCTCGCTCTATTTCTGTTTGACTAGTTAGTCCAAAGCTAAGAAAGCACATTTCAGTTTATGCAGCAGATTATACCCATGGAGAAAATATAAAATACAGAGCCCAGTGGAGCCCAGCACACACTGACAAGTGAAAGCCATTTCCCACTTGCCAAGGCTTCAGTGTGTCTAACACGGAACAATGAGTTATGAACTTATCTAAACTACGCACACCCTGTGTTGTGTAAGTGGCTTGAAGATACCCACAGCTGTCCTCACAGCCAAGTGTGGCTGTGCTTTTTTGTATTTTTCAAGACAGGGTTTCTCTGTGTAGCTTTGGAGCTTGTCCTAGAATTCGCTTTGTAGACCAGGCTGACCTCGAACTCCCATTGATCCGCCTGCCTCTGCCTCCCTAGTGTGCCACCATCAGGAGGAACCTACTTAGGGAGTTGAAGAAAACTTTTGCTCCCCTGTGAAGAGAGATCTATGTAGCTGGCTTCCTCAGATCCCCTCCCCCTCCTGTCCTTTGTGGTTGTCTCTCTTTGAATATGGCTACAGCATTTAGAGCTGCTAGACAGTTTTCTTACTACCTTGCGGCAGGGGTGGGGGGACGGGGTGGGGGAGAGCTAGTTTCTTTTAAGTCCTGTTGATTTAAACCAGAGGTTGGTATTATTATTAATCCAGTGATTGGCGATTATAACTCACTGTCTGATTGCGTCTTTCTGTACGATGCTGTTGGGACACAGCTTTGCCTGTTAGGCATTGAGTGTTTTTAAGCTGACACAGTTGGGTGTTAACTGAGACTATACTGACTCAAAACCTGTATGAGTATATGGCCTACATGACTGGTGTGTATGTGTGTATGTATGTGTGTGTGTACCTTTACACGGGGGGGGGGGCGGCGGGAAGAGAGAAAGAGATAGAGAGACAGAGGAGAAGCGCTATGTAAAATCTCTGTTCCTTTAAATTTGTTTGCACCTCATTGAAAACACCATAGTGTGAATTTTCTGTTACTTGCAGCCAAACACATTCTTTGTGGAACCAGCCAGTAATCCAGATCTCTAACACATTTGTGACCTGGCATTTTTAACTGTTGAAACTATTGTCCAGTTAAGCAGGGCTGTTCCAGATAAACAGATCCCTTATTTTGGGCTTTGTCTATTCTTTATTTCCTCCCTAAACTTTCTGGCTATTCTTTTCTGTTTAATAATAAGGCAAGGTTGCTTAGTAGGTAAAGGCACTTGCTACCAATCCTGATGACCTGATGACCTGAGTTGGGTCCCTGGGACACTATGATGCCAATTGTCATGTGACCTGAGTGTGTGTGTGTGTGTGTGTGTGTGTGTGTGTGTGTGGCAAAGTGATGCACAGGTGCGTGCACTCATGCACCCAACCTCACACAATTAAATGCAATAAAATTATTAAAAGAGAGGCATTTCTTCTAGGAAGAGTAAGATGAGAATATAAAAGTGTTATCTATAACTAACACTTGCTGTTTGGTCTTGGATTACTTCCTGGAATGTAGGTAAGGAAAACAGCATGGTCTTTAATCAGCGAATAGTCTCTTGATAAATCTTAGAACCCAGAAGTACCACTTATTCGGCAACTTATATGGAGCTGCTATCACCCCACCACCTCCTCCTTCGCTTGTCTTCCTCTTTCTTCTCTTCTTACCCAGACTTGATGCCCAGTGTAGTGCCCTGTGGGACTGGGAGAAAGCTGACAGTCACAGCACCAGCCCTGTGGCAGCGTCACTCACTAACCTGATAGGAGCAGCAACAAAACCGAACGAAAAACCTGTTTCTGATTGAGTGACGTCAGCGGTTGCATAGTCTGTCTTTTGACAAAGGCAATTTTGGTTTGACTTTTGTGTCAGGATAGAACACCCCCTTAAATGTGTTACACAGACGACTATAAAATACTCATTAAAAATATGTATATTTTCATTTTTGCTGATACAAGTCTCCATGGTAATTTTACTTGTTTTGCAGGTTGTGTGATGAATTATTGCAGAAAGGCTGCTAAATTGGTTTCTAAAAGACTGAACCAACCCTAGGTTGTTTGTCAATTTAATTAAGTTTTCTGTCAAACTTGCATATGCAAGGGAAAGAGGTGGGATTAATGTGCGTTTAGCGTTATTTTCAACTGTAAGATGTTTCATAAAAAAAAAATCTTCATGGTTGTTGGAAACCCTTGAGGATTTGTTGATTCATACAGCAACAAAACACTCATTGGAAAACCCAAGTCCCCATGTCCTTATTAGTCTCCCAAGGATATTGGAAAATGCCCTTTAATTTTAAGATCTCAGAGGGTTTGCCTTATAGAGGTGCTCATCACCATAAGAGAAATAAATTATCTGGGGATGAAATGTTGTGGGCAAATTTGAGTTTTCTGATGACATTTTACAGTGCTGTATTTTGATATCCTATTAACGATATATTTTAGTAAAGTTGACATATATTATGTATAATATTGAAATTAGTGTCTTCAAGTCACTATCTTTTTTTTTCTTTTTCTTTTTTTTTTTTTTTTTTTTTTTTTTTTTTGTTTTTCGAGACAGGGTTTCTCTTTAGCTTTTTTAAAGCCTGTCCTGGAACTAGCTCTTGTAGACCAGGCTGGCCTCGAACTCACAGAAATCCGCCTGCCTCTGCCTCCCGAGTGCTGGGATTAAAGGCGTGCGCCACCACCACCCGGCTCAAGTCACTATCTTAAGTTACTGATTTCTAAGGATGTGTTAGAATTGGTTAGTAAGTAAGAGTGGATTCCGGTAAAGCAGATAATATTAGGATATTACGTTCTAGAATCTACTTCCTAATATCTATTATTACTGGTACAGATACTCTTCCTTTACCAAGGGGATTATAGTTCATGAGAGAAAGAACTTTAATTGGACCAGAGGATTTTACGGTGCTGACGCCTCTGTCATAGACTCTTACTAGCTATTTTGAAGCAGATCTATTCTTTCGTATCCTACAGGTAAAATTACTTCAAACATAACAAACAAAGCAAGGCTTTGTGCGTTGAGCGTGTCATGCTTGCATTTTTGCCTTTCAGCTCACATGGAAGACATAAAGGAATAAAATTTTGATACTGTATTCCAGGAAAATATTAAGACACAAAGAACCAATTATTTGGTTTCTACCCCTTGTTCCCTTTAAAAGTTTTTAAGTGGCGGCCTCCTGAGCTATTCTGAAAGCATATTCTGATTAGCACTCTGTAACCTTTGAACTCACTGTATGTTTGTAACTTCAAGAGAAAAAAGTGACTGAAGAAAAAGGTAGCTATCTTTTTGGAGGGATGACGTGGTTAGGAATTAATAACAGATAAAAAAAATTAGAGCGACTGCCCTCAAAGGCCCGGGAAGAATGTTGACTTCGAAAATAATGGTTCACAAGTTATTGTTTTTACACAGCGTGTCTGGCCAGTGTCTGGGTACTAAAAGTGACTTGAGGTGAGTCACTTCATTAAATATTCTCTCAAGTACGAGAGACCTCCAGACGCTCTGCTGGGAAGAATTGTATCGCTGCGCTACAAAATGCAGGCCTGCATGTTTTTGTAATGATTTCATAAGCATACAAGTGGCTCCATGCGTGTATTGAACTCTATTCCATGTCTCTTGCCTTCTGTGTTATATAGTTTTTTTTTTTTTTAAAAACTCAGGGCCATATGTCAATATCTATTTATAATATCAAACAATTTCATAGAACTTGTGAAAGTCCGCTGGGAATTCCAGTTCTCACTTCTCTCTATCTCTTTCTTCCATTTTCAACTATTTGCCCTTTTTAAAAAAAAAAAAAATTATTGCTGCCTCCTGGTCAGTGTGCTCTGTCTCCTTTCCTTTCTAGTTGGCATCTCCAGTGGTCCCCGGCTTTGGAAGGAAGATTAACTCTTTCCTCCCCTTGTCCTCCCCAGCAAACAGCTTTCCCCCTCTCTTCTCCTCTTCCCCTCAGAGCCCCAGGATGGTTCATGCTGTGTGTGGCTTTGGGTAGATCTGAGTCTCTACATAGCTGTGCTTTGAAAACTTTAGACATGGCTGCCATCTGCTACACTATGTTGATGTTCCCCCATTCGGTTTGATTGTCATTGGGGTGAATTGTGATGTTTAGTTTCTGTGCCACTAATTTATTCTCATTTGCCCCGTCCCCCCATATAGATCTTCTCTTCCTGATGTGATAATCTTGACATTAGTGACACTTCTTCCAGAGCCCCCAATCTGCACCTTTTTGGGCTGATTGCTGCCCCGGAGCTGTGTGGCTGTCATCCATGGCGGCCCCTCAATTGCCATGCGGGGGACCTCTTCTCCTGTGAGGTCCCTGCTGGCATCCAGGTCGCCTTTCTTCAGCACCACGGGGTGCAGTGGAGGTCACGATTTTGAGACCTTTCTTATCAGGCTCGTGATTGATGGCTTAGTTGGTGCAGAGTCCTGGGCTGGACATTATTTTCCCTCACAATTTCAAAGGCATCTGTGCCATTTGTTTTTACGTTTCTGAAGTGTCATCTAGAGGAACTATCCCAGATTGTCCTCAAGCCTTTGTCTCTAACTTTTCCGGTGTTGGCAGGATTTTGTTTATTTTTTAATTGTGTTTGGCATCTGTAGTTTTCTGACGGTCCGTGCTGTGCTTTGGTATATGGCCCTTTTTGTAGCCAGTGTACTAGACCCTTTGAGGGGGAAAACCTTAAGTTCTGTGACATTTTCTTGAAATTTCCCCCATTTTTCTTGGCGCTCCTCTACCAGTCCTTAATTTTTTTTTCAGTCCTTAATTTTTAATGCTTTCATTTTGAGACCCTCTCTCCGAAATTTAAGCCTTTTATTGTGTTTCAAATTTCTGTTAAACCCCTCCTCTTTTTCTGCTTGTTTTATGATACCCCATTTCAGATATTCTTCCATGGGTGCCATGTATTTTATTCTTTTACTTACTTTAGAAAATATGTGTTTATTTTTGGCTTTTTGAGACAGGGGAAATATTTATTTATGCATCTGAGTGCTTGCCTGCATGTACGTTGTGTGCCACATACTTGCCTGACACCCTTGGAGGTCAGAAGAGGGTGTTAGATCTCCTTAGAACTGAAGTTACAGACAGTTGTGAGCCACCTTGTGGGCACTGGGGATGGAACCTGGGCCATCTGCAAGAGCTGCCAGTGCTCTGGACTGCTGCTCCATCTCTCTGGTACCTATTTACTTACTTTTGAGACAGGGACTCTGGCCTTGAACTCCTGAACCTCCTACCTGCACCTTCCGAGGGCTAGGATTGCAGACTTGTGCCACCATGCCTGGTCTGTGGGGTTTGGGGACTTCGGGCTGGTTTTTATGCACTTCAGGAGAACACGCTAGTGACAACTGTATGCCAAGCCTCCATGCCTTTTAACTTTAGACTTTAAAAAGACACACATATAAACTTAAGTGCTCTATCTCTGCTTACTCTGAGATTTTATGTTTTTTTTTTTCCCTGTACTTTTGCTGTCTGTTCTTATTAATAGCTTTTCTCAGATGCCTGGCAATCCTTTTCTGTCTACTTATTTTCAAGAGTATTAGGTCTTACTGGAGGAGTTCCCAATAATCATATCTTTAGGCGATCTCTTAGGCTGGTCAGATACTCCTCATAAGATTCTTTACAGCTTTGTGTTGTGAAGACGACCCTGGAGTCAGGGCCCCGGAGGCAGCTGTGGACAGGGCTGGGCGCTGGGTGTCCCCTGCACCACAGTCTCACTTTAGTCTTGATGCTGTATGCTTTGCCTATAACTCGTGCCTGAGGAATCCTAGATACGAGATTCTGTTTGATCTCTTCATGTTAAAGATGTGAAGTCTTTAGTGGTTGAGCAGTTGCCTGACTCCATGAAGTGGAGGAAAGACCCTAAAATCCAGTCCCCTCTTCAAAGGGCTTTGAGCTAGTCAGTTTTCAGTACTATGTTCGCCTGCTTCCGGAGCCTGGATCCTCTCCTTGCTGAGCTTCTCGTCCGTTCCCCATTCTGTGGGAGCCATGGGTACTTTACTTCCCCGCTCTGCTTGTTTGACTTTAGCGTGGTGTTGTGTGGCTGGCAGCATCAGTTGCTGTGCCAGCTTCTGTGCCCTGTGGTCCTAATGGTGGTAGCTGTGTTTGATGTCCAGGCACTTGAGACATTTTGTAAATGATTTCTTTTAAACTTACTTTGATGAAGTTTCAGATGCAGGTGTTCAACTTGCCGCTTGGATCAGAAGCCTCTCTCCCTTCCTTTCCTTTCTAACAAGCAATCTGGCTCGAAGGATAGATGTCCTGCGAGCATTTCCCCAGCCTGCAGTCCCGAACAGAAGCACACACTGTCTCTGCTTAGATAGTGCCTTTCATGTTTCTAGGAAGAGGTAGGATTGCGGGGTCATAGTGTTTGTTGGAGAAAGGTTTTGTGAGCAGATATCATGATCTTTTTCTCCTCATGTATGCACAGGGAAATGACACATACACACTCTGAGGGAGTGGGGGATTGGGAGTATGTCACTGCTGTCAGTGGCTTTGGATCCCTTTTTACAGTCTGTTTATCATGCAACATTGGCCTCCTCTTCAGGAAGATCAAGACATCTCTCTATGGAGGGAGCATGGCTGGCTAGACATGGTGGTCCAGAGTGTATAGTCCGCTGCATGGAGCTTCCTTTCCTTCCATGAAAATTGAGGCTGATTGGATCTCACTCCCATGACCGTGGATAGATTGTTCCAGATACCATGCCTTCCCTCCTATGATGTACCACACTCTCTAAAGCTATGAGCCCAAGCAAACCTTGCCCTCCTGGATTGTTCTATTAGGTATTTTGGTCACAAAGATGTGGAAGTAACTAAGACCATGAGTAACTAAAACAGAACTTCACCCCTGCTGAGCCTCGTGGTAGCTGAAAAGCATTAAAAGCAAGCAAGGGACGGAGTCCCAGGTCCCCTTCAGTGGTGCATGCTTTGTGACCACCAGACCTTGTAACTGGTCGGTCAGAAATGAGGATAGTCTAAAGGCACACTGTGTATCTCAATCTGACTGTCAAACTGTAGAAACAAAGAATCACAAAGAAATGGGGATTTCCCCAGGGATCTCATGTCAGGAGGAGGAAAGGGCATTGACCAGAGGGGGACCCTGTCTCCCCGAGAAGGTTTTCACACATTTCCAGCAACTTGTCAGACCACCTTGCAAGATGAAACTGAAACCATGATAATGATGGGTCAGTGGAGGGCAGGCTCTCATCTTGACCATATCTGCTTAGACATATTTGAATTTCTGATCTCATTTCAGAACCCCATGGACTTGAGGCAGCTGCTGAATCTCTTTGTCCCCTTTCCCAGAGTGGCCACCTTGAGTCAATCTCTGTGTGCTTTCCACTTTTAATTTGGCCTTTTCATCGGCTTATTGAGAGTGGGCGAGACTTTACCTGGAGTACAAGTTATTAGTCACGTTCGATAACAGGGCCAACCCCTAGCAGTGCCATGGTGCCAATAGGCACTTTCAGAGCCTATCTCGGCCTCTTCCAGGTCCATTAATTTGACATAGTTTACATTAAACCAAGGAAAATGCTAGTGGTAGAAGTCAGGAGGATGGCCCAAGCAAATGGATGGAGGATAAGAGCAGGAGACAAACCAGTCTGCTCTACTAGAGACAACCGAGGCTGCTCTCCCCCACCCCCGCATCCCACCCCCCCCCCCCCCACTGCCGCTCAGAAGGCAATAGGTAGTTTGATAGCACTCCTCAGGGTAAAGTCTAGTTACTGTTTCTAGAGGCACCTTCGGCCAGAGGTTCTTAGAGGAGAGGACCATGGCTTTTACTGTCATTCTGTACAGCAAAACTTCAGTTAAATATGGTGCACTCAAATAAGGCTTGTTGACTGATTGGTCATATACAAGGTATCAGATGGCTTGCACTTTCTGAGTGGGGCACAGGTATTGCAGTTTAGAGGAGCCCGGTCCCATTCTGCAGGATTGCACAGTAGTCATTGAAGCCTTGCTCTTCAATGCTAGATGGATGGATGCTGCAGCGCCATTTGTGGGGGCGCACATTAGAATTGCAGGCACAGGCCCTGAGCTCTTTTTGCTTGAAAGGAAATATGGTAGACTAGCTTTTCATCCTCCCTGGGTTTTCCCCAAGGGGCAGTATAATGCAGCCACCACTGTCACAACCGTTGGTCAAACTGCCATCACTGCCACCACCGTCACCACCATAGTTATTCTGGAAGCTGATGGAAACCTGCGTTTAAATCCCAGATCTTGTTAGTTGCATATCATGGGCACGCAGTTTTTTTTTTTAGCAACAGGTACCTTCCCAGGGGCCTGATTAACTTGTGGTCCTTTCAAGGGATCGTAAAGTTTAAATATGGTGATACTTAAACATGCTTGCCAAAGACTTCACCCAGCGTGAGGGCTCGGGAGTACCGAGTTCATGGTGGCTTTGTCAGAAGTACATGAGGATTGACAGCAAGTGTAGCCGTCAGTGTGTGACTCTTCCACGTGTTCCTCCATAAAGAAAGTGCACAAGCCACGCTTACACCAGCATTTAAGTTCTGCTTGCCGTAAAGTGGGTAAAATGTTGAGAACCTGTGCTTTAATTATGACCACTGATAGCAACACTAAGGAAAACTTTCAGGTTTTAAATCTTCTATTCTGCCACAAAACTTGTAATTTTCTCGCCACTATCAGCAACTTTGAATGTGCGGATGCAGCACTGGGTCATTAAGTTTCCAGGGTTCTAAGAAGGCTACAGCATGGAGGTTGTTTAAATGCCAACAAAATGATGGATAGAAACTCAGATGTGGGTACTACAGGTCCTGATGAGGAATTCAGAGCGATACCTGTCGCCAAAAGCCTTTGCTCACTCTTGACAGTTTGAGGTTAGGTTCCCAGAAGGGCTGAGAGAGAGGGAAGTAAAAACATGGGCAGGCCAGAATTCCTGCAAGCCTCCTCTGGGAATCCTGGGATAGAGTGGAATCTGGCATAGATGATCGTCATGTGTCCAGTGTGTGGTTCTGTTTTCTTTTCTCCATCACTGTTAGCGATAGAATTGTCACAGTGGGACAGTTTGTGGTTTAGTTGCTATTTTACAAACATAGATGCTGGGTTTTCTCTCCTCCTTTAGTAGCCAGTCTTTCCTCGCTCTGCACCACTGAGCGTGTTGTCTGGGTAGCCACTCCCAGGGTTGGGGATCTTTATAGAACTATACTATTAAGGACGAGCACTAAATTGTGTGGCTGAGGGCGTGTGGGACTTGACCAGCGTGGACATTAGGAAATGTCACTGAGTCGAGAGAGCATGACTTCCTCCCTGTCCTGGGAAGTGAGTGACCTCTGAACAAGTGAGCTCTTTCAGACTGCAGCAAGGAAGCTTCACAGAGGTGGGGAGGCAGCGCGCGCGGTCTCCCTCACTGGGGACTGTGGAAAACTTCACGTTCACAAACAGTTCTGGGAAGCATTCATTTGCGTATCAAAATAGTGGCTGGTTCCAATGATGAAAATGATTTTCAGTAGCCAGCATTACCAAGAATCAGAGACTTGTGTAAGATTACCAAAAACTCTAATTTCATGCAGCCAGCTCTGTTAGTCACAGATGTTTGCTCTCATTTCACACTCTTTAGGAAATGGGGAAAGGATATTACTACAGTCGTCCCATTTGCGCCTTAGGAAAGACGTGGTGTCTGTCAGGAATCTCTTCTGTTGCATAAGGAAGGGAGTTTCCATGTCAGGCAGTACATTTCTGAAGGTCCCCGCCTTGCTAGCTGCAGTGCCCTTGTAGCTAATAGTAATGTCGTGAGGAGAAGTTAGGGGTTTGGAATACATCTCAGCTTCTCAGTCTGCTCGATGAGGGACACTTTTGTGTCTGGATGGTTGATATTAAGTGTTAGAATGTGTCCTCTGAGGTTTGTAAGAGGTAATGTGTGTATGTGAGGGGAAGAGGTGGGAGGGGACAGGGAGAGGGAGGGAGGATAAGATGAACCTAGGTGGCAAAGAAAAAACAACCTACAGTTATTTTCAAGATATTGGGAAAGATGACGGCTGCGTACCAGTGGACAGCAGAGAACCACCTGAAGCCATGGTAGAGACCGGGAAGTCATCCAGGAAGTGCCTATCCTCAGAGAAGAAAATGGCGGCTTCTCTGGGACTTTTTACATGTTGGTCTTAAATTAGAAATATGTTAAGAACTTTTGTTGTTGAGATTTTTATTGTTGTTGATTTCAATCATGAAAGGTGATATTTTGAGTACTAGTTTGAACTTTAAAAACAATGAAAAACGGGGGGAAAATCTAGGCATTGTGGCACATACCTTTAATTCTAGCAATCAGGAAGCAGGGGCAGGCAAATCTCTGTGAGTTCCAGGCCTGCTTGGTCTATGTAGGGAGTTTGAGGCTAGTCAGGGCTACATAGTGAGACCCTGTCTCAAAAATAAATAAATCAATTAATTAAATAAAGGAAAAAAGAAAACCTCACACCTTCCCTTCCAACTAGTGTAGCAATAATTTCCTGTCAAATGACCTTACATATCTTAATAGGGGAAGGTCATTTGTTGATTTTTTTTTTATTTTATATGCATAGGTGTTTTGACTGCATGAATGAATGTTTATGTACCATCTCTGTGTACCATCTGTGTTCTGTGTCCCCTTAGAACTGAAGTTACGGACAGTTGTGAACTGCCATGTGGGTACTGGGAATTGAACCGTGGTCCTCTGGAAGAGCAGTTAATACTCTTAACCACTGAGCCATCGCTCTAGCTCCTTGCTGATTTTTTTAAGCATTTTGCTTACACCTGTTTTCTATTGCTCGCGCAACCAACATACTGCCATATATTGAGTAGTTGAAAGCAGAGCAGATTTATTAATGTTTTGGGGAGTTTGAGGTCAGCAGTGGTTTCTTCCCAGGATAAAATTATATCTGAGTTCCTTTTTGGAGGCTCTAAGGAGTGAGACATCCATGTTGTGCCGTTCCCAACCTCCAGAGCCTCTGAATCCCTTGACTGGTAGGTGCTTTTCATCTGAAAACCAGCCGTGTCTGTCATTCTCATGGTGCCATCCCTTTGGTTCAGGCCCCTCTGCCTCCCTCTTCCCTGTTTAAAGACTTAGGGTTACATGGGGGCCCATCTGAGTTAACCCAGAGAGAGTTGTCACCCCCACTCCTGTCACTTTGTGTCATAGTTGCAGGTTTCAGGAAAGACAAAAAGGATGTGGATAGTCTCTCTCTCTCCTCTCTCTCTGTCTCTGTCTCTCTGTCTCTGTCTTTCTCTCTCTCTCTCTCTCTCTCTCTCACACACACACACACACACACACACACAGAGAGAGAGAGAGAGAGAGAGAAAGACAGAGACAGAGAGACAGAGAGAGAGAGAGAGAGAGAGAGAGACTCAGACACACACAGTTTGTTTTTTGATTCTTCTGTGATGTGGGAGGGTCCTCTTTTAGTATTCCTGCCTAAAAACAAATTAAACAGTAAGGCTCTTAAAGGATCATGAACCATTAAACTCAGGCCAAAAAAAAAAGGCGGGTGGTGTTCATTTTTATGATTTCAAAATGCTCATGTTTTATGATGCGAGAGAAATCTCTTATTCCCTTGAATTTCTTGACAGCTGCCTTTTGCTCACTTGATTTTTATGAATATGTGGTTTAAAATGTCTGGCTTGAAGTTTGCCAAGGAGTCTCAGTTACTAAAGTCAGGAGATCAGTGGGGGGAATTTATGTGATTTGAGACAACCTTTTAAAGAAGTATTTAGCCCATGATAAAAGACGATAAAGATGCCAGGCAGTGATGGTGCATGCCTTTAATCCCAGCACTCAGGAGGCAGAGGTAGGTGAATCTCTGAGTTCGAGGCCAGTCTAATCTACAGAGAAACTTCCAGGACAGCCAGGGCTACACAGAGAAACCCTGTCTTGGAAAACCAAACCAACCAAACCAAAGGATCATAAGGAGAGCTGTCCAGCACCATAGCAACAGGTGGGGCCACTGCAAAAGGGTCCGGCTGACAGAGAGACTATGTGTTATTCCATGTGAACTGGCAGGAACGTATAACCAGCAAGCAGTGCAGGGGGCAATGGGTAGAAAATTACTAAGGGGAGACACATCAGGAATAAAGTGGATTCTGGCTAACCAGAGTTCTTACGGAAGACAGGCCAGGGTAATCAGTCCCAACTAGGGGACTTTTGGAGGCCAGGGCACCCCAGTCAGAGGAGAAGGTGATCATACTTCAGGAGTGAGAGGACACTGAAGTGTATTTACCTATCCCGATCCACTCCTGAGACTAGACTTTTACAGGAAAGAACACACGTGTTGAGCGGGTGGTTCCGAAGCCTGGTTGAGTAGGCAAATAATCCTTGGCAGACTTCTAAAGCACAGCACTGGCACCTGCTTTTCCCTTGGCAGTGTGGTAGATGGGCATGGGTGACGTCATACATCTGCGAAACAAACTCAGAATAATGGATTGCGCCAGGGCAGAAGGATGGAGAGTGATTGATACCCATTTCCTTTCTCTGGCAAGCCATAGGCGTGAGCTGATGGTAAAACCAAAGCGTGCTGTCATGATGCAAGCATCACACGAGACACCTAAACACACAAATGCTGTAGGTGGAGCCTACACCAAAGTCACCCCACGAACCCCAGAAAGTGGTAGAAACGAGATTGGTGGAGACGATCAGCTCTCGCCTGTTACTGCTGTGGCGTCTAAATAAAAGCTCTGAGTGTAGTTAACGAAGAAGGATGGTGTCATTTATTGAGTTACTATTTTGTCCTCTCTGGGATAGGTTACAGAGAGATAAACGAGGCTGTATAGGAAAGATTTTTGTCACCAACAGATGAGCCAAGGTAAAATGTGTTTTCTCTGGCACCAACGTCAAGGCTTTCAGCGTCTTGTGAAAGCGAGGCTAGTGTCACCCTGACCTCTGCTTAACCCGTGGGCAGGTTACAGTTAATCCTTTTTTGGAACTGGGTTATAATTGTATCAGCTAGTTCTGAGAGAGGGTTTTTTTGGTGGTTTTCCCCCCTCTTCCCTTTCTTGTGTGATAGATATCAAGTACCTCGGTTGGTTTGCAAACACTTGTTTCTGCAGCCTGTTCTCAGTGCAAGTCATGGCATAAGCTTTCCTTCTACGGCGTTTTCATGTCTTGGCTGCCTCTCAAAGCTCCAGGTAAGCAAATTTGGCTGTTGTATGTCTGGTGAAGGCTTGTCATTTTGATACACCATTATGCTCCGTGTTTCCTAAGCCTTTTAAGATTGCTGAATGTTTTAAATAAGTGAATGAACTGATGTTGTTTGGACTTGCATCCCCCTCCCACCCCCAATGCGAATATACTGATTGAATCTTGTTGGTGCAAAACATCCAGACCTTTTTAATGTATGCACTAGACAGGTTGCTTGTAAGAAGTGTAGGCAGGTAAAAGGATTAGTTTTAATTATGTGCAGAGCTAGTGTGATCATGAAGGAGGGGTAGCCCCTCCTGCCTTTCTGTGACACCAGCCTTAAGACATGTACCTGAAAGGCGTGTTAAAAGAACAGTCATTTAACGTCCTTTCCTTGGCATTCGTGAGATGTTTCTCATTACCGGGAGAGCACCTAGACAAGTCCATGCTGCTTTCTTCAGTGAATTGCCTGACTAGTATTTCCTCTCCTCTCTGTTTTGTCTCATGCTTGCAATTCCCGAAGCTTCTGTCAGCACGTTTTCACACTAGGACTTTTAAAGTGAGCCAAAGGTGGGGTGTGATGAACTGCTCTGAGCACACCAGCACACAGAGGAGCAGGAAGGATTGGCCAGCACAGGGCCTCTTTTGATGTCCCGCCCTTAGGGGTTTGTTGTTGTCTTCTGTCTTTGAGTATATATTAGTATTGGGCAGTAGGGTGGAAGGAGACCCAGACTTGATCGTTTTCTATTTTGTTTTCTTTCCGTTTTCTTTTTCTTTTGTACTTTCAAGACAGGGTTTCTGTGTGTAGCTCTGCTGTCTTGGTACTTGCTCTGTAGACCAGGCTGACCTAGATCGAGATCCACCTGTATCTGCCTCCTGAGTGCTGGGATTAAAGACGTGCACTTTCTTTCTCTTTTCTCTAAAGACCCGCCCAGCTTTCTTTCTCTTTTCTAGAATTAAAAAAGGGTAATAAAATTTAAAAAAAAATGGAGCTCTTCGAGAGATAGCATTTACTGCAAAAAATAGGGTGGGGAGGGCTCATCACTGTGCTTAGCGGCTACATCCTTACATTCACCCTGTTGCTCTCTGTTTAGAGTGAAATTTTGTGACCTATAGCTACTTTTCTGTTGTAATTCAAACTGTAAAATTTTAGCATTTGATATTTGTTTATTTGTTAGGAAGTATAATGTAAAAAAATGTGCTTTGAGATAACTTAATCTTTGACCTGTTTGAGTCTACTGCCAAGGGCTTCTTTGGAAAATGAGTTATGCAAATGTCTCTTCACTTTGACAAGTTTTAAATTTAAATATTTCAAATAATTTCTACATTGAACAGCTATGAATTCAAGTGCTGAGGGCTCTTTTTCTTAATAAATACTATTTTCCCATTATCTATAGTTTTATTTCCTGTGTTTTCAGTTACCTGTTTTCAAGGGCATTTGAAAATACTAAATGGGGGACCTCGAAAACAAACATTGCGTAGATATTGAACTGCTTGCCATTCTGAGAAGTTGTAATGAAAACCTTGTGCCATCCTCCTTCGCCACTCTCAGGATGTGAGTCATGATTTTGCTGGGTGGAATTGGTACTATATATGGCACCCACCTGTTGGCCACTTAGAAACTCATAGGTTATCAGACCAAGAGTCCTAATGATGGAATGCTTGGGCTCAAATAACCCTATTTTCCATTTGATTATAGTGTATTGTTATAATTGTTCTGTTTTTGATGATATTAATACAATGTTATTAATATTTTCTGTGTCTCATATATAAGTTGGACTTTGTCATAAGTGTGTGTCTAGAGGAGAGAGCATAGTGTGGTAGGGGTCGCTGCTACACACAGTGCAGGCATGTTCGGGAAATCTTATTGCTTACTGTTTGCAGATAAGTGAGGGCTTCTGTATTGTGTACTCTTGTACAAATCAAAATGAATTATATACTCAAAATCTGCCAAGTTTTTTTTCTTTATAACCGGAGGCGGTGGCACATATTAGATCATGTGACAATATAAAGTGGGCTGTGACCTAAAACATCTTTAATTTGAGCAATAAGGGAAAATGCAACATGTAGCTGGTGGGGATATTGAGGGAGCAGCTTCACAGTCTCAGAACTCTCTGCTTCTCCCAGGGGTCATTAGGCTCTGCCTCTAAGTAACCTTTTGTTCTCGCTGCCGAAAGATGTCCTGACAACTTGGACAGTGCTACCGCATTTCTAGTGTGCCTCAGCCGAGAGAAAGAGAACAGAGAGCGGACAGCTCTACCCATGCTACCCATGCTAACGAAAACAAGGCTCTTGGATGCCACGGAGAGTTGACAGTGAGCATATTTGTTTCCTGCAAAAACTGACCATCACCTAGAACGGGTGTTTCTCCTGCTGGGGATCAGGATGCAGTCACTGATTTAGTCTCCAGTTCTATATAGTGATAGGAATGAAAATACAGCAGGACTGGTCATTCTAATGACCTTTTCTTTACCCAACCCCATTTGAACGGGGTTCCGTAAATCACAGAATTCTTCAGCAGAACCATGTTTCTTTACATTCCTATTAAGAATCTTGCTCACTACCCTGTAGCTTCTACTGTAGCTGTGTTCATATTTAAGAAGTAGCATCAACGTTGTAAATTCCAGAATATTGGATAACTAGCTGTTTTCAGTTATCTTTTACTATGAGGAGGGTGTAGCCAGTGGCATGGTGTAATAAAACAGCAATAACTATGATGAATAAAACTAATTATTGATCCATCATTATTGCAAGCATGTTGAATTCTGTTTGAAAAATGTTGGAGTTGCATTATGAATTATTTAGTCCTCCCAGTCACTGTGTTATTATTCTTATTATTGAGATGAGGTGGAGCTACAGGAGCTTGGAGGTTTGGCAAAGGTGGCTCAGCAAGTGAGTTCTGCGCTGGTGACCAAGCTCAGAAGATTTGTAGGTTTTTCCTGCATTCTCACCTTAGCTGTGGCCACATTCTCCTGCCCACTGAGGAAGCATCATTAAAAAATTAATCCGACAGAACTTGGTATTTTTTCATAGCAAGACTGTCATAAATCAGATGTTCTTAGCTGCTCAGTCATAACTGTTGATATTTCTAATGAATAAAAGTTGGGTTCATCTTCTTTCATATTTTCATTGATGGCTGTCTTAACATAGGATTTTAGTTTTTCTTTTTGTTAAAAATGACCCTATATTGAGTATTGGTACTTGAGTAAATATTGACTATAAGTAGCTTGAGTTTTTAAGGCAACCACCCTAGTTATATAGGTGATTTTTCTTACATGGGGGGGAATAGTGTTAATAATCAAGGCTTTCAAACAGACAGACACACATACACACATTTGTGTGCACATTCAAGATTTGGACAATTAATGATTTTTATCTTTGCTGTCAAAGACTATTTTGTGTTTAGTATTGATTTTATTATTTTTATAATTATATTTTTGATGATACTCTTTGCTCTTATTCTCACAAGATATTTTTCAAAGTTGAAGCCCAGAACTATCTTTTTTTCAGATCGTTTTGAAGCACCTGTGGGAATTAGGTATTAGAATAGACATAGCTGACTAGAGCCTTTACCTCACCCAAGTGAGGCTAGAAGGGGGCGGGGCTAAGCTTGGTTGTCAGGGAGTCCAGGTGGTCCTGGAACTGCCCTTAGCTGAGGGTGACCTTGAATTCCTGGTCCTCCTGTCTCCACTTCCCTTTGCTGGAGTTGCAGACCTATATTTGTATGGCATCTTTCTTAGCCTCCCCCATCCTCGTTTAGTACTGTAATTGAACCTCACATAAGCTGCACTTGGGGTTATATTTAACCAGTCAATTCAGGTTGCTTGAGAGCAACCATGATTAGTTTTTTTTTTGGTTTTTCGAGACAGGGTTTCCCTGTAGCTTCTAGAGCCTGTCCTGGAACTAGCTCTTGTAGACCAGGCTGGCCTCGAACTCAGAGATCCGCCTGCCTCTGCCTCCCGAGTGCTGGGATTAAAGGCATGCGCCGCCACCGCCCGGCTCCATGATTAGTTTTATATATTGATTTGCCCATTTCATAAGCACACTGCGTGAAGAAGGACAAGGTGGGAAACCATGACGAGTTGTGGGGACCTTCCATGCATTTGGGCTCTAATGTAATGTATTAGGCACTGCATGAACAACATGCACTAAACATGAACGTGCAGAAAGTGTTGTGAATCTGTAAGAGACAGGAGCTAGAAACTATAGGCCTTGAAATTATGATGATACTGCCATTTGGCAAAAGAAAGGTAAATTCATGGTTTTGAAAAATTAGTATATATTTCTTATATCTTAAGTGATAGCGCCATGTCATTTCCATCTACCAGTAGGGAAATACTGGGTATACACTATATTCTGTGGAACAAGCAGGCCACAAAATTACGGTAATATCCTAAGGAGTCTGAGTAGAAGCCTGCAGCTGTACATTTTGAGGTGTTCACACAGCTAAAGCCAATCTGATGTAGGAGGTAGGGCAAAGATGGTTTGTGTATTTGGTGTACCAGGTATGCTGATGTCAACCTTCTAAACAGTTCTGAATGTATAAAATCATTGTTAAAATGCAGCAATATAAGGGCAGTCTGCTGTTTTTTGTTACCTCTCTGTTTCATCATTTTGTCACAAATATATATATATATATATATATATATATATATATATATATATATATATATTTTTTTTTTTTTTTGCCAGGTTATATTTTTTTTTTATTGGGGTGGAATTAGAGCTTTTTCATTTTGGTGGCTGGGAAATAGAGCCAGCTGAAAGCCATCAACCATTTAGACTCCATGCTTCATTTGAATTGTGCTTCTGGACACAAGTCAAGGATGACAACTGTGAGTTTCATAACTTTTTCTAACTTGATTCAAAAATGTTCTGGGGCCAAAATACTTCTGAGACCTTTTTTGCCTTCTGCTGGCAAGGCACTGTGGAGGTTATCAAGGTCAAGACTGCATCCCTGGGTCTCGTAAAAATGAAGGAGCATTGAGGAAGGGGCGGCTCTTCGTGTCTTGTCCTCGTCTGTGTTTATCCAGGCAAAGGTTTATCTGTTCTTGTTCAAGATGAATATCTCCCTGGGACTGTGCCTCTGAAAGTAAAAACTATTATCTGTCATGCACTTTATCTGCCTTGGAAGTGCCAGTATTCTTTCATTGGAGTTACAGTTTTGGACAACGCAAAATAAATTAGGAAGGGGAACCATGTCTTTGGCGAAGGCTGAGTGACAAGAACGGGCCATAGAAAGTCAGAGTTGAAATAATTCCCATGTGGAGACCAAGTTTCCATACTGTTTACTACCTTAGCCTCCCAGAGGATGCCTAATCGAAGTGGAAGTTTTCATTTTGATATCTTTGTGTTGGAATTTGTTATATCCTACAGAATATTCCTTCTCCAAATTATTTAGGTTAGTTTTTTTTCTTAAATACCGTCTTGGTTATTAAGGAAAAACAAGTTAATTTGATAAACACAAATTTGTATATTTAATACAGATCTGTTTGAGCTACTTCAGTGGATCAAATACTTATTAAACACCTAGCATATCTAGGTATAATATATATATACTGATGCAACTGCATTTCTGGAAAAAAGAACAAATACTTTATTATAAAATGATACAGTGTAACTGCTAGAGAACTGTTTAACAAGTAGGCTCTATAGAAATAGGATGCTTAGTATACCAGCATGTATCATGGACAGAAAGGGGAGAGACCAGATGATTTGTAGTTTTGTGTATTATTGGTTTGGTTTGCTTGTTTTGCGGGACAGGTTCTCATATAATTCAGACTGACCTGTTAACTACTAGCCATATAGTCAAAGTGACCTTGAATGTTTGATCCCCTGCCTCTACCTCTTGAATGCCTCCATGCTCAGGGATTTGTAGTTTTAGATGACAGTTTGGTCAGCGATGCACTTGTTAAAACATAGGATACATAAGAACAAGCAGCAAGTGTTCCTTGTCTATGGTAAGATCGGTAGTGAGCTTTGGTTTTCATTAGGAGTACCTAAAGGGTGTGTAGATCTAGATGTATGGTGGCAAGTTTACATTCCTCTTTAATTTGCTCTCTAGATAAAAAGCTAGATGTGGGTTAAGGAACTCATCCAACTATTTGAAGCCATGGGAACGGAAGGAATGACATGGATGAACTTAAGTGAGAAGAGTATTGCTGGCACTAAGTACATGCCCCAATTTCTGTCTTTACCTCTGCTCGTGGAGCTGATGACTTGGCTTTAATAGTGAAGGTCTTGTTCTGTAGGTCTAGTGACCTGGGCTCAATCCTGATACTCCGTGATGCAAGGAAGGATCCAGTTCCTGAAAATTGTCCTCTGATTTCTACATGTGTGTGGTAGATAGTCTCCTGTGCAGACATTTTATATGTCCCCACAAACAAACAATTACATGCTCTGAAATGTGCCTGTAAAGATCATTGTCTTATTCCATTTTCCCAGATATTGTAGCCTCTCTGGTTTTTTAATCACTGTCTCTGACTTCTGAACTTCTTAGTTGGTTACTTCTTCTCTCCCTTGACCTCCATGAGGTTGCGGTTCTCCTTTCAGTCCTGCCACACCCACTGGTTTCTGCTCTTTGAAGAACTTTTGGCCCCAGCTTACTTGCCCTGATCTTTGTCATTTACATAAACTTTAGATGGGGCAGACTTGGTAGGAGTCTGATCAATATCTGAGATGTGCCAAGTTTATGGAATGTAATTTTAAAAAGGTAACGGTTCATTCGTGGAACGTACAGCTAGAACATAGAATTCTGTCAGCTGCTGTGAATAAAAGACTGGATGGAAAGTAAGAACGATGCCTTGGGTTTTTATTACTTGCTTTGGGAAAGGTCTCTAATTTGTATGATCTGCTTTGCAAAAGAGGACTTCTGCGGTTCTCAAAGGTGAGAAGGAAAGATAAGAGAGATCAGAGAGACCTTGGTCCTGAGACTCTAAGGTCTTCTGGTATCCCTCAGTTCCAAGTACTCAACATATTCAAGTATCACACTTTTGGGGGGTGGTTTTTGTGTCTCCAGTGGGGAGAGGAAGATGGCAAAAGACTTTAAAGGACCTTGTCATCTACCAGGAGAGCTTTGGGTTTTATCTTGACTGAGATAGGCATGGGGGACTTGGGGATTTTAAGATGAGAAGTGACCCGACATGTTTTAGCAAGATTGCTCTGACTACTGTGTTGTAAATAGACTATAGGAGGTTAGAGTGGAAACGGAAAGCCAGCTGAAAGCTCTTGCAGTAATCAAGCAACAGATGATAGTAGGTTGGACTGGAGTGGCGAGGGTAGAGGTGGTGAGAAGTAGTTGGATTCTGGATCTATTTTGAAGCTGTTGTTGACAGAATTCCCTGATGGGTTGGACACGTGGTTTAAGAGGGGGAAAAATGAAGCGCCAAGAATTATTCTAGTCACTTGTTTCAATGAGAGAGAGAGAAAGAGAGAGGGGGGGAAATGAAAGAGGTTGTTTTTAATGTCAAGGAGGTGACTTTGAGGAGAAAGGCATTTGGAATAAACTATACAGTTTTTTCCCATGATTTTTTTTTTAAATCGTGTTAAAATACACAGATCATAAAATGTGTACCATGTTAGCTCTTTTTTGTTTTGTTTTGTTTTTTCAAGACAGGGTTTCTAGAACTAGCTCTTTTAGGCCAGGCTAACCTTGAACTCACAGAGATCTGCCTGCCTCTGCCTCTGCTGGGATTAAAGGCGTGCACCACTACCGCCCAGCTCAAGTTAGCCATTTTTAAAGCATAGTTCAATGGCTTTAAATTAAATTTATTTGTAATGATGTGTAGCCATTGCCATCATCCAACTCTATGACATCCCATCTTGTAGCACTGAAGTTCTTTACCAGATACATTATAATGTGTTCTATTCTTGTCTCCTAGTTCCTGCAACTACCACTCAAAGTTGGCATTATGGATTCTACTGCCTTTAAGTACTCTATAAGCGGAATGGGAGCTTCTGTCTTTTTGAAATTGGTTTCTTTCACAGAACATTAGTATCTTAGGATTGGTCCAGATTGTAACTTAGGTGAGAACTTCTTTTTAAAGACAAAATAATATTGCATCATATGCATAGACTGCAATTTTCTTACATTTTCAGCTATCAGCAGTCACAGTTTGTTCGCTTCCATGTTTTGGCTCTTGCTAACAAGGCTGCAGTGAACATGGATGTACAAATATATCATTGAAATAGACTCAGGTTGCATGATAGGTCAAATAGCAATTCTTTCTTTAATTTCTTTTTAGAAAGTACTCTGCTATTTTCTCTGATAGCTTAGTACTGTACACTCTACTTCTGCATCCTTGCCAACACTTGTGCTTTGTGTGTGTGTGTGTGTGTGTTTGTATCCACATAATTCTCTAGTTGGAGCCCCAAACTCAATATGGCAGTATTAAGGGTGGCCTTTATGAGGGGACTATAATAAACATCTTTTCATGCACTTATAAACCTTTTATATAACTTCTTTGCAGAAATGTCTGCTCAGTGTTTGAATGTCTTTTAGGTCCTTAGTTTAATTAAATCCTGTGTGTTTTATCCTTTCTGTGTTACCACAATTAGAATCATTTTTATTTATTTATTTTTAAAGCATTGTTGAGACTGTGGATTTGGCTCCATTGGTGCTGTATAAGCATGCAGACCTTAGTTATGATAACCAGTACCCACTTAAAAGCTAGGTGTTGTAATGCTTGTCTGTAATGCTAGCACAGGACGAGAGTGGGCAGAGATAGGTGGCTTCCTGGGTCTCCGTGACCCACCAGTATTGCGAAAGTAGGGAACTCAGGTTAAGTGAGGTACTGTCTGAAAAACTAAGGTGAAGAAGCAGTTAGTGAAAACAGACTGATGTTAGTTAGTATCTAGTTTCCACATTGCTGACATACAGGGATATCACACACACACACACACACACACACACACACACACACACACGCCATTGTGTGGACTTTGTTGTTGAGGTTTATATAGGCAGAAGTTTCTGTTCCGGCTGGTCCTGCAGTCGCTCAGTTCCAAAGAAACACACAGAAATTTATATTAATTATAAACTGTTTGGTCTATTAGCTCAGGCTTATTACTAACTAGCTCTTATAACTTAAATTAGCCCATAATTCTTATCCATGTTTAGCTACATGGCTTGGTACCTTTTGTCAGTGAGGCACGCTCATCTTGTTTTTTTCTGCATCTGGCTGGTGACTCACTCTCTGCCTTTCTCTTCCCATAATTCTCCTAGTCTGATTTCCCCATCTATACTTCCTTCTTTACTACTGGCCAATCAGCATTATATTAAACCAGTATGAGTGACAAATCTTTACAGTGTGCAAGCACATTATCCCACAACATGCTTAGAAATTCTTTAGGTGTCCTGGATATTTATCTCTTATCAGATGAGGTTGTCCTAATTTCATGCTAATGTGAAGGGTTTTCCACATTTAAAATATCATCTGCAAACAGTTAATTTTACATCTTCCTTTTAAATCTGGATTCCTTTGGTTCTTTTTAATTATTTTCTTTTTGTTGGTTGTGTTTGTTTGTTTGTTTTTTTGTTTTTTTGGTTTTTCGAGACAGGGTTTCTCTGTAGCTTTGGAGCCTGTCCTGGAACTAGCTCTTGTAGACCAGGCTGGTCTCGAACTCACAGAGATCCACCTGCCTCTGCCTCCCTAGTGCTGGGATTAAAGGCGTGCGCCACCGCCGCCCGGCTTTGTTTGTTTGTTTTTTAAATCTCATTGCTCTGATTATAATTTCCAGTTGTGTGTTAAATTGAAGTGGTAAAAACATACTCTTTCTCTGCTCATCTTATTAAAAGTTTTCTGTCTTTCCCCATTTGACCATGATATGTATGATTCCATGTGACTTTTATGTTGATAGAGATTCCTTCCATGTTTGTTGAATATTTTTTTAAATTATTAAATGTTATTGAATTTTGCAGTATTGAGTGATGATGTGGGTTTTGTTCTTCATTCTGTTAGAGTATGGTATATCAGTACATTTTTATAAAGTGAGCCATCGTGGCATTCCAGATATAAATCCCACCTGATGTATATGTATATACATGTGTGTATATATATTTTATTGAATTTGACTTGCTAGTATATTTGAGGTACTTGTATCAGTATTAATAGCAAATATATTGTTTTTCTTTTTTTCTTGTGTCTTTGCCTGGTTTTGGTATCAATTTAATACTGATTATATAAAAAAAGTTTGCATTATTCTGTCCTCTTCAATTACTTGAGAATACACACACACACACACACACACACACACACACACACACACACACAGGAGAATGTTTGAAAACTTAAAATGAAAACTTAAGAGTCACTCAGTTTGGTATTAGTTTATTGGAGTTATAAGAATTTAGCACTTGGAAACATTTTCTGTGTGAAGTGTTTGAAGTGCTTTAAAAATAGAATTGAATGTACTATGTTTAGAAATGTTAATTAAAATTGTACAGGGAATATAACAGTTTGTTAATGAGGTTAAATGTTAACCAAAGCCCTTGAAAGTGATGGCTGTAATTCACTAGACTTATGAGCAATGACACTCACGGGATAAAGACTAAGGAACAGTTTCTAAACTTCCAGCTTTAGTCATTTAAACATTAATTTGTCAAACAAAGACTCTTTTCTGAACAAGAATACCACAACCGTTCGCAACTCATCTCATGTGGATTTAGATCACCTGGTGGTTTTCAGTGAGCTCTGACTCCTTAGAATGGCACAGTTATTACCAGCTCACAGGATGTCTAATAATGGATATCCAAAATTTATAACCACAGTTTTAATTTCTTCCTATCTTCCTAGATTCTTCCAAAACCCACCTTTCTTTCTGGCTAACGACTCAGTTACTTCTTGATTCCATTTTAGCTACTGCAAGGGCTACCAGTTAGGTTCTGTCAGGAAACGGTGTTTTCAAATTAGCAGTATGCAAAGTATTAAAGCTGGTAACACTGCTATTTTCAAAGGAGTGGACGGGGTACCAAGAAGATCCCTTGTCCCAAATGTAGCAAGCTTTCTTGTTAGACTATCTTTGGCTGGCAAGTCCACAAATAATGACCTGGAGACTTATTAATTTTGAAAGTTTGACCTTAGCTTAGTCTTTTCCCCAACTAGCTCTTATAACTTAATCAGCTCATAGTTTTAAATCTCTATTCGACAGTGTGGCTCTGTTACCTCTTAGTATGGCACATCTGACTTGCTCCCAGTCTGTTAGCGAAATCGTGCGTAGATTCCTCCACTTCCCCTCTATCCCTGGAAACCCTGCCTATCTCTCTTGCCTAGCTAGTGGCCATTTTGCTCTTTGTTAAATCAATCACAGTGACACATCTTTACACAGTGTAAACAAATATTCTGCAACATGAAAAAGCAAAGAGCTGTTCTTGGAGCTCCTTGGTAGTAGAGAGGGCCTCATGGAGGGTCTGGCATGATAAGCAGGTGAGGTGATGCTGGCTCTGAGACACAATCCCCTGTCTCCTCGGCCTTGGGAGAAGAAAGTAGGAGGAACAGCTCAGTCTCGTTCCTCTCTCCTGTATTTAATTGAATGGGACTGGAAGCCACAGGACACGAATGCCCACTGATGCAGTCTGTGGAGGCCAGCCTCCTGGCACTGAAGAATGTAGAGGCTGGGTGGGAACTAAAGTCAGAGTCCAGTGGCGCCCACCTAGCCTGATCTTCCTAGGACATGCTCTAAGTAGGGTATCCAACCATGTGCTGATTCATTTGTTTGTTGCTGTTTTCTTCTGTCCCTTTCCGATGAAAGAGTCTTGTTGAATCCCTTTCCTCCCCCACTGCTTGTGGGGCTCTCTCTCCTCTCTGTGTTTATTCCATAATGGTGCTCCCGGACACACACCCAAACACCGCTGATTTGCTTTATGTAGACAAACACTTGGGAAGTGTCACATATTTAGGAACTGTGTTAAAACTGGAAGGGGGAAATATTTAAAATACGATTAATAGCAAGTGGCCTTTTAGTTTGGTGTACTTGGTTTTCTTTAATCTCTTGATTTCCTATCTGCTTAAGTAAAATGAATAGTGGGTTCTTGAAAGTCATCAAGGTGTGGTTCAATAGAAAAAGTTCTCGCTGTTTACCGCTGAGGTCACATGTGTCAGGGTTAGAGATTATCAAAGTATTCAGGACTCTTTGTGATCTCCCACCCTATTCTTGTTGTTAGAGGGCATGTATATGTGTGTGTGCATGGGCTTACCAGTGCACACTCCCTTGTGTTTGGGTGTGGAGAGCCAAACTCAGGTTCTCAGGCTTGCTCTGTGAGCATTTTACACATCTCCTGATGATCTCCATTTCAACACTTCTGTCTTGCCTATCCATAGCCATATTGAAAGTTTGAATAGCTGCTTTGTGGGATGTATGAGATTCTTATTTCTCCTTCACACTTGGTCAAACTTTATTGATTGTGTCGTCTTATTGACTTGTTAATTCACATCTCCATAATGCGATTGTTTGAGACTTACAGGAAAACAACTAGTTTATGATTTAACACTTGGAAATACATTATTTCAGACAACATGCTTTAGGATACATTGTCTCTTGTATTACTGTTACCAAGAAGGTATTAGGAAATTTTAAGAAAGGTTGAAATGAGAGCTATGGTTTTTAGAAACTCTATTGGTTAAGATAATCTGGGGGCAATTTTAAATTTTTCTGCCTAACACCTACCTGTGTCTTCAGATGGTGTGACAATGAAGTATTATTTTACTATATGCAGAATTTGTTCAGACTAAAACTGTATCTCAGATTTTTTTCATAGCAGAAAATTCCTGCATTTTTTGGGGGTGCTGTCTTTTTTCATTTTTGTGGTTTGATGAATGCCTAGATTTTCTCCATACATTTTTATATGCTTTCAGTGATGGATATTTTTCCTTTGGTAAATTCTGTCTCTAATTGCCCTTGAATAATTTTCTTAAGGGTCTTTTTTTCCAAACTTATTTTACCTACAAATTTAATATTACCACTAAAATCAAAGAATCATAGCATCCTTTCTAGTTTATGAAATGCCATGGAAGGTATAGGATCTGTTCAGAATGGAACCATAATTCTTTTTTATAGAATATTATAAATTATTTCCAGAGTCATTAATGAGGCATAATGTCTTTTTTTAAAGATTTACTTATTATATATAGTGTTATGCCTGCACGTATTTCTGCACGCCTGAAGAGGGCACCAGATCTCATTATAGATGGTTGTGAGCCACCATGTGGTTGTGGGAATTGAACTCAGAACCTATAGAAGAGCAGTGCTCTTAACTTCTGAGTCATCTCTCTAGCCCATCTTTTTTTTTTTTTTTTTTATAACATACCTTACCTAATCCAAAGATTCTTAACCTTCATGATTCTCAACTTTTCTAATGCTGGTACCCTGTAATACAGTTCCTCATGTTGTGGTGACCCTTAACCATAAAATTATTTCTTTGTTCCTTTGTAACTGTAGTTTTGCTACTGTTATGAATCATAATGTAAATATCTGATATGCAAACCCTAAAGGGGTCATGACCCACAAGTTGAGAACCATTGATCAAATCATTTTGCACGACTATTTTTTTCATTACTATGACAGTTCTACAAGTCTTCAAATTTTATTCTTTTGGGGAAAACTAAGTGTGTTAGCCAAATACAGCGCTTTATTTCTACCCCCTTTGTGATATCGTAAATACAATTGAGTTGCATTTCCCCATGTTCCAGATGAATAGTTTTCTTTTAACAGTTGTTTTATGATTATGGTATGCTCTGCAAACTGGAAAATGGGAAATGTGAAGGATTCAATATTTGATACTAGCTAGCTAGACATGTGCAAACCCAGAATGGTTTTATTTAAAGTAAATAAATACATGCATGCATGCATGCTTGCAAGCCTTAAAGCCCACTCACATATCCTTGGGGAGTTTAAGAGATTTTATATTTATGTTTCGAATGACAGAAGTACCCCAGACTACCCTACTGTGTCTTGGTTTTTAATTGAGAAAAGCTAGGTGATAGCCAGGGCTCCCTGTATGATCAGTCCCATTTTCCCTCCTACATGATGTGACAGTCAAGGGAAAGGTACACAATGCAATTATCAAATGTCATACTATATCAAGAGGAGCTTGGAAAGGGGGAAGAGAAGACAGAACAGGAAAGCTGAGTAAGAAGGCCAAACCTATGTGCCCAAAAAGTCAATGCTGTCTTCCAGCTCCCATTTTGCTTTCTTGCCTGAAACTCAGCTGGTTGGCTTTCCCATTCTCAAGACTGTCATTTTCTGTCAGAATGTCTGTGGAAGTGGAGCATAAACAAATCTTCCATTTTATGCCTATGAAATTGACTCTCTCTTATATCAAAGAATACAATGTAGACTTGAAGGTGTTTGGGGCTTCCCACAAAATGAATGCTGGATATTCAGTAGTATACTTTGGCAACTTAAGAGTCGGAATTCCTTCTTTTCATTGCTGTTTTCGACTCCATGGCAGCCAGGGCTCCAGCTTGGCCAGTTTGATGGTCTCTGGCACCTGCCTAGAGCACCAGTTACTCTCGTGTTACTCTGGACTCGGGCCAGCAGTCAGTCAGTGTTAGGTGGCTGTCTTAGGGTTTTATTTTGCTGTGAAGAGACTCCACAGCCACTACACTCTTATAAAGGAAAGCATTTTGTTGGGGTTTGGTTACAGTTTAAAGGTTTAGCCGTTATCATTATGACTGGTGGCATGCAAGCAGACATGGTGCTGGAGAAGGAGCAAGAAGAGACTGCCACACTGGGTGTAGCTTGAGCACCTGAAACCTCAAAGCCTGCCACTGTAACCACTTCCTCTAACAAGGCCACACCTCCTGATAGTGTCACATCCCCTATGGGCCCATGGGAGCCGTTTTCTTTCAAACTGCCACCTTCCACTCCCTGTGATGTAGGTGTGTCTTCTGTCTGTTGATTTCATTTGTTAATAAAGAAACTGGCTTGTCCAGCCCTTAGGTGGGTGGAGTAGACAGAACAGGAAGAAGGAAGTGAGGTAGATGGCTCAGACAATTGCCACACCTCTCCTAAGTGAGGCAGACCGCCATGCCTCTCCTCAGGGAGAGAGATGCGATGAAGCCAGCCACCAGGTCAGATGTGCTGAATCTTTTCCGGTAAGACACCATTCATGGTGTTACACAGATTATTTGATATGGGTTAGTCAAGATGTGAGTAAGAGGCTGAAAATAATGGGCCAGGCAGTGTTTAAAAGAATACAGTTTCCATGTAATTATTTCGGGTGTAAAGCTAGCCGGTGGCCGCATGACGCAGCAATGCATCAAAAGTCCCCATAGCCTGTAATAGTCTCAGTTTAAAAGTCCAAAGTTGAAAATCTCTTTTGAGACTCGGGCAATCTCTTAACTGTAATCTCCTGTTAAATCAAAATGAAAAGGAGATCGATAACATACTTCCAACATAGAATGACACGGGATATACATCGCCATTCCAAAAGGGAGCATCATGTGGAAGTAGTGGACCAAAGCAAGACTGAAAACCAGCTGGGCAGACTCCAAGCTCAGCATCTCCATGCCTGATGTCAAAGTGCTCTTCAGATCTCCAGTTCTTTCCAGTTTCACCCTCAGCACCACTGTCTTCCATGTTCGTAGTAGTGTAACCCATTGAGCCTCACTTAAAGCATTCAACTGCTTTTCTAATATAGATCCCAAAGTCCACGTTCCTCCAAACAAAAGCAGGTCAGGCCTATCACAGCAATACCCACTCCTGCTTCCAACTTCTGTCTTTGGTAAGGTTTTATTGCCAAACTAGCAGTGACCACTGTGGTGACCCTTGGATTTTTTTGGGGGGGGGGGTTATGGGGGGATTGTTTAGTCTTCTTACCCATTCTGTGAATTACCAGATCCTTTTAATATATAGCTCATATGTTCTTTGCAGTCAGAGGAAAATTACTTGTGATGCTCATATCTCATGTTTTCCCATTTAGTTTTAGAACCCCTTTGATAGAGTGTATGCTTGGACAGTCCCCCATGGATATGGAGAATGAGTTGATAATCTTTAGCCTTTATTTTTCCTCAATATCCTCGTACCTTCCTCAGTCTTTTATAAGATTCTCTTACCATCTATAAGGTATCTGTGCTTGTATGACTTAGAGAATAGAGAACTAAAAACATGGAAGACATAAATGTAAGTCCACATGCTACTTTTCACTTTTTTGAGGCACGAACAAATTATTTTTTTTTTATTGGTGTCTGGTTTTGGTAAGTGTTTTGTGGGTGCCGAAGAAAATCTGTTGATAGTTCATAGGTGATCTCAGTTGTCTGCCTTAATCTGTGCTCAGCTTTTGTGCGTGATATTGGATCATAGTCGAGTGTGCCTCTTTAATAAAACACACCTTTAAATAACTCAGATTAATTCCAGCTTTTAAAGTGAGAAGATGTCTTGAACTACCCCTGCTGCCAGCTCAGCTGTGGATCTGAGATATCCAGCTGTGCGCTCTCTGCCTTTTTCATCACCAATAACAGACTTTGCAATCAGAATCTGTCTGGCACGTGTGTTGATGTGTGAGGCGAGATAACATCTAGCTTACTGTATTGGCTCTTCAGCACTAGACCATAGTCAACATTTGTCTCCATCAGCAGTTAAAGCAGCCCGCTTGGAGGATGCACAGGGATTGCATATGCCTCTGCCCTTACCCTTTTGTCTGCGTCTTCCTAGTAGCTGACTTATAGTCAAAGAATCAGTTTCATAGTCAGGATAGACTGGTATGTTTAAAAATTGCTTTTTAGTTTTCCCTTCCTAGGGCAAGAGAAAAAAATTATGATCTCACATTATATTATATAATGAGCAATTTTAATTGTTCTTATTTCAGCAAACTAAAAGGACTGCCTTTATTATTAGCTAGCATTGGTATTTGCTGTTATATTAGCTCTTCGATCAAATGAATGTATAAATAAAGCCTAACCGTGAATTATATTTAATTGTATGTTATGGAAAGAATCCTGATTGGTAATCACAGAAATCAATGTTTTTAGGAAAACCCTGTTCTAAGTGAAAAAAAAAAACCCTCATTTTAATAATGATGACACCTATTAATTATTGTACATTATGCTTTCATTTGGTAAATAATGCCTTGTATATTACTCCAGTGATCCCAAGAGGTGATCTTATTTCCTAGATTAGGTGATAGCCATCAGTGAACTAACTTGTCCTGGTGACGATGGAGCCCTTCATTTCAGGATTTTCTGACATGCACTTATTCAAAGTGGTACCCTTACTGGGGTACACCTGCCATGTGGTGAATTGGATGCGGGCTCAGATATCCAGTTCCACAGTCGAATTAGTGATTTCAAGTTCTCAAAATACAGTAGGGAAGATAGACAGCAAATGAACTTGACAGGACACTTGGGTGTTGTGGTAGTGGAAGAGAAAAGATGCCGACGGAAAATAAAGGACGTCGTTTAAATTAGGCTGAGGGTCATGAGAGTTTTAAGAGGTAGGAAAGCTGAGCTGAACTTTGAAAAATGCCAGAGAAAGATGGTGGGGATTGACAGGTAGACTTTTTAGATGACCTGGAGCCGGTAATGGAGTGTGTGGTCCAAGTATATAGTCGGAAAATACCAGTATGAAGAATTATTCTTTTCGGGTTCCTTTTATCTGTCAAATTCTGTTTTAGGTGATTTATTAGATATTTCGCTGAACCAGAAATGACAGCCAAGGCCAAATTTAAAAAACTTTGTCTGCTTGTGTAAAGAATTTGGATATTGCCCTCACCGATACAGATGGTGACAAGAATATTTGAATTCATGGACAGGGCTTTATGTGTTTTAGAGAGATAGTAGCCCTTTGGAGGTGGAAGTGGGTAATGCCTGAGGTGATGGCAGCAGACACCGTAATTGTCCTGAGGACAGTGGAAATGTTCTGACTGAAGCCTTAGGAAGTGGGTGGCAGAGGTGGGTGACAGAGGTCGACAGATCTGCAGGAACTGACGCCTCTGGAGTATGTGGGAACGAGCTTCAGTTTTTATGGAGCCCAAAGACTTAAGCAAAAGGATAGTTTCTCCTGTTAAGAACTACAAGATTTTTTTTAAAAAAATTGTTGAATTTATTTTATTCTTAAGCTTTGCGAGCCCCTTGGTCTGAGGGCAAAGAACGTACTTTGTGGAATTCCTTTCTAGGGAGCTTTAGGTGACACTTCAGTGCTTCTGAAGGATGAAGATTCAGGGAGCCTAGTTTCTTTAAATGTTTTCATGACCTGACTCATTCCAAATGCATAAAATAGAGAAAAATGCCCTTGGTAAGAAATGTTTAAAGTGTTTTTGTGTTTTCAAGATCTACTTTCTGTTGAGAAACAGTTGTTCATATAATGAGAAAAGAAAACAGGTTTTATATAAAATGTATTAGTGTTTCACTTGTAAGTAAATTTGTATTTCTTTAAGTAAATTTGTATTTTTAGGAAAAAAATAGCATGAGTTCTAAAAGTGATCTAGGTGAAGCCCTGCTTAGGAGATGTTTGTGAAAGCGTATATAGCTTGAGTTCTGTTGCAGACAGCCATGCCTAGAGATTTTACTGCTGTTTTTGTTAGATAATTCTGTCATTATAAAAGTTTATACTTAAAAATTAGATTTCCTGTCAAACTATTACAAGATAAAAATCCTCTATTAAAAATAAGAAACACATGTATTTCCAACGTAGCCTCCTTTCTGAGTCTCTTAGTTTCTTTCTCTTTGACTTGGATTCCCCTGATCTGTAAACAGTGTGGCAGAGCTACAGCCCTGGGTAGCCAGGAATCTATGAGAATCTTGAATTGGTCTCTTTAAACCTAGTTGTCCCATCCACGTCCTAACTTTTAAAACTCACTTTTGGTTGATCTTGAAACAGCCGTATCAGGCCGGTGAATGCTCCAGATCAAGGATGACTGATGTGCAGACTGGGAGCCACGTGGGCCCCTGGTCCGCCCCAGCGGAGGCGGCACTCTCTTCCATTCAAGCCTCAGATGTCTGGCCCTCTGCAAAGCCGTGAGGCCAATGTCTATAGCTACTAAGCATGAAATCCCCTGCTTCTGTTTGTTTCTTTTGTTGCCACGAGTTAATAGGGACAGAGACAGGAGACAGCCCAGAACAAAGCAGAAATAATGGAGTATTTCACCCCAAAAAAGGAATGTGGATTGAGAAATACAAAGGGGACTGCAAAGACAGACTTAGTGTCCCGAGGCAGTGTGATGTATTGGCCAGAAGCCCCAGCCCTGGGACAATTCCGGACCAGGGCCTTCATCTGTGAGCTCCCAGCCTATCCATGGCCTAAAGGTTGGACCCATCTTCTATGAAAACAGATTATTGTTTTTCTCACTAGACTTTTCAAGGGCAGTGGGATTTTTCACCTCAAAAGGTGGATTGCTGTCTGGTGGTCAAGGGCGGCAGTATTCCGTCTGCCTGCTTAGCATTTGTGCTGCATTTGGTACCATTTTCATCTTGCACTCTTCTCCCATGTTTGCAAGAACTCAGAGGATTCCAAGGTTGTGGGATGTGCTTGACATTCATTTCTCTTCTTACGAACATTCTTGAAGAATGCATGTTCCTCACCCATCATTGCGTTTGCGTGCATTTCTGTGAGACCTGACTTTTTCATGCATGTTCCCCCGTGCCTCTCTCAGTCAATTTTACTTGTGTTTCTTATTATCTTACTTTATCAAAGCAAAACTTACACACACATATATTTTAAGGGCAGTAGCAGGAAGACTGTTCTGCTGTTGTCTGTTCCACTGTCCAACAGATGCATTTCTGTTTATAGAATCAGAAATCTATGTCTAACATGGGCTTCTTTTCAGATAAGTGGCTTCCTTCCCAAGGGCAAAAAGGGCCAAGCCTCTCTCCTCCTTCCCTGTTCCTTAATTTAGAGGGTTAGTGGAGCAGACCCACGAAGTGATGGGCGGAGAAAGCATCTCTTCATCCTTGCCTGGAATGAAAGATACATCAGAGGTAAAGGGGATGGTGCAGAGAGCAATGGATTACGAGCTGTGGTGCCTTTGCCAGGCATCTTTTTCTCCAGTCAAGAAATCAGCCATGTCTTCAGAGCTCTCTGGACATCTTCAAACCAACTGAAACATCCTATTTATGATGTTCTGGTCCCTGGCTCTGGGTACAGCAGTTCCTGAGGCATGAGGACTCTGGAGGAGCTAAACAGCCCTGACTCAGGCCCCAGCCCTGTCACTTTGTGGCACCCTGGTACTTCATCTTACTTGGGTTGCCCTTGAGAGAGTAACTAAAGTTGCTTCTCCATGACGCAGTCTCAGATGTGAGAGACCTAGATTTCCAGAGGCTCCAGTTCTGTAGCAACTCTGGGGCCAGAGTCCTGTTCCTGGCAGCCAAGCCACCTGACTTCTTTGAACCCCTGTTGTCTGGTCTTGAAATCAGAACCATTGAATTGATACACACAGATTACTTATACTTTGTGCTCAGCAGTACTGGCTGCCTCTTCTTCTTCTTTCTTTCTTTCGACCTATGTGAGCATCCAGTTGTACTGATCCCAATGTCTCTCTCCTGCAGAACATAAGCAGTTCAGACACCTCCTGTCACACATTTGGCATTGATTTGTATTTTATATTAGGTTACATTTTCAGAAGAGAGGCTCGTACTTGATTATTGCAAGAACTTTATGAAGCCCCACGTTCAATCTCCAGCACTGCAAATAAAATGAAGGAAAACAACAACAAGAAGAACAACAAATAAAACAACGAAGACAACAGCTTTAGGAATGTCCCTCCACAGGCAGCTGGCATGCACGTGATGCACAGGCATACGTGTGAAATATTTAAATAACCTTTGCAAAGAGAAACACTTTAGCAACAACATCCACTTGCTTCTTTCTGATTTGGAAGCCAGGCTTCATGAGATATAGATCTAAAGTAAGAAGTGAGTTTTCTCTTGTTTTTAAGGTATGGCCTTAACTTGAAGATGTTTCATGAAACAAGCTTATTTTGGGGGTGATAGGCTCAGCTCTGTGTATGTGTGTGTGTGTGTTATAGAAGCCATTAGGGTTTTTGTTTTTTGGGTTTTTTTTTGTCTGGTGAGGCCCATATTTAAACAAGGAAGAAGCTGTGGATTGCACAGTGTCTGTGAGACTGGGGGAAGACCTGAAACTGACTGAAGAAAAATTTCCAGCAACTACAGAGCTTCAATCAAATTGGAATCGTGCTCAGAATAAAATCTTGTATTCATGGTGAAAAACAGAGCATTGATTGAAACAAATGCCATGTCCCACAAGGCTGGGAATTCCATGCCACAGGATGGTAGGAAATCCTGGCAGTGCATGGGGCTAATGCCAGGGCAGGAGGCTTTTTCAGCAAGCCTCTCACCCAGAAGTATGTGGTAGCAGGGCAATTCTCTTGCTGTTTTGATGCCTGGCCACCCTCAGAACCTGCAAAACCAGACTCTTTTACAACTAGTAATGAGACCAAAAATAAATATGTCCTTGGGTCTGAGTAAATATTTTTGTCAGTTAGTAAATTTCATAGCAAACACTGCATGTGGCAGTGTTACCTGCAGTGCTGGTAGTGCACATAGAACCAAGGAATGGGAGAGGGGGTTGAAGACTTCCCTCTGAGCAGTACATTGAATAGGGGCTCACCAAGTAGACAGAGAAGGGGCGGCTTCCTTCTGGTGGCCAAGATCCTAGTAGTAAGAAGGCCAAGTGTGCACACTGTTTGAGGGACTCGTGTGTGATTTGGAGGATAGCCAGAGTCTTCAGGTGCAGATGAAATACATAGCTAAGTGCCACGTTACTACTTTCTGGTGCTGATTTGTTATGCAGATATTCAACAAGTACCCACTGTCTTTACTGCACAGCCCCATCTGCCAAATGTCTTAACACTGTTCCCCAACAGAAATGGACAAAATGTAAGACCCACAGTATCTTGCTGTAGGGCTGGCTACCAGACTATAATCCAAGTCCTGATTTCCCCTCTTCAATTTTATTTGTTCTTGATTAATTTATTCTTGATGCACATGGTCTCCTTCCTCCTTTCAAAAAGGAACAAGGACTAACTGAGCCCGTGAAAAAAGGCTAGAGTAGCCGAGGCTAGGGAGCCGGTGATGGTGGTAGCCCCCTGAGAATGCGATTATGATTCAGACTGCTCTGTTCTTTGTTTCCTGCTTCATAGGGCCTTGGATTTTGTGTGCAGAACTTGGGTTGAACTAGGGTGGGGTTGAGAATATGAGGCGGCTGCTCTGAGCTTATAGAAGGGGCTCCAGGCTGGGCTGTGTGTCAAGCTGCCTGACTCTCGCCAAGGACGCTAACCAGCAGCCAGGATACCTTAGGAAAAAGAGCATCACGATGAACAGCTATTTGTCCGTCTGGCGGCTTTCTTAGGAGCTTAAAGCATTGAACTCATGCCTCCTAACATCCTCCTGAAGAAAGGAAGTGGCAGATAGTGTTAAATGTTACTGGTTAATCATGGGGAAGCTGAAGCATGGATAGGTTATGGGGCTTGAGCAGAGTCACACAATGCCTCAGTGTCTGGCCTGGGAATGAAGCCCGAGTTTGCTGCTCGCTGTCAGGACTGCCGACAGCATTGTGTCTCTCATTGTAAGGCAGTGAAAGGGGCTTACCCTTAACAATGCGGGAGCTGCTGTAGGAGACAAACACAATGAACTTTGGTACAGTATAGTCTAGAGGCCAAAATGAGTAATTTTAAGTAAATTGACTCTAAGATCCAAAGCTTCATTAGGTTTTAAAACAAGAAACAAATGAAAACCCTGTACAGTTTGGGGGCTGACTTAAAAAGCATGAGCATTCCTTCCAGATTCGAAATGGCACATGCTTAAAAGTTCTATTTTGTTGGCTCAAAATATAACACTTTCTCTGTTAACCATGGCATTTATTTTCAGTACATATGTATTCCTCAGATTCTGGGATTTGTTTTAAACATTTCTTGGAAGAACTGCTAGTCTATGCTTTCCTTACTAAAATGCTGTTTCCCTAGGCTGAGTGTCGGGAAGGACGAAGCTTTTCTTTCATTCAGAGTTAATTTGGGTTCTATCAGAATACTTGGGACTACAGAACTGGGGATCAGGGACGGGGTGAGGGTGTGCCCAGGGCATTGCCATGTTGGATAACATTGTAGGCTGTGTGAATAGAGCCATGGGAGCGGAGCTGACACCACTTGGAAAAATACAAGAGAAAAGAGAAGCAGAATAGCATGGTCTTTTTTTGTCAGAGTGTCTGAGGTTTCTGACATCAATTAAAGGGTGATATAGATATTGGTGGGTTTGGGTATAAAGTTGCTGTATTCTGGATTTTAACGAGAGCATGAAGATGAAATTGTATAACTTTGGAAAAAAATATGTAGAGTGAAATTGATTTGAATAATTTAAACAAGGTCATGTAACAGTTGGTCGTAGTTTGCTTTATACATTGTGTTTATTTATTTGCAAGGGTATGTATACATGCCACAGCATACATGTAGAGCTCAGAAGCTAACTTGTGGAAGCCAGCTCTCTCAGACCACATGGGTTCCAGAGAATGAACTGAGGCCATTAGGCTTGGTGGCAAGCACCTTGATTCATTGAACCATTCCTATGGCCCTCATACATTTCATTTTGTCTTGAAGATTTATGGTAATTTGGTTCAATACTAGCCACTGTCCTCTAGGGGTTGGTTGGTCCAGAGGCACTACATACAGAAAAGGAGCTGAGTAAGCCAGGGTCTGGTTTCTAGAGCAGAAATGGAATCCTTCCTTGTTCCCCCAAAGACCAAAGCAGTCTGTCATAGCTGAACATAGAAGACCCCTCTTAATGTAAATAACTGCTAGCCAGTGGCCGCCTTCAAGGAAATATATATGCCCACCCAGAGGTCTGTCCTTAGGAAAGACGCATCAGAAGTCTCGGGGCCTTGCTTCTTTGTGGACAAAGAGGAGTGGCAGACAGTGAGAGCCAGTCTTCCAGTGAGTCCAGAATGGGATGTGTTGGCACATACAAGGCTGTTTACTGTTGCAGTCGTTAATCTTGCAGGAAAAGACATAATGGAATGAAAGTAAGGCCAAAGAGCATCTAAGATGAAGGGGTAGGAGGGGTAACCATAGGAAGGCAGCCTGAAATAATTAGGACTCTCAGACTTGAAAAGAAGAGAGGAAATATGATTAGAGTTTAATAAGTCTGTGTAGAATATGGATCATAAAATTGTTTACCAGAAGTCAGCAAAAACCTCTGAAACAAACGGGGGGGGGGGAGAACTTGGGGTACAAAGAATCCCTAGTGTACCGAGAAAATAGATCTTGCACATCGAAACTGGTCCTTTGGGACCTTGGCTAACTTCTGGCATTGAAGTGTAAAAGTCGAGGGTTTCTCTTATTTGACACTATTTCTTTGAAACATAGGCATCCCAGCAAGCATAGATCAAGCCTCCTATTAGCCTTTGTGCTTTCTTTTCTCTTTTTTTAGGTGAAACTTAAATGTCGTTCATTCTCCACCCAACAGCGATTTGTTGAGGGTAGCTTCTTTGCCCTGTCCACTGCCAGGCACTGGGGATATGAGACAAAATTGGACACACGTGGTTCCCTCAGTCTGGTGGTGAATCCGAAACCGTGATTGTTTGTATGATGAGTTCGCAAACATGCTGTGAGAGTTTGACATTGGTTGCTAATGCAGTCTCAGATCAGAGCCGGTTGCTCTGAGGAAAGGCTGGTTAAGCTGAAACCAAAGAGCCGAGGAGTCGGCAAAGCCAGTAGTATGGAAGAGGGAACAGCACAGGGGAATGACTCAAGTAACAGGTGCTCAGCAAGGCTTGGAAACAGTGGAAGACGTGAGGCTGGCAGCGTTGGCTGGACCTTGCCTGAATGCCTTACAGACCACGCTAAGAGTTTATGGCCACGGGTCGGGGAAAGTTGCTGAGGAAGATTAAGGATATAGAATGGATTTTGTCTTTATGATTAGACCCAGCGGGTGCTGTGGAAAACAGAGGGCAAAAATAAATTGTCCTGAAAGCAGTGGCAGGGTGTTGGTATCCAGGTGACCACAACCTAAGTGGAGAGAAGCCAACAGAATCGAGAGCTGTTTCTGAGGTCATATAGTCTAGACTTGTTCAGAAGTTAGAAATGCGGAGAGGATCATCAGGCTTGAGTGTGAAAGCCAAGTAGGACTCAGACGGTGTCTGAGTAAGAGGAGTCAGCACAAGGTTAGGTCTTTTCCTATATGGGTTCAGACAATCAAATGAGCTGAGTCCTCTTCCCTCCCAACTTCCATTTGTAGTCTCTTTCTTGCATGAATTAATGTTTATATCAAATATTGGGAATACCTTAGACTCTGGAGTGCTGGTTTGTAGTCAGCATCTTAAATGGATATAAGGTAAATTGAAACATCAAACACTTTGTGAATGATAGCTTGTAAGTTGGATCCCTTTGTCTTTACTTGTGAAGACCAAATGAGTTTGCATGGCTCAGAAACTGTATGTGTGTAGAACTCTGAGGTCAGTTAAGCTTGGCAAAGGCCAAGGAAGGTTAAGCTGTAACACAGATTATTTAGTGATGTAAGGTGCCTTTGCTTCTGGATCGACATCAGAACAGTGAGACCAAGAGCTCAGGGGCACATTGTTAACTCGGCATATGCAAGGCCCTGAGTTCAATGCTCAGTGGCCTCTGCTCCAAATAAAAGTTCCAGGACTAGAGCGGAGTTGTAGGGCTTCGCTGGTTCATGTTTTTCCACATTTGCTTTATCGCACTCCCCACCAGATGGGGGTGGAGGGAGTCAGAGCCTTAGACTGTTTCTGAGCCAGTTAATTGCAGATTTCAAGACCCTTCACCTCCAAGTACTTCAGCATGTGCTTCCGCAGAACAACGACTTTCCCTTACATAATGACAGCACAGTTATTTAATTCAGGAAATTTAACCTTATGCAACACTGTTATCTAATATGCAGTCTATATTCAGTCCTCACTATTGTCCCAATAATGTCATTTATGGCACTTTCTTCCTCCCAACTGAGGATCTAATCTAAGATGCGCTGCAGTTCATATTATGTCTTCTGATCCTTTCCCACAAGCGACTCCTCGGGCCCTGACTTTTGAGACAGTGGTGTTTTAGAAAACACACTAGGTATGGTACAGGATGCATCTGAGGCTGAGTTTATGTAGTTTCCTCATGGATAGGTTCAAGTGGTGGCACTAGGGGCATGCTGTTAGAGCCCTATGCCCAGTGCTCCTACCAAAGCTGGCAGGGTGGCAGCATAGACATATCTCATGGCTGCTGACAGGAGGGTTGATTGCTTTGCCACAGTGCTATCTATGACCCAGGTGTCGCCACCTAAAGATACCATATCCCTGCTTAAATTTCGTGCGGTACTTCCTTACTCCTGCCTGTTTGTATAGTTGTTTGAAATATCACTTAAGGTCTGTCTCCATATTCTCTCTCTGACAGTGTTTTCGAGCGCTTTGCTGCAAGGGACCACCCCCTGCACGCCCAGAATATGATTTGGTTTGCATAGGCCTCACAGGCTCTGGGAAGAGCAGTCTGTTGTCCAAGCTCTGCAGCGAAAGCCCGGAGAATGTTGTGTCGACCACAGGTGGGTGTTGTACCGAGCATCTGTCTCTCTCTCCTCCTTGTCGATGTGTCTTGCCAGTGTCCTGTGCGCTTCTGTGGCCTCTCCCATCCATTCAGTGTGTAACCTAGTGCTTCAGTAGTATGTTTCATGGCATGCCAGAGGACAAATAATAGGGGAGAGACCAAGTCTTGGCAAATGTTTTACACCAGATTCGGAAATGTGAGCCTTATCTGTAGCGTACAGAGACTTCAGAGTCTTATGAGCAGGGAAACCACACACTCTGATGTCCATTTGAGAAGGACAAGGCCAGCCATGTTTGGGGCATAAACTGTGAGGAGCGCTGCTGGAGGCAGAGGCAGAGGATGATGGTGATAGCACACAAGGTGACGAAGGCCTTAGGTGAGGCAAAGGAAAAACGAAGAGCGGAGAATGGCTAGAGCGGTGTTGGATGGAATTGGCAGGGCCTGGTAATCAGTTGGCTTTGGAAGAGGAAGAAGAGCCAACAGTGACTCAGTTCCTGGCTTAGCTGATGGGCGGGTGATGAAATCATTCACCAGGGTTTCTTAAGTAGGAAAAATATTGGTGATCAGGAATTTCACATCAGTTCAGCTCAGGTTTAGAGAAAACTAAGTTAGAAAAAAAGTGAGGATTTCAAGAACCTTCTAGACCTTAGAGTTATAGATTTAAAAGGACAGTGGGTCTCTAAGGAAATACGTGTGTGTATATGTCTAGAGTAAAGGGTGGGTGAGAGAGGCATTAGGAGTAATTAGTGGTGAATTTGCAGAGGGTGAACATGGAGCTGGTGCATAGACACAGGGCTCCCTCTTCCTATAGACAGCACTTGGTCCTCCCTCCTCCCGCCCAGCTCCATAGTCCTGCAGTCAGTGCCTGCCAACTCCTTTGTTCACCTGTCTGCCTCTTAGCTCTTCCTAAACTACCAAGGGCAGACAGCATGTCTTATTTGACATTCATAAACAGAGGTTGGCCCAAAGTTTGGACATAGATATAGACATCTGTTATATGTATAAGCAAATGAGGATAGATTTAATTTACATAGTGTGTTTATCTAAACTACCCTCTCTGAGCCTCATAATATCTTCTTTGATAGGGAAGAATCATATATATACATATACATATATATATATGTATATGTATATACATATATATATATATTCTGTTTTTAAGTCACCTGAGTAAGGTATAGTGACATATTCATTTTGACATAGCTAGACACAGAGGTGGAATGCCAAGGAAGGTTTTTAAATGAAGTTCAGTGATATCGAAGACCTCAGATTTCTGATTAAGCATCTACTTAGTGGTTGTCTCTGGAAGTTTAAATCTTTTGAATAATGTGCTATGAAGTTATACCAATACCATTAGCCTCGTAATTCCTTTCGAGCCAAGTCTCCTTCGCAGTGGCTGTAAGAGCAACAAATCGTGACATCTTCTTCACATGATGGTCATCATCTCGCACTATTTCTGAAAGAGCAGTTTTGAATTACAATGAAAAACTTATCTGCAAATAAATTTTATAATTTATTTGTAAATTTTAACGAGTCCTATATTTGCTTTCATTAAGTTATTAGGTAATTTGTATTTTCCTTTTGCTGGAACCAATCACAGCATTTGGGCTAGCTGATTTCCTGATGAGTGAGATAGCAAGTTGGCTAATGTTTTGGATATCAAACTTCTATGAGTTATAGCTATCTTGACCTTGGCCCAGTGCCTTTTTGGAGGCCTCCTTGGAGTTCCTTGCCATCAAGAACTTTATCATGGGTTTGGAAGATAAGTTTTCAAGTGGTAAAATGGTTCACACTTGATTGTTTATTATACACCAGGTCCTGCGCTGGGATACTGCGATGTGTACTTGATGGTACAGGCATGGAAGTAACATGTGATTTCTAGCTCAGGAGATCAAAGAAAGCTTCCTAGTGAACATTACATTTGAAAAGTTCTTGACTTGACCGGATTCTAAGCCATGACTACTGGGAAAAGGATATTTGGAATCTGAAGCAGTTGGTTCAGAGACATCAGCGTCTTACTGGTCCAGGTTCATGGTACAGGGTCCATGGTACAGGTAGCTGCTGTCCAGGCTAGAGAATCAGAAAGCTGTTGGGGACACCTGCAATATGGAGAGGTAAGCTAACAGATGCCAGCGTGGGGATGGTGAGTTAGGAGCACGTGTAATCAATACTGTAAAAGTGGCAGTTGTATTGTGTGATGGAAAAAGAAAATTCAATAATGACTCAAACTTCTACCTTGGTGCTTGGGAAAAACTGTAGAAAGAAGTAGAAAAACCATGACAGGCAGTTTTAGAGTAAGAGAAAACCGAAAAGGTTGGCTTGGGACATTCCAATGTTTTGTTGTTAGTAGGACATCTAATAATGTTTGAAATGCTGGAATAACAGGCTATTAGCAACCCAGAGTGACAGGCACAGCTCTGGGAAACCCCTGAAACGTAGCCTTGAGTGAGACTGTCTAGAAATAATAATTAGAAGGAAGGGGAGCTAAGCACTAGCTCCATTTCCTTCATCCATTACATAGTGAGTATTTTTTTGTGTCCTCTAACGAGTTAGGCAGTCACACTGCATCAGATAACAACTCAGACGAACATCCCCACCCTTGAGAACATATATTCCTCCATCTGTAGTTGTTAAAGAATCTTTCTGGGTTTTCAAGGAAGTGTTTCTCTATGTAGCTTTGGAGCCGGTCCTGGAACTGAGTCAGAAAACCAGGCTGGCCTCGAACTCACAGAGATCCACCTGTCTCTGCCTCCCTGAGTGCTGGGGTTAAAGGCATGTGTTACCATTCCCCCCTTTTAAGGCTTATTTATTTTCTGAATATAAGTGCTCTATCTGCATGCCCAGAAGAGGGCATCAGATCCCATTACAGATAGCTGTGAGCCACCGTGTGAGTGCTGGAAATTGAACTCAGGACCTCTGGAAGAGAAACCGCTGCTCTTAACCATCTCTCCAGCCCCCTTGTTAAGGAATCTTAATGCAAGCATGCCTTTATACTATCCTACAAGTCAGTTACAACCAAGAAATAAAAAAAATCGTAAGTCAAGTTGAAAGTCTGAGACAAGGGCCCTTGGTTCTGGTAGCAACATGATGAACAATGACACCAGTGGCATGGTCTTAGTAGATGATGAGGATAGAGGCCGCCCAGGGAACGAGGAAGCAGTGTGTGAGAAGGGTGACGACTCATAAAGATTCTAGTCATTACTACTCGGTTCTTTCTTTCTTTCTTTTTCCTTTTTTTTTTTTTTTTTTTTTTTTTTTTGTTTTTCAAGACTGGATTTCTCTGTAGCTTTGGAGCCTGTTCTGGAACTAGCCCTTGTAGACCAGGCTGGCCCCGAGCTCACAGATCCGCCTGCTTCTGCCTCTCAAGTGCTGATTTTAAAGACTACATATGAACTTTTTTTTTTTCCAGGACAGAAAGAAAAGGAGAAAGTGTTATGGACATTTGTTTCAATAAGAACAGGTCTCGTGAGCATTTTTATAGATACCATGATTATCTGAGAATAAAGAAAAGCCTGAATGGGCTCAAGGAAGGATAGAAAGAACATGAATGATTAAGGTTTTCTGATTCTCATCCAAGTAAAATAATCAGAACTGATTTAGCCTCTTAAAACAAATGAAAAACAGTTACTCCCATGAAAACACTAAAAAATAAAAGTGAAAAGTACAACACAGACAAAACCGTTTTCATAGAACGCATCAGGCAGATCACCCAGTCAGGAAACAGGAAGAGCAGCAAAGAAAAGGGGAACAGGAATAGAAGGAACAGACTGGGCATAGTAGCAGGGTAATATATTCAAACATCACCAACAACAATTAAATGTAAATGGCCTAAGCTCCTCAGTTAAGGCTGAATTATGACCAAGTTAAAAAAAATGAGTCAACTGAGTATTGACGTTAGGGAATAAACTTTAAATATAAAGACAAATAGCTTGAAGTTAACAAATAGAAAATTATAGAAGTCCAGTAGTCTAAAACAAAAACTTAGAGTGTTTCTATCAATCTCAGACAATGTAAACTTCAGAGCAAAGAATAATACAGAGAACAAAGTTTATTTCATAGTGATGAAGGGATGGCTTTAATCAAGAAAGCTGAGTACTTATGTACCTAACACTAGATCTTCAAAACACACAAAACAAAAAACGATAAAGCACCAGAGTGAAGTGGACAGACCCACAGTTAGAATGAGAAGTTTCTCTCTCACCAGTTGACAGTTGCGGGGCGACACTCAGCTTGCCGTAACAGACTTGAACAACATGCCCACCAACAGGACCTGGTTAATTTTTACATATCACTTCACCCAACCACAGAAGACGTCATTCTTCCCAAGCACTTTTGAACATGTACTGAATTAAATAATTATCTGCTGTAATACATAAAACAAATGTCAGTTAGTTTAGATTGACTCCAGTGATACTAAATATGTTTTCAGACTGTCCTGCTCTTAAACATTGTTGTCTGCAAAGTTAATGCTGAGGAACCACAAAATGGAGTTGATTGAGTCCCCCCCCCCCATTGCAAATATTAAGAACATAGAAATCTTACAGTGTTTTAAGTAGGTTTGGGCTGTATGTGGTTCCCCAGACTGTGTTGGACAGGTCTGCCAGTGTTGTAGGATTGAATTAGAAATCATTAAGAAAAACATCCTTAGGAGACAGTTTCCAAGTATTTTTTTATTATTATTATTAAAAATTTCCGCCTCTTCCCCACCTTCCATTTCCCTCCCCCTCCTCCCACTTCCCTCCCCCTCCTTCTCCAGTCCAAAGAGCAGTCAGGGTTCCCTGCCCTGTGGGAAGTCCAAGGTCCTCCCTCTTCCATCCAGGTCCAGGAAGGTGTGCATCTAAGCAGACTAGGCTCCCCCAAAGCCAGTACATGCAGTAGGATCAACACCCAGTGCCATAGTCCTTGGCTTCTCAGTCAGCCCTCATTGTCCGCCACGTTCAGAGTATTTGAAACTAACTTGCTTCTAGATAGCCTCTGGCTTGGGGACTCAAAAGAGCAACTAAAATTCATCTTGTACCAAATGACAACTTATCAGAATTTGTGATATGCCTCTTTTTTTAATTTGTATTTTTTAAAATTTATTTATTTTACATCCCGACCATAGTTTCCCCTTTCTCCTTTCTACCTACCCCTCCTATGAAAGCAGAATTTTGAGGGAAATTTATAGAAATGAACACTGGTATTAGAAAAGAAAGGACTTGGGACTGAAGAGATGGCTCAGAGGTTAAGAACACTTGTTATTGTAGAGAACCTGGGTTTATTTCCCAGCACCCACATGGTCCCTCACAACCATCCATATGTCCAGTTCTAGAAGATTCAAGATTTACCATCCTTTTTTAGCACCAGACATGCATGTGGTACACAGTACACAGACATGCAAGCAAAACTCTTGTACACATAAATAAATTTTAAGAAAGAAAAGCAAGCAAGCAAGCCACAAATCAATGGTCTTAGCTTCTTGAAAGAGGAAGCAAAAGAAAATAATCAGTTAAATTCTGAATAGAAGGAAAGAATTAATAAAGATAAAAGTAAAAACCAATTTTTACTTTTTAAAGCTAATTAATAATAGAAGCGATAAATGAAACCAGAAACTTCTATTTTTAAAAGATGAATAAAATTGATATGGCTTAGCTACAAGGATCAGAAAGGATTTAAAAATATATAAATTGCCAGTCCTTTACCAATGAAAGCACAATGCACATCATTTAACTATTCAGAGGATAAGAAGAGAATATTAACACCAGCTCTTTGCCAGTGAGTCTGATAATTTGGATGATGTGGACACTTCTTTGAAAGACAAAACTTGCAGTCATATTCAAGAAGTAGAGAATTATGATAGTTCTTTGTCTATTAAAGGAATTAAAATTATCATTAAGGAAACTTCAAATTGGCATCATTGATGGATCCTGCCAAACATTGTGTGTGTGTCGGGGTGGGGGTTGACTAAGAAAAAAAATATCAGTTTTCTGTATGTTCTAGAAAATTGAACAGGAATGAAAGCTTAACATTTCCTTTATAAAACGGGAATTAACCTGATAGGAAAAATCAGATAATGGCATCATGAAAAGGCTACAGGTCAATCATCCCTCATGCACAAAGATGCAAAATTTCAAAAACAAGATCTAAACATATCAAATATAACAACATATCAGTGGAATGTTATAAGCAAGTTACATCTATCCTAGGAATGCAAAGTCTGTTTACATGGAAACTTCAGTCTGGAGCTAAGCCTTTTGGTGAGTAGTTGAGTGCTTTTCTAGCATGCCTCAAACCCCAGTTTCAATCCCCAGTGCCACCAGAAAGAAAATAAATGTAATTTTCAATATCTGTAAATGAAAAACTGTGAAATTCCTGATAAGATTTAAGATTTCCAACATCAATTTCTTATAAAAATCTCTCAACATGTTAAAAAAATAGACATTACAGGCCTACTACAGGTGCAACTGGCAATTTGTCATAAGATACTAATGTAAAAGAAACTATATCTTTAAGGCAATTCCTTGCAACATTGAGTATAATAAAACTTTAAAGCAATGCAGATGCCCTAAAGCAAGGGAGCTTGTTAAATGAAATTTGGAACCTCAATTGAAATGGTTTGAGATTGGGAAATATATGTCTTCTGTTGAAGAAAATGAAAAAATTAAATTCACACTCATTTTTAAAAGTTCGGCTATAGAAACATGCATTTGAATGTAAACTGGGAATGAATATGTAAAATAATAATAATAATAATAATAATAATAATAATAATAATAATAATAATGTGCTCTGTTGATGTGGTATGAGGAAATTTTATTGTTCTAGATTATTTGTGTTTTGTAACATTTTGAAAATATAAATCAAATAAAGATGAAATAATTGTTTTCAACAATTAAGAAGAGGGTCTTTGTTAAGCCTGGTTTCTGAGGAATTGATAGCAATCCCTGAGAAGGGCAGGTCCACCCAGTTTCAGCAAAGCAAGCATGCCTGCTTTCTTTCCAGGAAGAAAGGGAATCCAAATTTTATTAGATCGTTAACTTCAACCATCTTTCAGCTTTGACATAATTTTTAAAAGATACTTAAGTTGTCAAAACTCAAAGGGCCGAGAAATCCTCCAGAAAGCAGGAGCTGTTGAGAGAGAGAGAGAGAGAGAGAGAGAGAGAGAGAGAGAGAGAGAGAGAGAGAGAGAGAGAGAGAGAGAGAGAGAGAAGCTGGGCAGCTTCTCCTGAGGTCTGAAAACAAAACCAAGTTAGTTCTGCCTGGGTTGAGCGCTTTGCCTGTGGACCTACTACAAGTTCTGTCGGGGCCAGCACCTTACCCGTGGACCTAGTGCTAGTTTGTTAAGAGTAGCTGTTAAGTTGTAGATCATCCACTGGTTCTCCATTTTTGAATCAGAAGAATGGGATGCATAGGCTCATAATAATGTATTGACAGAGCTCAAGAACTAGCGAGAGAAAACTAAGTACTTTGAATTGAAAAAAAAATGTTGAAAATCTCTTTCTGGATCTATATCTATATGCACATATTTTTGCTCTTGAAAATTTGCCAGTGACCAAAGATCATGACAGTTTAAAGGAAGACAGAAAAAGTTCCCAAGAAGTTGAATGAAGTGTTTAAAATAACTTCAATATTAGCTGCACATGGGTTAACCAGAGAAACAAGTTAAACAGTAAATTTTGGTATCTGTGAAAGGATTGTGCTTTCTAAAAGCCAGTAGATTAAATTTCCTTTTATGATGTTGAAATTCTATTGAGAAGACTTTTGCTGGACTTTTGTCCAAACATCACAAAGCTGTCATGGCATAAATAATGCTTTTGGTCTTGGTCAAGACCACCAGATCTCTGGAATGCCTTTCCCTTCAGTCGTTCTTTAGAGGGATCCAGGAATTCCAGAAGCACACATCAAGTATCGGAGTGCATCTGTGCAGGCTTGGGGGAGGGGGAAGCGAGGATCCGAGGTGCAGGCCCAAGTAAAACATTTATGTGTAGTGCATGATGAATAAAAATAGACCAGTCTTCCTCCCCAAACTAGCTCTGTTACAATTCCAGGAATGCTTGCCCTGTACAAAACTTTCAAATTCACCTCCGCTGTATTACAGGTTTAGTTAGACTTAGGGATTGCAAAACATTGAGAGGCTAAGCAAACAATTATTTCCCCAAAGAGTTACCAAGTCATACATTTATTAAAATTTGCGGGGCTAAATCATAGGGGAGGTTTCAGTCTTGCTAATGTAGCTTAGATATGCCAGGAAAAAATGAGTGGGCAACTTAGGCTTCGGCCATCCGGCTATTTGAATGGTGCCCAGGGAGACCTACCCTTGAGGGCTGCAGCCAAACACTAGAGGCCGATAAGATCTGACTCAGCTGTTACTATTATTTCTTCCTCAGTGTTGACTATAAATAATGGAATCCTAATTTTAGAGGAAATCTTAAAGAGCTAATCTAGTCTGCTCATTTTGTAGTTGAGGATTCAAGGCCAAATCCGGAAACTGGTGAGACTGAGCACCAGGAGGACGTGTCTTGTCACTTCAGCACAGACTCTTAGGGAGGCGATAAGAGGACTCAGAGTTGAAGTGTCAGGAGGTTTTCATGCTGTTAGGGCCCAGTCAGTTGCAAGTTACCGCTTCCTTCCCAAGTTCCAGGTTTTATAGCAAGTAGGGCTTTCTAAACTCATCCTATTATTTTGCCAGTTTTAAAAAAAAAAAAGCACTGTTGTTTAGCTTTGAAAAAATTAATTTGGGTTGCTCATATCAGTTTATTAATAGACACAAAGGAAAATAAATGTGGGGATTAGTCACACGTTGCACTGTTAGGACCAGCATCTCTAGCTCAGTAGTAAACACATCAGTGTGAATCTACCTGCTCACTGGTGCCTGCAGCATTCGAAGCACTACACAACTCTGTTCAAGACCTAGGTTAAAATATTCAGTGTAGCACTTAGCTGCACTTCCTTCTTGGGACAATGCACTGATGGTGCCATTTAGTTCCCACAACGGGTAAACTAGCTGAAAATCCTTAGCAACACTGGAATGTGGAAGAACATGTATTTAAAAAAAAAATCTGAAAGGCATTCCTGATAAAATCAAACAGCTAGTAATGGATGCAGCCAGGATTTGAACCCAGACTTTTATACCCTTTATAGCCCATGCTTTGATTTCTTAAAGCCTTCGTTGGACAGTTTTTGATGATTTGACTTTTTCTGACTCTACTAATGTCATTAACCCCTCACCTCATCCAACCCTCTGTAAAGAGAAATAACATGGAGTGTGGGTTTTCTTTTCTTCTTGGTTGGATATATGTGAACTGAAAATGTCATGTTACCCTTTAGCTCTGCTGTTTAGTCTTCGCAAATATTTAGAATAACCAAAATAGAGAAATATTGTTTCTCTTCCATGAGAAAGTCATTTTCTTGTTTCTTGTTTCTTTTCTGCATTGATGATCTAGACTTTATTTTCTGAGCAACAATTGCCAGAGCTGAATATAAGAATGATATGGAGACCATAGTATGGGAGACCATGAATGCCTTTGCAATATAAATCTAGCTACACATGTTCATTCTGGGGAGAAAGTATTTATGAGTATTCTGCAGAAACATCTATATGCCTATAAATAAGATTACTTGGTTACTTTATTTAATGTGAACAGTTGATACTTTTGTAGTTAATTATGAGGGATCTGCAAAGAGTTAAAGATAGTAACAGTCACATTACCTGCCTATTGGATTAATGCATGTCTAAAGTTGCGTTTTGCATATGGCTGTGGCCTTTTCTAGGATGTTACCTCTCTTTTGAGTCCCTGCCTGTTGTCAGCTTTTAAGAATCAAAGCTAATTAAACATTACTGGCGTGTTCCATAGCTTTCTTCTTCAAAGTTTGGACCTGCCCTGCTGCCTCTCTGGAAAATCCATTCTTGAGAGTTGCCTTGGACATAACCACTAATAAACTGTTGAGCATCTGCAGAGGCCTTTTGTTTCCAGGATTTCACAATCATTGCCGTTTAATCCATAGAATATCCATGTGAGGTAGATAAATATATTCAAGCATCCAAATTTCCTGCAGGGGAATTTCAGTGCCTGTAGGAGTATTGTGATTGGCACTGACTGTCCCTGATTTCCCAGAGGCCAGACACCTGGAGAGGCTTTGCTGCAGGCCCAGGTACACACCAACATTTCAGGACAGGATTCACATTCTCTGTCTCTGTCTCTGTCTCTGTCTCTGTCTCTGTGTCTCTCTGTCTCTGTCTCTGTCTCTGTGTCTCTCGTCTGTCTGTCTGTCTGTCTCTCTCTCTCTCTCTCTCTCTCTCTCTCTCTCTCTCTCTCTCTCTCTCTCTCTCTCTCTCTCTCTCTCTCTCTCTCTCTCATAAAGATCCAGTGACTTTCTGTACTTTTAACCTGTAATAGACCCAGTATCTATATCATGTCATCCCATGACAAGGCTGAGGAGTAGATACTCTCTTTCCATTTTACAAATGAGAAAGCTAAGCCTAGTAGTTGCCCACACTAGAAGAGTTGGAATGTGTCTAGTTCTGTCTGATGCCAAAGTCAGTTCTTCAACTATTGTCAAATGCTGCCTTCAAAATGGGAGTGTAAGAATGTGATCAAAAACACAATTTACAGCCTCTGTTGGCGAAGATGTGGAGCAAGAGGAACACTCCTTTACTGCTGGTGGGAATGCAAACTGGTACAGTTTGGTACAGCCACTTTGGAAATCAATATGGAGGTATCTCAGAAAATTGAGAATCAATCTATCTCAAGACCCAGCTATACCACTCCTGGGCATATACCCAAAGGATGCTCCATCTTATCACAAGGACACTTGTTCAGTGTTCATAGCAGCTTTGTTTGTAATAGCTAGAACCTGGAAACAACCTAGATATCCCTCACCCAAAGAATGAATAAAGAAAATGTGGTACCTTTACACAATGGAGAATTATCACTCAACTGTTAAAAGCAATGACATGAAATTTGCAGGCAAATGGATGGAATGTGAAAAAAAATTATTCTGAGTAAGGTAACCCAGACCCTGAAAGTAAACATTGTATGTATTCACTTATGAGTGAATATTAACTGTAAAGTATAAAATAAGATAATCATGCTACAGCCCATAGACCCAGAGAAGCTAAGTAACAAGGAGGGTTCAAGGAAGAATAAAAGGATCTCCCTGGGAAGGGGAAATAGAATAGGTGTCACCAGTGGGCTGGGGGTGAGTGGGGTTGGGAACAAGAGGGATCAGTGGTGGGGGGTACTGGGAGAAACAACTGGAATTGGGGCCGTTATAGGGGACAAAGTGGAGACCCAGTGTCATGGAAACTCCATGGAATCTACAAGAGTAACACTAGCAAGACTCCTAGTAATGGGGCACACAGAACCTCAACAGGCCATCTTTTCTAACCAGACAAGGCCTCAAGTGGAGGGATTGGGACACCAACCCAACCACAAAACCTTTGACCTACAGCTGTCCTGCCTGCAGAGTGTTCTGGACCAGAGCCTAGCAGAACTGTTGTCAGAGACCAGAGAGACTTCATCCACACTGATGGGAACATATGCAGAGTCCCACAGCCAAACATTAAGTGGTGCTTAGGGACTTCTCCCAAGAAGGGGGAGGGAGGATTGAAGGAAGCAGAGAGGTCAGGGACTGCATGAAAACATGGCCCACAGAATCAGTTGACCTGGACTCAGGGACTTGCAGAGATCAGGGTGCATGTAGAGGTCTGATCTAGGTCCTCTGCATGTATGTTATGGTTGAGTAGCTTGGTGTTCTTGTGGGACTCCTAACAGAGGGAACAGGAGGCTGTCTCTGACCCCTTTGCCTGCTTTTGGAACCTTTTTCTTCCCACTGGGTTGCCTGGTTCATTCAGCCTTGATGTGGTGGTACTTGCCGCATCTTATTGTAGCTTGTTATGCTGTGTTTGGTTGACACCCTGGGTGTTCTGCCTGTTCCTGAGGGGAGACAGAAACAGGGGTGGATCTGGGGGAGAAGAGAGGTGCTTGGAAAAGACTGGGGAGTAGGGAGGGAGGGGAAACTGTATTCAGGATATAATAAATGAGATAATAATAATGGTAACGACAACAGCAATAATGATTGGTTGTAATTTCTAGCCTGTCAAAATGCTGGGAGAATGTGGAGAGAAGGCATACAGAAGATAGGCTGGGCTAAAAAGATACATCCTTTTTATAAGGCAGAGCAATGCCATGTAGTCATTCTTACCTACAGTGTGCCTATTAGAGCCTTTCACCCTCCTCATCACCAGTCATAACATCCCAAGTGAAAAGTATTTGTATGTTTTTCTTCCTTACTGGTAATTTTGTGAAAAATAACTATTTCGTAGTAATTATTCATAATAAAACCATACCCTGAAACTACTAAAAAATTAGCTTTAGATTATTCATTTATTAATTTTATTAAAATTACTATTTTATTATTTGATGTGAGATTCCCTTCTGTATGGTGTGAATACCATTGCTGAATAAAGAAACTGCCTTGGCCTGTTAATAGGGCAGAACTTAGGTAGGTGGGGAATACTAAACTGAATGCTGGGAGAAAGGAGGCAGAGTGAGAGAGAAGCCATGTAGCCCCACCAGAGATAGTCGCCAGAACTTTTCCCAGTAAGCTACAGCCTCGTGGCAATACACAGATTAATGGAGATGGGTTAAATTTATATGTAAGAGTTAGCCAATAAGAGGCTAGAGCTTATGGGCCAAGCAGTGATTTAAATAATATGGTTTCTGTATGATTATTTTGGGGCTGAGCAGCTGGGAACCAACAAGCGGGGTCTCCTTACAATTACTCAATTCGAAAAAAGAAGAAAACAAGTACATGGCAAAGGTAAGGTATTCAGTTGAAACAAGAGAATCTATTTCAGGCTTCCAGGTCCCCAATTCTCTCTCAAGTCAGTGCTAGTCCAGTTTCTTGTGTCTTTCAGAAATATCCAGTGTCTGTGTATGTATTTATGTACATTCGTTTGTTTGTTTTGTTTTGTTTTTTGAGACCGGGTTTCTCTGTAGCTTTGGAGCCTGTCCTGGAACTAGTTCTTGTAGACCAGGCTGGCCTCAGACTCACAGAGATTTGCCTGCTGAGTGCTGGGATTAAAGGTGTGCGCCAACACCGCCCAACTGTGTATGTACATTCTTATGTGTTTCAGCTAAATTGGTTGCCTTCACTATGAGTAGTTAGACCCTAAGTATGTTGTTAGTTTAGAGCCATATTCTCTGAACATTATCAGTGTTTTATGACATTCTTTGTAAAATTATTTGTGTATAAATGATTATTTATAATTTTACTTTTTAAAAAATATAGGTGTATATTATTGTGTCCTTAAGTGAAATACAAGAAAATTCAAATATAAGATTGTTTCTATTTGTTTTATCACTAGTTCCTGGACTATACATGAGAAAAAAGTGTAATATATTAAGAACTAAATCCTTAGGCACCTGTAGATTCCATATTTTCTTTGAAATGTCTCATTTTTTTCTGGCTATCTTCTAATTGGTAAAAAGCTGCATAATTGTTACATGGTAAGGAATAGGGCAGTATTTTGAAGGGAAGGGGATAGTATTATATTTGGCTATAATATTCAGTGATGTTTCAGAATAGTGAAAGAGAATATAAGCCTATTTTACCTTGGAAATGATATGTTCCTGGCATAAATATGAGCTATGTAGAGCGAGCCTCAATTTTCCTCAAACACAAGATCTGACCATCTTAAGTGTCTCAGTGTAAAAGTCGAGTTGCTAATTCTTCTCTTTCTGTTTTCTAATTTTAGGTTTTAGTATAAAGGCAGTGCCATTCCAGAATGCCATCTTGAATGTAAAAGAACTCGGAGGTATAACTTTTACAATCCTTTTTACATCTGCCCTTGACTTTACAAGCTTGCTCTTCATGTGTTACATGCAATTAAGCTGTGATAATTTATTTTAGGTGATGGGTTTTTACTTTTTTCTTAATAGTATAGTTCATAGTCATGTTTCCGTCCCTTTACACATGAATTAGCAGCAGTTATCCTGGAGTGGAAGGTTAGACTTTGCTTTCTCCTGCGTGACTCAAAGGACTACGCACTAATGGCAAATGCCATGCCACATCTTTGCTTTTACTTGTTAATTATTCTAAAAGGGAACGTATGGAAAGAATCTAAAAAAGTAAATGAAAAATGGGCTAGATAGGGCAAGCTGTATTTACGTGTGAATGCCTACTGCAGGTTCGATTGTATGCAAGTCTTTTTAGACTCTATTTGTTCCGATAATAAATCTTTGCCAATGGGTTCTTTGCTGGCCAGGCACATTTATTGGATAGGCTGTACCCCAAAGCATACATCAGTCAGTCTTTCATTGCATTCTCTGTCTGGCATTTTTTTGGGGGTTGTGTTTTATGTCAGTCAGGGTCTTAACCCATGCAAATAGATTAACAAAGAAGTCAGTCAATCCAGTGAACCTACTAAATTCTCTTAACGGCACAAGAAAATGCTGAGTGCCAGAGTTCAGTATAATATCGGTGAGTTTAGTGACTTAGAAAGTTCTCTTCTGTCTTCTTAATCACTGTGTGATGGTGACCTTACCCTGCTCTTTGTTGTTGTTTTTTTTCTCTCCTCTGTCAAGGTCATTTCCAATTGTGACTTATTTCTAGTGCTGTGAAATGGAAACACTCAGCTTTATGCCCGTCTTACTAACATTTGATGCCTTCTTATATTGTTCAGCAAAGCGTTGACCGGCCTTTCCAGGTGGCTGTCAGTGTGACAGCTAACAGTGACCTTTACAGCATTGGTATTGAAAAGCATCGGCAATTCCAGGTTTCTCCTGAGATGCTCGGTGTTTCCACTGGACAATAAAATCCTGGGAACATGACTGCTGATCTTAGCTAGAAAGCTGTCAGACAGTAAAATACAAACACCCTTGAAGTAACTTCTGTGGAAAACCTTCTGAAACTGCTTCCTAATAGACTATTTTCATCATGCTTTGGTTTCTGCTAGCTACTCTCCGAGTGACGATATTATCTGTAGACATTTTGCAGTCAGAGATCCTAATATAAAAATCAGCAGGATCTAATGGTATGGCTTGGAAATTCTCTTGGTTTTAATCATTAGGTTAGATTTTTAAAATGTTCACTGAACATTCATCAAGTATAAGAAACTATTGTGACTTGGCAAAGTGTTTATTGTATAAGATGTTTATTTGGGTGAAAGAAATAGTGAATGTTTCTGAACAGTTAAGAAAAACGAATGCTTGAAGCTAATGTTGACCGTATGCCATCGAAATCGAGTGCAATGGAAATGAAATTGGAGAACTGGGGTTACGTAGGAGAAGAATACGCTGTTTCTCAAGGAAGTTTGTTTTCACGGCTAGAGAGCTGTGCTCTGACAGTTAACAAGATGGAAATTACATCAAGAGGACTCCATAGGCTTTGGTGGCACATTTTAATCCCTAACTTACTGTTAGGAGGTTGAAGAACATCGGTATAAGACAGAGCCTTGGGCATTGGAGCAGCAGGCTGGTTAAGGCTGCTCGGATTCATGTGTGTGTTTTGTATTAGTGTGGAAGAGCACATTTCTGGCCCAATCATAGATTATTTTTTTCTCCCTCAACTTTAACAACTCTGTTTCCATTGAAAACAAGTAGACTTCACAGTGCTACTTGTGTACTCAATTTTACAGCCTCAGAGGCAGCAGAGGGGGTCGATTTTTATTACTTATTTATTGAAAGCTTAGGGAGTAGCGTACTCTGTTGTGTCTCACTCTGGAAGGAGCATGTGAAGAGCTGGGCTAGCACACCTAAAGAAAACACAGCTTTCCTGAGTTCTAAAGTATATTCTAGGTACCAAGGGAGTCATCTCAATGTAAGCTGTTGGACATTTAGGGAGAATTCTGATTTAGTGAAATCAGGTTGCCTGGGAGCTGCTTGACCAAGTGTTCCTAATCTCAGGGGGAAAGAGTTGAGCGGTTCAGGACCTCTCTGGGATGGCAGGTCACCTGCGTTCACCAGTGCTTGGCTACTCAAGAATGGGTCATCGGAGTTCAGTTGGTTTGTTAGTGTGGGGAAAACAATAAATTCAAGGGAGGAACTCAAGAAGGTAGATGATCAAGGGAGGCAGCTGATGAGAGCTAAGGATGAAGCGAGGTATCGTGAGGAAGATGCAGATGTTTGCCTTCATCCTGGGCTAACTCGGGAGAACGGCATGGCCTGTTCCTCCCCACCAACCTGCAAAGCCTTCCGCTACCCTTTCAGGAAACTCCAAGGCTTTTCATCATTCCCTTCCCAACCTTAAGTTAAATGTCTTACTGTTTTAAAATAAAAAGACACACAAACTATTTGTCTTCCTTATTTAGTAAGGAGAAATAGCATGAGATGAAATAACAGTGGTTAATGGAGCTTAGTTTAATGGAAGTCATCTCAGGTCATCTTAACATAATAACAAGCTGTGTTTGTACATGTAACTGATCCATGCTTTTTTATATATGTGAATATGTCATATATATGTGGTGTATATGTATGGATATACTATATATATATGGATATATAGTGCTATTGTTTATTTCTGTTGTGTGATTCTCATTCACATCAGTTTCTTCTTTCACAGTATCCCCCACAGTTTGTACCCTCATTCCACCACAGTGTCTAGGGCTGAGACTAAGTCTAAGCAAGAAACAGCCCTTAGAGATTTGACGGGCGAGGTGAACCTGAGTATAACTGTAGGAAATTAACGAAGATTTGGAAACTAATGAAATGAATGGGGACAAAAACCAAGGTCGTAGAGAAATGAAGACAAAAGATGGCAGTGGAGCCTGGCAGTGTGACGGGCCAGTTCAGTTTTCACTGTTCACAATAGCTTGCCCTTTGCAGCTTACCTGTCCACTTCTGCCAGACAGCAATGATTGTACCTATGGTTTTATTATCATATATTAATTGTATATCATATTTTATTATCACATTTGTATACATAAGTAAAAAATATTTCTGTCCATATTTTCCCTATTTCCCTCCTGCCTCCTCCATGTGTCTGTTGATTCTCTCTCTCTTTTTTTTCCTTTCTCTTTTTAATGCCCCTGTGAGTTTAGGTTGCTTACATGAGATTAGGTCAGGGGATATTTAGGAGAGCTTTGGCATCCTTTCAGTGGCGACATCACTGAAGAAAATGCCTCCTGGCTTCCACAGCAACTCTGAACTGCCAATAGCTCATTTTATCTGTGCCACTGAATGTCCAGCCTGTGTTGATACTTTTCCTTTGTGTCATGTTCATGAGACACAATCTCGACCACACGAACACCTTGCCCTCACTCCCAAGACTTTTTGAAATAGTGTCTCATGATTGCGTCTTCCTTCACCGTCCACTTACCTTTGCTTCCTGTCACGCTCGTGTTTTGAAGTCTTTCAGAGCAAACCCTTGTTGACTCTTGATGCTATTGCCGGGCTTCTTCGTGACTTAACTGCTTTGGTGCTGACTTCTGCTTAACTCCGATGTCCAGTCTTTCTAGAACCTTCCCACAAAGAATTCTTTTTCCTAATTTAGTCATTCACCAAGTATTTCCAGAGTACATATTATTCTCTAGGCTCCTTTCTAGCGAGCTATGGTGGTGGCTATAGTTAGCAAAGCAGCACTGTGTCACTCAGATGGAAGACAGGAGGAGGGCTCCTTATGTCCTGCTTACTTTCTTAAAAGCAAGTATCAGTTCCTATAGGACTGGAGAGAATGGCTGGACTCGTGCTTTTCTGACCCTGCCTAGCCAAAGCGAGTGTTGACTCTGACCCCATTAGGGGTCTTTGCTATTCTCATGGAGTTGGTTTTACCAGTGTGTTCTTCCACTCATGAGGGTTCCCACTGAAATCAGTTTGACTTCTTTAACCTGCTTCTGTCCCGGAGATGCATCTCACTCACAGCCCAGTCTGACTTTGACCTTACAGTCTTCCTGCGTTAGCCTCCTGGATGCTGGGTGTGTAGGCCTCTACTCCCTCTTGCTTTCTCCTTTCCAGGGTACCCAGCAGAGATTCCGGATGGACAGGCAGGTTCTTCTTTAGTGACTTTTCTTCTGTAGTGACTAGTGTCCGGACTCACTCACTGTGTTGGATTCGGGGCCATCCATGCTCCGGAGTATTTTCTTGTCTGTGAAACATGGGTGGCAGTAGTTTCTAAATCAAGTCAGCTCGTGAGGGCTACTGCAGAGGACGCTGGCCTTGTCTGCAGCCAACATATGCAGGATTTCTCTTCATTAAAATTATCTTCTCGTTGCTCCCCACCCCCACCCCCACTCCACCCTTGGGCCCCTCCCTACAAATTAAAACAAACAAAAATTCAACTTTCAATGAAACCTTTTTCTTCATGGTCTCTTAAATGAACAAATTTCATATTAACTTCTTTCTGCCTTTCGTATCCTGCCCCACCCCCTTAATCCTGTCCTCTCTCTTCCCCATCCTGTTTCTCTACCTCCCTCCCTCCCTCCCTCCCTCCCTCCCTCCCTCCCTCCCTTCCCCCCTCCCTCCCTCCCTCCCTCCCCGTTCCCCCCTCCTCTCTGCCTGTTTGTCTCTGACAATATACTTGCACAAACCAAAAGGCCACCAGGAAGGGAGCATGTTCTCTCCTTTCGTTCAGCCACTGCCTTAGGCTGAGAAATTCACACGAGCTAATGTTCAGCGCTTTTTGCCTCTTTTCATCTCACCGCCTATACTTCTGAAAACTCTCTTGACTGTCTTTGCCTCCTTACTGTTCTCTGTTTGGCTCATGCAGCGCTTAGCCGAGATGAAAGCGTCATCTATACTGCGGTGACTTCATGGCTCTGATGTTTTTCATTTCAGAAATGTGCCATTCCTAAATCCACAGAGTCTTGTGCACTCATGGATGGGTCTTTTTCTAATATGGAAATTTCATATACGAATTGATAGAATACAGAGGTAAAAATTTGTTGGTACAGAGTAAGATATGATAATATACTCTCACTGAATTCTGGAGCCATGAATGATTTTGCCAAAAGGCTTTCCCCCCCATCTAATATTCTAATGAGTTATGTCTGAATTGTGTTTCCACCCTCTCGCGACCAGCATCCCCACCCAGTGCCCTCTGTGGCTGTCTTGTGTTCACAGGTGACATTCAGAAAGGCAAAGGAAATAAATCTGACAGGCAGTTAGTTGTCGCTGACACTGCAGTAGTCACGGCTGCTAGTTGTCAATCAAATAGAAAAAAAATCCGTGAAGGTTTTTTTGTTTGTGCCACCCGCCCCCCGACACACACACTTAAAGAACAGCAGGCAGCCAGGAGCTGTTGAAAGCGCAGGTTGTATGTGGTCACCCTCTGTCGGTCCCTGCAGTTGTGACCGAAGGATTTTTGAGGATTGTCAGCTCAGCCATTTTTTTTAAGCCTGCGTCTCTCAGCAGCCAGCTGTTATAGGAAACAGATGTCGGCTGTGTCCTGCTTCCTTGTTTGCCCTGGGAACTGCCTCCGCACAGGGAAAGGTGCTGTTAGCTGTCCTGCTGGCTATCTCAGGGTGCTGTGTATTCGTCCAGCCTATTTGCATTTGTTAGTTTCCCCAGAAACTGTCCAGGACAGACTTCTTGACAGGCAACCCAGGGAACATGGCTGCCTGTTTCCTTTAATTTCTGCCTTTAAATCCAGGCTATTTGATGTCCTTCACCAAAAAAAATAAATACGTAAATAAACAAAAAAAGCGTTCTTGTTTTCCTTTGCTGAAAGTTACTTGAGAGGGAAGTATGGCTCTTTCATTCTTACCTGCACGCTGCCTTCCCTGTGTTTATTATGCATTATCTCTGTGACCCTGCTGTACTTATAGAGGGGAGAAAGGCCTGAGACATGCTTACACAAACTGTAATTCCTAGCTCTTAGGGTTACAGTAGTGGAGGAGGAGTCAGATGGCATAAGCCCAAGAGTCGATTTTGTACTAGAAAAAGAAAGAATATACTCAGATAGCTGTGCAAAGGTGGTGGCCTGAGAGACAGGTGGGGCCACTAGAACTTCTTGCTGTTGCCCCAGCAGCATGCCATTTGTAAAAGTTCTAGATATTTGCAGAGATGGGTGTATGAGCAAGAGGGACAAGGAACCATGTCCAAGGCAAAAGTAGGTGACAGCAGAGAAGGAGGCCCAGAGAAGACCATGCCCACAGAATACTGAGGAACCATCTGATTAAGGAATCTATAGGCAGCTATACCCAAGAAAAGTATGAGTGTTCTATATCTATCACAGGATTGTAAGGAAGAAATGTCGCTCAGCAAGGAGTGTTCTCTCAAGATACCCTGTCACTTTATGTCTGAGCCTCTTGCTGTGTTTTGATATCTGTAAAATGCAAGCTTTAATAAACCACCCCAAGTTTATTTCCCAAGGGATTGGGCTGGAAGAGAAAAATTAAATTGCCTAAAGCTCCTTGGAAAAGATGCTTAAAGAATGGACACTGGTATTTTCCCTAATTCTCTTTTTATGGGTCCATCTATTGTAATATGTAGTGTTGAATGATTGAAGCTTCTTGATAGAGTATTGTTTCCTTATCTAAGAGAAGAACCAGGCCTTTCTTGACGAGGAAGAGCCAGTTGACTCCTGGCTCCCTGGGCCATGTACTCTATCACTTAAGCTTGGGCCATACTAGGGGAAATGATGTTGGTACAAAGCCAAGTCACTTGGATGGGAGTTAAAAGGCCACAGCTATCTGAATTGGTTGAACAGGATCCCAGGGTGGTGGTGTTCGAGCGTTTTTTACACTTGCTAAGGGAATGTTGAGCCAAACAGTCAGCAGAGCCAAGGAAATGAATCTAGAGGCCCAGAAGTCTATTACTGGCTCATGGAGACCTGACCTTAATTCTTGTTTTCTCCTGGAGGAATGCCCTAGGAAATTTTAAAAATCTATCTTTTTGGTCATAGTCCAGCATAGTACTGCACAGTCCACTGCTAAGGCTGTACACATAAAGATTATTCTAGAAACTCGTTTCCTGGCCTTTTGACCCCTGGCAGCAGAGTTCTCCTGTGCTTCTGAAGGTTGCACCGTGTCCTACTATGGGAGGGATGGCTCATTGCACACTTGCAGCCCTACCACCCGTCCCCCCCGGAACATTTATCTCGTGTTCTCAGCTTAGCTTCTTATCCCTCACGAGGGAGTAGGTATTAGTGTTTCTCCCAGGGGTTACCATAATAACAACCAGTTTTCGTTGTGTATTTGGTTTCAGTGTGCTGTTGCAGCAACAGCACTGAGAGTCAGGTGACCAATATTCTTCTCCAACAAAACAAGCTATGGGACATTGGGCCAGGCCTGTAGCTTTTCCAAAACAGTCTTCTTCTCAGCGCTGATAGCCGATGATGCTGACGGCTGTTGTCCTGTTGGAGGACAGCACAACCCATGCATTTGTCCCTGGAGCTCATAGTACCTGCCTTGCCCTGGCTGTTGTGAATCTCAGAGGCCACCTTGAGCTCCTGCAGAAGTTGCACGGCACTGGGTGCTTTCTCTCCTTTTTATCTCAATCTCAGTTACTTGTTTTTTCTTTAGTTATACTAGATATATAGGTTCTATCATTTTTTTGGGTTGTGTGAGCAGGACACACACACAGAGACAGTTATATCTTATCACTGGAATGAGTATGGGATGCAATCTAGGTTAGGTTGGAAGAGAGGAGATTTCAGAAAGGGAAAGAATGCAGAAAAGAACATATGGGAACAAAGTTATGGAGGGAGAAATGAGTTTGGTTTATGGATAGGACAAGATAGATTTTTAAAGCATCGAAAAACACATCATAGCCGGGCAGTGGTGGCGCACGCCTTTAATCTCAGCACTCAGGAGGCAGAGCAGGCGGATCTCTGTGAGTTTGAGGCCATCCTGGTCTATAAGAACTAGTTTCAGGACAGGCTCCAAAGCTACAGAAAAACCCTGTCTCAAAAAACAAACAAACAAACAAACAAACAAACACACAAAAAAGAAAAAGAGATAAAGAAACCCCTTCATAACAATATCACCAGTTTCGAGGCACAGGGTACATCATTCCTCAAAATACTAGAGTAATGATAGACTCTTTAGAAGGAAAAAATACTTGCTAGTATTTAATTCATGCTAGTTAGCTGGCCTCAAGGATACAATCCCTGCTGGACAGATTCATATTTGTCTGTATGTGCAATTGCATACACTCATTCTTCAGCCTATTTTTCTGTATGTCTTCATGGTAGAGAAGCATTGCTCATGACTATGTAAGCACTCAGACTTCCATAGGTTCTTATCATTGTTTTGGTATCTTGGCAACTAGAGAAGAAGTAATAAGGCTCTTAATGATATAGTAGTCACCAAACTAAACTGAGGCTTTGACATATCCAATGCTTAATAAAACATGGTTGACACTGTTGGTGGCATCACATACTTAATGATTTTTCATTTCCTGAGGTCCACAGTGTTAGAAAAAGACTCTATTGAAGATGCATGGTCATTTAAATCTTGAAGTTACCAATATTTTGGCCATCCTTCTGCAAGCTAATAGTATGAACAATTTTGTTATGTAATATTAGCTATGAATTTTATATTTGATCTTAGCCACAAGGCTGAGAAGTGATAAATATGAATTTTAATGCATACATTTAAGTAACTTATATGACTAAAAATTGAAAAGTCTAAGTTTTTTTTTTTAAGGTTTCTATTTTCTCCCCCTTCCTGTCACAAGCCGATATTAAACGTGTGTGTGTGTATGTGACTACCAAACCACGGCAAATGAAATCTATAAACGAGATAGATTTAAATCTATAACAAAGAAAGGAACACAAGACAAAGCTTAAGATACAGACAATGGAAACATGAAATAGAAGTGGAATTCGTCAGGATTATTAATCAAAGAGTTCATCAGAGATATTAATTGGAACGCCACATTTGGAGCTGTGCCTTTATTTTTCTTTTCTCCTTGCACTAAGTGGTGGATAGCAGCTGTGTTTACCCACAAACTAAGTCCTTGAATGTGGGTGCTAGACCCAGAAAGGTAGGGCAGTGTCTCAATATATACGGACTGCCAGGTGGGTTAGAAAGCCCACACACACAGGAGCCAAGCCACTTGTCTGTCCCCATTAATCACTGAAAACAGACAGCGGTAAACGAAAGAGCTGGCAGACGGAGATTCTCAAACAAAGATGAGCATGCAATTATGACACCCTACAATATGAACAGAGTCAGCACCGCAAAGGAAAGGTACCCAACTCAAAATGGGAAGAGAATTATCAAAGACCCTGGGGACAATAGAGCGATCAGAAGATCATCCAGAGAGCTCCAGAAAGGCTTTACCTCCACGAGAAAAGAATAAAACCAGAACTTAGGAATTTAAATTTGACTTTAAATTTTTAAATGAAAATGTTGACACAACTCACATGTAAATTACTGAAACTAAAGATTGAACTAGAGAATTTCCTCAGAACGCCACACAAATACATTGGAAGTATGAAGGAGGAAAAGAACTTTAGGGAACAGTAACAGAAGGAGGATGAGTATGAATGAATATCCAGATCTGGGTTCTTAGTACCAAGTAGGAATGCAAATAGATGGTTAATTATGACACCTTTCACACACACACACACACACACACACACACACACACACACACACACGAGTGCATGTATTACCCTATATTTTTAAGTATGTTTGTGGTATTTGTCTATGTGTCATATGTCAACATGGATGAAATTATGGGCGGATAAAGTGAAAGATGCATAGAACCTATTATATTCTTACATGGAGTACAGACTATAATTAACAAAAGAAAATGTGGCGTTTACCTGAGATATACATGACGACATTAAAAATTAGGTGATATATTCTTCAGTGGGTTTTAAAAAGAGTTCAAAAGGGTGTATGTTCAGTGGAAGGAATTCCCCTAGAATCAAGTAAATTTTTTTCTCATGAAAACTTTTTTTAAAGGATTTTTATTTGGTTTACTTTATGTGTGTAAGTGTTTTTTCTGCATGTACGCTTGTTCACCATGAGCATTCCTGTTGTCTGTGGAAGTCAGAAGAAGGCATTGGATCTCCTGCAATTGGAGTTACTGATGGTTGTGACCCACCATCTGGGTTCTGGGAACCAACCTTGAGTCCTCTGTATGAGCAACAAGAGCTCTTAGCCACTAAGTCATCTCTTTAGGCCTAAAAAAAAATGAAAATTTTAAGAGAGGAAATATAAAGAAAACATGATAAATTCAGGAAAAATATTCAAGAAGGAAAACCAGCTAAAGCTATGATAAATAAATCACATGTATATCACAGTAAGTGTGATATGCTTAAGTTTGTTTTAAAATACCTTAACAATAGCATGACACACTTACCTTTTACAAGACAGTTTAACACGATGGTAAGATAAAGATAAAAGTGTTTAAATGTTATCCTTAAAATGCCATTGGAAAAAATGTACTTAAAGTAATGTTAATTCAGATGAACTAGAACAGAAATTTGGATGATTTCATGCCGCTACGATAAGACAGCTAAATAATCACAAACTTTTAAAATACTGAGCTACTTCATTCTGAAAGCCAAACTAAGGAATATAGAAAAAAGAACTAGTAGATTTCTAAACAGGAGAATAATTTAGCCTGGCTTCTTCCAAAATAAAAAAAACACTGAAAGATTTGAGTAGCACGTTAAGAGACTTGGTCTAATTGATCATTATGTATTTTTGGTTTTCCTTACTTATTTGACTTAAGCAGTCTTTAGTGAGCATTCTGTGTAAGGCTCCTCTACTCCTTCATCCTCCCAATCTTTTCTTCCCCGTATTTGCTCTTCTCCTTCCTGATTTGTCAAAACTTGGTCTCCCTTTGCCTGGAAAGGAGTCTGTCTGCTTGTTAGTTTCTTTGTTTTATTCGCAGTCTTTGTCCAGCTTCAGCCTGATGATAGACACCTTTCTGTGGTAGATGCCCACAAGGACAGTTCTGCCCTTAGCGTTTTCTTGCTACTCCCGTTCAGTATAGACGGCACATATCTTTGTGTATACCTGGACCGCTTTGCCAGCCTGCTGGCCTTTGTAGTTTACTCCGAGAACCCGGCCTTCGTCATCCTTCCAGATGACCATAGATCAAACTTTCTACTTCTGCCTCAGTTTTATGTGAAGAGGGGTGACATGCTCTTCTTCGACTGAGAGAAGGTGAGCCCGAAATGTTGTTGGTGCTTGCGTCAGTCGGAAGTCATGAAGAGATGGCACTTCATTTTGGCTGCTGCCAATCCAGTGATGGCTGCAGAGAATCTACATGGACATTTCTGGTGCTGATACTTATGTATTTTATACTCAGATTTTCTTTTTGAAATATACATAATTTTACACCAACTACCATATTTGTGCTTTCTAATAGAAATCCACTGAAAAGAAAATTAGACAAGGGAAAAAATACAAAACACAAAATTTCAAGGTACTCTAACCATGTGCCATGAACAAAATTTAAATCTGTATTGATTGTTTCACTCTGCAATTTAAAACTCAAAAAAAAAAAAAACCCTAAAACTTCCAGCAGAAAACATATGAGGAAATCTTTGTGACTTTGGGTTGGAACAAGATTTCTTAGAGACTTCCTTTTATGGAAAGACTTCTGTTCTTTGACAGACAGACCATAACTAAAGGACTTGGATCCACATGAAAAACGAAGGAGTAAAATCAAATAATGAAAGCTCATTTAGGAGCGGATGAAGGGATGTCCCCGTGCAGGAGTGGGAAGTACCTTGTGATAGAGATGCAGGTGTAAAGTACTGCTCCTGCGGAATTATCTGTCTACAATTAAAACAACCTGACAGGGAGGTTCAGAACTGGTTCGTCTCCTGCAGGCCCAGTAGCAATGTAAAATAGTGTGACTTCCGTAGTTCCTAAAAAGGCAAGGCAAAACCAATTCTGTCCTAATTACGTGTTCTAAGAATGAAAACAGAGGAGATGAAAGAAAACAATAGGAGGCCTACAATGAAAATAGAGCATAAACATCATTTTTAAACCAAGTCTTGTATGTGAGTGTTCATGGTAACTTCTTCTGTTAGAGTGCAAAACTGGAAACGGCTCAAAATGACACTCATCGGTGCACAGAAAAATGACTACATCTGTGTGATAGAATACTATTCAGTAACTAAATAAGCCATTGGTACATGCAGCAATGTAGATGGATCTCAAAATAGTTAGGTCTAGTGAAAGAAGGAGACAATGTGAAATAGTATTTATATGTAGGGTAAAATTGTATACTATATATAATAGAAATGTAACCTAAATTTAAAACCCTGATGACTAGTTACCTGTGGAAGACAAGGACAGAGGTGGCAGAGGTGACATCATTTTGAGGTGATAGATATATTAATTGTATGGGTTTCGGGAACAGTGTCACGTGCATACGCACAGGACACCAAACTCTGTGAAATCTGTAGTTTATTATTTGTCGGTCATACTGCATGAAACTCTAGAAAACACGCTGTGTCCCTTAAAATAAGGATAGTTTAATCATCTCAGGTTAAAAATCATTGAACATATGCTTCTGGTGGGATCTTGGCCTCCCCCTCCCCCAATACTTTCCAATAAAAATACACGTGACAAGAAACAGAGTGAACTATAGCAATTACTACATAATCATATACAACTGAATCATTAGGGCTGCATATTAAGAACTTAAAATGTAAGAGGAAGATGTTTTCAGGTCTGTTGATTTCATATGCAGTGTTTTAAAGTCTCATTGCTAATAAAAGAAACGAGAATTAATCTGTCTGTGTGCAGCAGCATGCAATTAATGAAAAGAAATACGCATGGCAGATTCATTAGATAAAGAGTGAGAAATTTCCCAGCATAGCCAGTTGTGCTTCATACTATAGTGGTTCATACCCAAAGCCGTGTTGATGCAGTGTTCTCTCTTCAACCTTGATCCTAAGAAAGCTACTTTGATGATTCTGCCATTGGTAGAATGTAGGTTTCCAAGAAAGTAGTGAGATGCGGGAAACAATAATAGCATTAAGATGGGAAGAAAAGCACATGGGAAAGTTTCTGCTTCTGAAGCAATGAAAACAATTGTACTTCTGAAAACCATTTTGTATGTGTTTCTGTGTGTTAAATACCACTTTTGGCTGTTTGTAATGCATTGCAACTAAAGTTCATCTCATTGAGATGGGCTTAATCAATTGGTGGTGGCTGTTTGCCAGAAAAATGGTGGGATGAATATATTATTAATAAGTTCACAGTTTAGGGACTAGAGGCAGAGTGCTAACCTTATTTTGTTTCATGTTATTTCCCAAACCCCCATTTTCTTCCTAAGTAGATTTTGGTAGTCATTCAACTTCTCTTTCCTTAATTAGGTTGACAATGTCTTTTGGGATGGATAGCATCCAGAAAGGTAAAAATGCAGAAGTATCTTTCTTGGTATTTAGTTACAGAAAGATGGAGGTTAAGGCTGTTCGATTATGGATAGGTTAGTGTTATTCAAATGTGGCTTCCCTTTGATGCTGTTCATCTTTTTGTCTATAGGTTTACCTTGCAAATTTTTAAGTTACTGTCCAAGCAATCTCAGTTTAGATAAATGAAAATTCATTTAAGTAAGAAGTTAAGAGCCAAGATGATTTTATCTTAAATTTAGGAATACAAAAGATCTAAATGATTTAGGCACACCTTTGAACAGAACTAAACTTTTCTAGTCATTTTTCATTCTGTGTGTGTCCGTGAAAAAGTGATAAGAGGCTTGGCCTATGAATACTGGAAAACATCCAACCCAACAAGAAGGCTGCTGGCAGCTTCTGACAGTTCAGAGTTGAAGTGTAGTCATTCTCCGGCCCCAAATTGGTGTAAACACAGCTGTTTTCTTATAGTTCCATCAAAAGCACATGAGTTTATTGCATATGTGGTATTATAGTCTGTTTGGTTTAACTTTCGCTAGGGGATCTTTTTCATAGCATAGCAGAAATAAAATGAATGAAAGATAAGACACCACTGGTCTCAAGAACTCTGTGCCAGGTGGACTTCCTTTACTTTCTTCAAGTCCGTGAAAAGATCCAGGAATATTTGTAGGCATACGAGCTGAGAGGAAAGACCCAAATCCAGTCATATTACTACCCATGTAATGTCATAGCAAATACCAGACTCCAGGTGGAGAGGTCTCCTTCTCTCTATAGTAACCGTTGCCAGCCTTTGCCATGCTCAGGTTTGGAATCGGGCAGGCTGAACAGCACTCTTCTGCCCTGCTTAGAGTTCAGGGCCACCTTTATTCCTGTTTGAGGTAGTATTGATGATTCTATGCTTTGATTTTTGGCACTTCTTCCTATGTCCCTGGTGTTTTTGATAGTAAACTCTTGATCTCTTACTGGGAGTCAAAGGATGCTGCTTTGTCCCCATCACTTACAGAACAAAACCAGCATCCAATTTTCCTCGTGGGTGAAGCTCCCCAGTCTTTGCTTTCTTTCTCTTTCTGGCTGCTAAATATATTTTCCTTCTAATCACTGGAGAAAAGAAGGAAAAGACCCGAGTTATTGCTGCCACTCACCTGGATTCCTTCATTCTAATCTGAAAGAGATTTATATATATATATATATGGTATAATGGTTTAGGGGCTCTTTATTATTTCAGTTAATTTGTGCCTGTTTCTGAGCTGGCCCACTTATCAAGCCCTAAGGCAGTTAAGGAATATTTATGGGAAGGAATGATATGTGAACTTGGATTTTTATCTACCAAGGCATTTGTCAGAAATCGATGGCCATACTCATCCTCTTTTATATTATGCATGATTTCATAAACTACATTTTCAAAAAAGTTATGATTTTTCACTTAGTAGATAAAAGGAAATCCTGTTTTGTACGGCCTTATGCAGGAAGCACTGAGTACTACCCAAATTTAAGGATTCTAATGATTTATCCGGTTGGATTGTTTGCATACACTATGCTTTAAAATGAATACCCTCCCAGAGTGATTAAAGGAATTTAGGTTAATAGATGTTGATGCCACTGGGATCTTACCATCATTATCACCGGTGGGTACTGTGTTTTAGTAAACAATTGGTCGAATCTAGCTTCTCTACCTTCTGGAATATTACTGAGATCCTGTTTTAAAATTTTTATCAGTTTATAGAAAATCTATTTAATACTACAGGTAAACTTTGTGGTAGGTTTTGCTAAATTATTTACAACATTACAAAATAATTGTTTTTATAAACCATTATTTCAAATTTTATTTTGATGTTCTAGTATATTTTGTATTTGATTTATATATGTGTGTGTGTGTATGTGTGTGTTTTCCATATATATTTCCTTTTATTACCTGAGTCATTATTTATTATTATCTGACACATAAATTGAGTTTAAGATTGTCTTGTTTGGTCCAGGTGTGGAGGCTCAAGCCTTTAGTCCCAGTATTCAGGATGCAAAGGCAGTTGGCTCTCTGGGAATTTGAGGCCAGTCTGGTCTATATAGCAAGTTCTAGGCCAGCCACATCGTATTATTTATTTCTTTAAGAAGAAGAAAAGAAATGGCCTGATCTAAATCCCAGTCACTGCAGTGTTCTGCTTCTATGATTTCCTTACCTCAGTTTCCCTTAAAAATATTCTCACTAGTCTGTGTTGCTGGATGGAAAAAAAAGCAATAGAAATCTCTGAATCCCACCATTTACAGCTGTCATTTAAAACCTTGACTCCCCACTAAAGTTCTGTGGAGACAGTCTCTTCGGGCTGTTGTGAGTAAATCCCTTGCACACCCCCTTCTGTCATGTAGAACAGTATGTGTTTGAAGGAGAAGAAGAGAGCAAAGCGGGTGTGAGTTCATGGCTGGGACCTCTGACACAAGCGTTTCCTTCATTTCTCATTCCCCTGAGTCCTATACCATGACCAGCACCTCCGACTTGCCCTGGCTTACTAATTAGCAAGGCTGAAATGGTAGTCTTGAGTAACAGCGTAGCCATTAACACTTGCTGTGATTTTCAGTGGGGTTCTGTCTTCCTTGTTTCTCTCGTGGCCTTTTTCTCAGATAGACAAGGGCCAGGTCATCATTTTAAAGAAGGAGCCAATGAGAACCGAAAATACTTCCTGGCTTGCTCGACTGTTCTCCCGAAAAGGAGAACCCTGGCCAGTACAGAGTGAACCCTCTGAGAGGCAGGACTTGTCCTCCTTGAACAGCTCCACTGGGACTTTTGTTCAGGGAGTTCAGTGGGGCAGGTCACCGGAGAAGGACACAGGGAGTGAGCTCAGGGCCACCATGTGCATCATTTGGCTCATCTGCAGACCATGTGAAACTTTCTTTGGGACTGGAAAATGCCTGACGTGGCTCATCTAGAGTCTGTCGCCTCGAGGTTCCCTGGCCCCATCCTTGTTTTTAATATGCAGTGGGTGCTTCGTACTGTTTGAACGTTCTTGGCGCTTGCTGACCTGGGGGAGCTTGAGGTGAAAAAAAGCTATATACAGCAGTTCTAAATCAAATTTTAAAACAACAAAACATTTTAATATCTGAGGCTGGAAGGGAAATGCTAGGAGCTGTGGAACTGGCAGGCAGCGTGGAGTGGCTGAAGAAGAGAGCTGATTCTTGGGCCAGTGCTGGACCCAAACTGAACTGCACTGAAAGAAGCCCAGACAGTCTCTGCTGTCCAGCTTCCCAGTGAAGTCAGAGGGGACAGTCCTGGCAGTGCTATGGATGTGTATGCTGGGATAGATATAAACAGCAAAATTCTCGGCCCTGTGGCTATAAAAAGAAATATGCTTTTGTGATGTATTCATGGTTTCGGAGCAGGCTGTGCGTTGTGTTTAACTTTTAATTACTATGCACTTCAAACCCCGTGCTCTGCCTGCCCAAGTGCTTAAGTTCTCTCAGATGTTTTTATTGTATAACGCTTTCTCTAGATTTTTCTTTTAATGCATATGTCCCCCCCCTCCGCCCCTCAGCCTGTTAAAAGATGAGTTCGTGTGAATCTTGACATTGTGATTTGTTTCATGGTTTTAATTTGAATGTGGATTGTTGCAGCCAGGAGCATGTGATTAATGGGACTCTGGGTTGTTTGTCACAAGAACAGATGATATTTTACATCTGGGCAACACGCATCACAAACCGGACTTCCCTATATTTTACTCAACCTAGGTCGCTTTTCATTCGCTTTTGAACCCTGCATATCATTAGCACTCACCCTAAGCTTGGAGATGTGTGCCTCTTGTCTGTTTTGTGGGACCGTGCTGACAAATACATTGCCCCTAGATACTACCTTAGACATATCCATCTTGCTGTCATTCACACTAGAAGATAGTTTTCAAAACCTAAACATATCCCATTTCTTTAACTCTCTTTCACGTGGTACCTACGGTCTTCTGGTCTGTTTCTGTTGTGGTTGCTCTCTAGACCCGTTTTAAGTGGGTCCGTTTGACGTGCTCAGAATGCAGTGCCATGTGTAGTCTTGTAGGTGCTGGTACCTTCAGCTTCCAGTGCTGTTTCTCTTCCCACCAGCAGTCCAAGACCTGGCACCCCATGGGCTCCCATTGGGCATGCCTCAAAACAACCAGCTGCTATTAGTCAGGTCTTTTCTGTTTCTGTTCTTTAGTTGACTTCAAATTCTTATATATCTATTCAATAATTTTATTATGTAAGCACTGGCTTATTGTTCCAGCTTGTCATAGATTTTTTTCAGATGTGCTTTAAATTTTATCACTCCAAATATTAACAATTTCTTTCTGCTTTGGGCCTTCTCTAAATATTAATGTGATATCTTCAAAGTTTTTGTTGAATTAAAACATAAGTGTCCACTCTGCTACTAGTCTTGTGCTTGAGATAACGAGATGACTAGAATGTAATCATTCCTTCAGGGAGCTCACAGGCTATGGGGAATAATAGACATGCAATTACCTAACTATTATGTGGTGTGATAATTGCTGTAATTGAGTTGTGTGTAAAGTGCCCTGAGACCTAAGGTTGGTTGGAAACCATAGAAAAGGTAACTGGTTCCATGTTGGCACAGATCCATGCATTTCCAGTCGGCAGATGTCAGGTACCTAACTGCTGAAAATTCTTTCAGTGTGCCTTTTCTCCTCCTTTGTTTCATTCTTAGCCAAAGACACAACAGAAGACTTGTCAAATATTTTTCTGAAGTGATCTTATACCATTGTACTTTCCAGATGGACCCAGAAACCTGGCAGGTCACTCTGAAAGGAATTGAGGATTACTGAGACTTATTTGTGGTGAACCTGTGGTGGTTCATCATAATCTGAATTTTTAAGTTCAGGACTGTTTTACCTATCACCAGTCTTCTGGTAACATTCCTGTTCTCGATGGTTTTATAACATTTCTCTGAGCTGTTTTTGATGACACCAAGGTTTGCTATCTTGGTATGTGATCTGTCTAGATCTGGAGACTTGAAATGCACTCTATCTTCAAGCTCCAAATTCCTCTTAACTCCTTCCAGGTTGAAAATTACTCTTTTTTTATATCCTTTCTGCTCCCCCCTTTATCTGTTCTTATTTTTTTTTTGCAAATGTAAATCCATGTGAGACTTTCATTCTTCTTTTTCATCCTGCATTAATTATCTTTCTCATTTAGATGATTGGCCATGGGTTGCGCTCTCTCTTTCTCTGTCTCTCTCTGTCTCTCTCTCTCTCTCTTTCTCTCTCTTTTGTTTTATAGCTATGATACTGAAAACCTTTATAAAAGTTAAGGTAGGGGGCTGGAGAGATGGCTCAGAGGTTAAGAGCATTGTCTGCTCTTGCAAAGGTCCTGAGTTCAATTCCCAGCAACCACATGGTGGCTCACAACCATCTGTAATGGGGTCTGGTGCCCTCTTCTGGCCTGCAGGCATACACACAGACAGAATATTGTATACATAATAAATAAATAAATATTTTTTTTTAAAAGTTAAGGTAGGTGACTATTTTTGGTGTTGTGGTCTCTAGGATAACACATGAGCTACTTCTTGATGAGTCACAACCAAATTCAGACAGATCCATCATTGTCTTCTGTCCTTCCTTGCTCTGAAAACATCAAATGAGTAAGAAATACATTTATCAGGCCCGAGGGTATTATGATATCATGTGTCTAATAATACCTGGCTCTAATAGTGACTGTCACTGTCATGACTGTGTTTGCCACCAAGACTGGACAAGTTACACTTTTGGCTAGCAATCTTATTTGTACAGGTAGTAGCTTCCATTTTCAGCTGTGTCTCCTTTTGATGGGTTGTACGGATGGCCTGCACTCCTCTTTATTCATTGTTGTCCTAATTAGAGTTACTTACTATTGCTGTAGTGAAACATATCAACAATATAAATAGTCCAAATTTAAATTATTTCAACGTACACTTCCAGGTAACAGTCCATCACTGAGGGAAGTCAGGGCAGGAACCTGGAGGCAGGAGTTGATGAAGTGTGCTGTTTATTGGCTTATGCCTCGTGGCTTGCTCAGCCTGCTTTCTTATAGAATCCAGGCCTATCAGCCCAGGGTTGACCCTCCCTCATCAGTCACAAATTAAGGATATACCTGATAGCAGGATCTTATGGAGGTATTTTCTAAATTGAGATGGCCTTTTTTTCAAATAACTCTAGCCATGTCAAGTTAACATAAAACTAACATTGTCAGTTTGACACAAAGCCATAACCTTTTCTTTTTTGTTCTCCCCAAGATGTCACATTAATATCAACAATATAAATAGTCCAAATTTTAAAAGTCTCATGGTCTTTAAATCTGTAAACACCTAAGAACTTAGTATCTTTAAAATCCACAGTCTTTTTAAATCCAAAGTCCCCCAATTGTGAGCTCTTATAAAATGAATTAAATACTTTCTTACTTGAATAAGAAAGCCAGGGTACAGCCACAATCTGAATAAAGCAAAACTATACTCCAAAATGTAATATAAAATGTAAATAACTCAATGTCCAATTATCTGGGATTCGCTTACAATCTTCTGGTCTTCGCCACAGGGCATGGGTCATTTCTCCATATTAGTTCTATGTCTTCCAGTTAATTGTTTTGGGTTTCTAAAGTGTTTGATTATCATTGCCAGGGATGACCATTTGTTGGCTTTCCAGTAGCAATACCTCTTATATCAATTACCTGTCCCATTATATTGCTAGAATCTTAAAAGCAATGCAGTTTCTGGTGGTAGTGTAGCCGTGTTAGTGTTGTGCATTTTTTACCCCTAGAGTAGGTCTTGGGACCCAAAAGGATACTTCAATTGTTGGTCACGTAAATTCACATTCAAAATTTTGACTAGAATTGACGAACCTAAAGATGTTGTGTATAAATAACAGGAGTACAAAATAGAAAGTCATATATGACATTGATAACCACTAATAATAAACTACGCTGGCTGAATCGTAGGGAAAATATTGTACATAGATGCTATGAAAAAAATCATTGCATGGTTCAAGTGGTATTAATGCCAGCCTCGTGAATGGATCATTTTTGGAAATGGAGGTAAAGGAGATCATAGCAAAGAGGAGACACATAGACAATAACAGTGAGGAAGAATTAATCACGTGGGTAAAAATGCAAAGATTTGCAAATGCTGTGCATGGATTCAGGTCATTGAGAACTTTGTGTGGCAGGCCTCATTCTTTGACTACCGCTTCTCATGGTTTTCCACACTGGCAGTTACATTGAAAGGATCATATTTTCATGATAGACAGGATGAACAGAAAATGCCAAGCACTGGAGGTGATGGGTAGACATAGGGACACATGACTCAGGCCATAATAGTCACCCAAGGGCTACCAGGTCTCTTCCACCATTCCAGGGCACATCTGAGTTAGGAAGGTCATACAATCTCTGTTTTATCTTTGTTTCTCTCAAATTTCATTTGAAAGCTGTTTTGAGGTATTTTTCTCAGAAAACCACTTTATTCCCTTCACATGGGTGCACAGGCTTTCTCCTTTTAAGATATCATATATGTTTGATTTTTCTCAGTTAAAATCCAAAGAATACCATTTATTAACCTTGCCTTCAAAACCATGGGTTTAAATTAAGCAGAGATGGCAGTCTATATGTTCTTCAAGTTCTTACTCCCTTGCCTAGTCAGCAAAGACATTTGTAGATGTCTCAGGTCTGAGCCATTGTGTTTGCAGTTCAATGTTAGAACCCTGGATATTGACATGGCATCTCTCAATAATTGTGTGTGTGTGTGTGTGTGTGTGTGTGTGTGTGTGTGTGTAAGTTCAGATTCTTTTTTTCAGGGATAGAATACTGCTCTCAAATAGTAATCAAGTTGTTGCACTTCACATCTTGAAGGGGTTGTTGTAGACTAAACAAAATTATCTTAATGAGCGATTTTCTCAAAAAGTATTTCCCTTGATTAAAGAACATAGTTTAAGTACCAAAACACATAATTTAATGCTGTCCCATCTAGACCAGTTGTTAGGTTAGCGAGGCAGGTGCTTCTCATGGCTCTCCATGTTTCCTGGCATTTAACCAGTTAAATTAATCAGAAGCATAAAAATAGATCCTGATTTAATATCTTAAGTGATTTTAATACTTGGAGTAGGTTAAAAAGTTTACAATTTGATCTTAATTTCCTTTCAATGTAATAATAGTAATTTTCTTGTTTTAAAAAGGATCTTATCTTTGGAGCTATATGCAAAAATGAAATTAATGTCTGTAGATATAATTCAGAGAAGGAAGCAGGACAGGTTCATTGGGCAGGGTTGATGGTTATCAAGCCTGGTGACACTCTTCACTGTGCTTTGGGGGTTACATTCTTACTCACTTTCTCCTCAACAATGAATGAGGGTATTGGGATATAATCCATCATTTTGTTTGACCACCATCAGGAAGATGGTTCTCTCAAGAGGGAGGGTGTTTATTCAGCACGGTCTTACATCTAAACTGCTGAGCTCTGGTTTCTGCTCTTTCCTGTGTCTTCTTGATCTTTTTCGTTTCTTCCTTTCTTGGTTTTGCCACAGCTATATAACTCTCAATTTTGCTACTGTCCATATCCCTCTCGCTAGTGGATTCATCCTTTCCCCCATCTCCCACAAATGATTTACTACTTCTAATATGCTCTGAGTGGAGAGCCAAGAAGTTAAGTGTGATCACATTTTTTTCTCTCTAGGCAAAATTTCTGTGTGAGCCCCAGGGACCTTTCAGCATATTAGGCAAGTGAGCTTTAGGATGTTAATTTAAGGACATTTCTGTGTGCTGCCCCACAGCTTCTAGACTTTAGCTGAATTCTGGACAGTTGATGTACCCCTGTGGCTGTTTATATTTTAGCTACAAGACTAGGATTTATTTTGTTTGCCGTTTTTTTTCAGTGCAGCAGTAATGGCAATAACATTTACTTTAGAAAATCACAGAAATATAACTTCCCTGTGTTACTAATAGTGTAGGAATCAGAAAAGTTAATGTGCTTCTAGGGGACATCATGGTACTCAGAAGCACTGCAGAGTCAAGATGAGTAGATATATGCATAAAGACATTCCAGAATTAGTGGTCTGCTGACTTGTGAGCAAATGGATGAGGAAAAGATGACAGAAGGATGTCAATCAGTACCAGGAGCCCCACCTCCAGACATTATCTTCCAGACGTTCAGCCTTGTCCTTCACCCTGCCAAGTTTCTGTGCTTGCAGGTAATTTGCGTTGGGGGCTGGGTGTCCGTCCTGACAGATAGACCTTTGCTCCCGTAAACGTAATCACTTTCGTCACACCATTATGACAGGTATGTAGTGGCCCTTGACGCTATGAAAAATTGAAGAGTATGGGCTATTGTCTTAATACTACTTAATTTTGTTTAGACTGTTTTCTTACCCATCGATTATTATTAGTAAGGGCACATCCTTCGAATTGAGCCTTGAGATCTGTATTGAAACCTGATTCTTGACCCTAGTTTTTCTAAGTTAGGAAGAGATGAAACCTTAGTGCCACCCACAACCAAAGAAAAGGAGTAGGGTGAGTTATGTGTGGTTTTCCCCGTTACTTCATTTTATGATCAGCTATTGGTGTAGTGAAGTATTCAAAGTAATACTAATCCACGATTAGCATGTGTAAGCCAAAATATTTTTAAAATGGACAGGACCCATGTCAGGCAGATTAACAGATGTTTTTATCCCTTCCTGGCCATTGTCTTTGCTCATTTAGGCTAAGAAGGATATGAAAAGAGGTCCCTGCCTAATATTATAGCTTTACGAAGATTCAGCTTTGTGGAATGCCACTGGAACCTAAAAAATGTGTCTTCTCCTGTAGCTGGTTTTTGTTTGTTTGCAGCCAACTCTATTCTTCACCTGCCCCATCTAAAAGGTGGTGGGTTCAGCACCGCTTGCGTCACGCTGCTTTCTCTCTTTTCTGAGTGTGTTCTTCACGGGAAACTGTATTTGGAAATGAAGATCTTGACCTCAGGCATTTTCAAACCCATTTATCTTCTCTTTGCTGGTACTCTGATCCCTCATTGTTTTCCACTGTGACACTCTGTTCGCATTATCCTCTGTCCCCAAGTGCTCTATGACACAGACATACTCATGTTTAAGCTAATTAAAATTAATTTCATTCTGAGGGTCCTAGTTGCCTCTTGAGATAGCAGGGTGTGTTCCACAGCATCAGAGATGAAAGTTGCCAATTACTATTTAACGGTAGGACCCAGTGTGATGGAATCTCTTTAGTGGTGCATGTGCTCTTGTGACTAATCTTATTTTAGTGTATCGGAATTGTGTAAAAGAGGAAGTATGATCACCTTTAGATATGATTTTAGTGTTTTATTCATCTAGCTTCAGTTCTAGAGAGTGCTTGTCTGGAATTGTCTATAGTGGAGTGATCCTGTCACTATTTCCCCTTCATGATGGGAGTTTCCAAGCACAAGGGGACAGCTTCCTTTGAGAAGGGACCAGATAAATTGCTCTGCTTTGGGAAGAAGCAGAATTCAAATAAATGCCAAAGGAACGGACAAGACATATTTTTAGAATATACAAAAGTAAGAGACTATTTATACTCAAGTCTGTGAGAAATGAATCAACATAATAGTCATGTATTAATTATAGTTAATAAATATTGACTGTCTTCTCTGTGCCAGCCTTGAGGGGACACCTAGAGATGAAGGTTTGTACACCCAAACAAGGATTCTTTGAGTGTCTACTGAAGTTGATGAGAGCCAGGTACCTGGTGAAGGCAGGTAGGCTTAAAAGCTGTGAGGAAGTAGGTTAAAAAGAGTTGCAAGAATGCCTGAGAAAATGAGACACATGCCTAGGTTTGTGTTTGCTTTTCTGCTGTTGATAATCCAGTTATATTTATTTAAAAGTGATCGTTGATCATGACAATAACAACAACAAACGACACGTGCCCTTAAATAGCCAGTGCTACAATCTATTATACCTGTGCTCTCACTGAGGCAGCCATGTGAGCTGTTGAAGAAATGGAACAGAATTTTGGCTATCTGGGCACTTCTAACAAAAGGGAAAGAAGAACATGATAATAGCATGGTATTATATGCATGGCATGCCATGTGACAGCTTCGGAGATAAAAGTGTCACATGAATGGCACTCTGGTTAATTATACTTCTTTCTGTGTTTTTGTTTAGTTTGGTTTAAAATCCAGCCCAAACTAGCTTTATTACAATATTGAACATTTTCATCTGAAAAATGACTTCCTTCTTTTTAAATGGTGGAAAGAAATCTGGACAACAGAGATTGATGGGGAAACACTGTCGAATAAAGGTGACCTGATGCTAAGGAGGTACCAGCAGTAGGAGAAAGTTACCAGGAGATGAGAAAGGCTTCATCTCAAATCAAAGCTTGGTTTATTTTCATTGGCTCCCTCAGGAACTGTACAGACCAGGTCCGCGTTGTCTACAACCCTGAGCACATCCAGACTTTTTGGTCTTTGAGCTCTAGTTAGCTCAGTAGTTTGGGAAGTCATAGCCTTAATAGTGACCATAAAATGCTTTGGAGGGGGAGTAGAAAAAGACAAGATCTCCTGAGTAAATTGGGAGAATGGGAACCTTGGGAGAGGCAGGGAGGGGAGCAGAAAAAAAATGTAGACCTCAATAAAAATCAATTAAAAATGCTTTTAGGGTAACAAAATGACAGTTAATTTTTATGAACACAGCGCATTCTGTGATGAAAATGTTCCTTTTATCCTGACGATCCTGTGAGAGGAAGCCCTTTAATTTTATATTTACTGTTTGGAGGGACATGGAACTTTGGAATGATTAAGCTAATTAAGGTCCCTTATGATGCCATGTAATAGAATTTGGCTTTGAACCCAGGTAGTGATACTTGAGAAGCTATGGCACTGTTTTTCTTTCTACCGTTGTTCTATCCATGAGGACTCGCCTCTTGAACAGGATTGGGTCCAGGTCCCGTACAAGCTTGCATTGCTTATTTTAGAGGAAAGTTTTATAGGAAAATTGAATTCAGGGTAAAATATGGAACTTTTGGAAATTTTAAATCAAAATTGATCCCTAAACTGAGAGCCGTCTGTATTTACATTTAATTTGTAGTACACGTTCACTTATTTAATTAGATGATTCCCATCCTGATGTAAATTAGTGCATGTACACCATTAAATTAAACATTGTCACCTCCCTGAAGTCTGTCTAGACTGTTCCTTTGACATTCGCTCTTTTGTATTCATGCCTAAACATGATCCCAGATGCATTTCTACAATCATTCTGGTTAGGGCTCCAGAAAGAGTGACCTGGCAAGAGGGCAGTGAAAAGAAAAAAGAAAACTTGGACAGAATCCGGCTTAGAGAATTCTTGACACTTTTTTTGTGGTTGTTGTTTTAGCATGAGTAGGTTGATGGTGATGACATTTGTGGTAGATTGAACTCGGAATGAAACTGCAGTTAGTACGAGACCAAATTAACAGTTTTGAATAATCAAGGCTTACCATGAGATTGTTCTTATTAATCTTCTCTTCTACATAAGACAAGATACCTCTGATTTTAAACATTTTCTGTGTTCTCTGAATATATATTAATCTATAACCATATGTATCTCTTACTAGTATTCTCATAAGATAGGTATGTTAAAGTTTTACTTACACACACACACACACACACACACACACACACACACACACAAACGTGTTGTTGGGGGAGAAATCACAAACCATTCCAGATGCAGTGGTGATTCCTCACTATGAAAGAACTAAGTAGATAATAGACATAAAACAAAGGACAAACAGCCTTAGGCCTCAACCCCAAAGAACCTACGTAACCAAGAAGACACTAAAAGAGACATACATGGATCTGCCTAGGAAGGGGAAAAAAGACAAGGTCTTCTGGGTAAATTGGGAGCATGGAGGGCAGTGGGGAGGGTGGAAGATAAGGAGGAAAAGGGGAATTATATAGCAATGTCTATCTAAATAATTAAAGTGAGAATATTTATATAGTTATTCATAAATTATACTTTTATAATATATATATATACATATATGTGTGTATGTATGTATTATTTTCAACAAGTCCATAACAGATACCCACCCTCCACTTCAACCAGAAACTTCCTGTTTTGATTTTTCTAAAAATATAATGGTATTGGTCAGTGGCAATTTTGAGCAAAATTCTGCACATACTAGCTTTTCTAATCTGGCCATCAGATTCCTTTGAATAATTCAGAAGTGCTATGGTTTTCATATCATGTTACCAGGCTCCAAAATTTGCTGCTAATAAATACTTAGAACTTGGAATGCCAGTTGTGATTGCCTCGGGGCCGGTGAGTGTTCTAGGGCATCAGCCCCTTGCTTTTGCAGGAGTGCAGAGGCCATCTTTCCCAGATGCATCGTCATGGCCTTCTCCTTCTTCAGACTCTCTGTGCTGCTACTTAGGTATTAGGATAGTGTCCAACCACATTCAAGACTCCTGAGAGCACAGGGCAGAGCTTGTTTGTGAAGCACTCAGCACAGGCTGCATTGCAGCTGCGTGTGTTCAAATATTGGTAGAGTGAAGATTCTCTGTGGATCTGTTTAAGGAAATCTATGTAATATTAGTAGCTGAATATTGAGAGATTGCCTTGCTGAACTGGGACCCAGCAGAAACGTAAAAATAAAGTTTAAATAACCATATGAACAAACCACTTCTTTCAGCCAGACAGCGAGTTATTTCCATGTCATGGAATGATTTGGGGGCAAATTCTACATTCTGTCATTTGAGAATTGTTAAGTAGCATTTTATAAAAGTTTAACTCATTGAAAAGGATTTATTGTGTTCTAATTATGTGTAAAACTTTGTGTTTCACATGTTCCAATATGAAGATGGACTTAATATGAAGCACAGTTTATAAAAACTCAGGCAAAAATTGGGATTCAACCTAAAAGTCAGAAGAGCAAAGCAGCGAGCCATTGGCTCTTACCTCGACCTCAGACCGAAAAAGGCAATCCTGCCTCCAGGAATCTCAGAATGAGACTGCCTGTGAGCTATCTTATATTCCTCTCTAGGGCTGGGATTAAAGATGTGGGCCACTGGGATTGAAGGCATGCACCGCCTGGTTTCCATGGCAACTAGTGTGGCTACTGGGATTAAAGGTGTGTGTTACCACTGTCTGGTCTGTAAAGCTGACCAGTGGGGCTGTTTTACTCTCTTATCTTCAGGCAAGCTTTATTTATTAAGATACAAATGAAATGTCACTACATGAATCCATTGAATAAATTATTAATTTATACATAAATTACATTAAATACATTAAACTTCCAATTGACTTTTAGTCTCCTCTGGAAGATGCTGTATATTTAGGTAACTGAGCTAGAGGGTAGAAAGTGTTACAAGGAGAACCAAGAATAACAGGCTTCATCTCTCGAGCAATAAAACCTGCCAGAAGATCAAGGAAAGCATGGTGCAATGGATGACATTAGATTTAGCCCTTGAAGGACACATAGTGGTTTAAATGTGTAAAAGCTCAGAGGAGAACTGACACAATCAAAAGCCCAGGCAGAGTAGATAACAGAACCAGAAACAAGAGGGTGAGAAATTTGGACCTGGTCCAGGGGAACAAGAACCCAGGGGCTTTTGTGGGATCTATGAAGGCAATGTAGAAATGCAGTCGGAGTGGTGAAATGGAGCCAGACTGTGAAGAACTCTAAATGTCAGGTCAGATACTTTTGAAGCGTTACATTTGAGATGTTCAATATTTTTGAACAGTACGCCGATATAACTCTAGCTAACTTTTTGAAAAAGTATTTAATGATTTTTTTTTATTAGGCCCATGCCACAGCCATTTCGAAAGCTGTTCCGGTGATGGAGGTCGAAGGGGATGAGGTTATGCCGTAGAGTATGGAGATGGGAGAGAAAGGGTTAACAGAGTGCAGCCAGGTAGTGCTCACGTCTGCCTGTTAGGACTTGACCTTGAAGGTGGTGGTGTTACCTCATTTTGAATAACACAGACACCCAGAACATGTGTCAAAGGAATGGAGGAGGTGCTAAGAGGGCATCTGGTGTGTCATTTATTAGTAATTTTTAAAGCTCTACTTTTTTTTTTTTTTTTTTTTTTTCACAGGCTGGGATCTTCAAGAGCTATGCCCGTTTAAGCTTGGGTTCATTGGATATCTATGTCTATATCTATCTATCTATCTATCTATCTATCTATCTATCTATCTATCTATATATATATAGAGAGAGAGATTAAGATGTGTTAGATACTAGTTTGAACACATGAAGACCACAGAGATTAGGGTGCTCATTACCTATTTCCATTCTCCCATCTTTGAACATGAAACAGAGTGAGGATAAAGATAATTCAAATTAAGACTCTTACTCCTTCTCAAATAAAACCTCAGATGCCTAAATCTTGATAGACAAGGAGCATACATAGTTGTAGATCCTGTCTGGGGTCTGAGGCATCTTCATGCTCTTAAACTAAATGAGACCTTCAGTCCTTATTTGTGTGGTCTCTCTGTGTGTCAGTATTTGCCATGTTACAAGTTGAATCTGATCAAATTTAGAAACATTTTTTAAAATCCTTTAAAAGCAATAATTGTAAACTCATTGTATGTTATTAAAACAGTATTTGAATGAAAATTAACATTCAAGAACAAATATATAGATGGTGGCATATCCACTCTAGTCGGAGAAGCAGGCATGATTCTCATGCCTCCTTCAATCATAAGTCCATTGTTATATGTAGTTTGGACTGGAGTATGTAGAGGAATCAAGACTCACATAGATGTGCAGTTCCAGAAAGGGGAGGAGGGAGGCATCTTTTAATAGCCTTTTTGGATACCTATTGGTTGTTTCCTCTGACATCCATCAAGTGGTAACTCTTGAACCAGTTGCAGTGTGGATTCAAATCAGTGTACCTTAGTTCCTGTACATCTGTCATAAGTGATTGGTACCAGTGCATTAAAAAAAAAATCTGTGCAAGGCTTTGTAGCCTTGTCTGTCGATCATTTGGTAGGTCTTGAATCATTAAGTTCTTTTGGCTTTTCCAAATGCTGACGCATTGCCTTATAAATATGTCTCTGTTAATATTACCCTCAGTCTCCTCATTGAAAAGCTATTCCATGCACAATAGCAGATAGAACTCTTCCAAGACTCTGGCTTTTGCTTGAAAATAACTTTTGTCCTTGACGATGAATAATGCTGTTGTTTATTTTCCATGAGGTAACATAAATCGTAGACTGAATCCATTAAAATTCCAGGTAAAAATGGAAAGGAAAAAGCAGGTGGTTTGACTTACAACTCCAACAGTTGCACAATCCATCCCAGAAACAGTTGTCTGCGTCAGTATGGCCCGAGCATTCTTGCTACATGCTACTCGTTAAGTTATCTGGAATGCTTTAAAAGATGCCTTTGGGTTAATTTAAGAAGACTGACAATTTTTACTTCCTCGTTCTGATACTCTTAGACACTGAACTGACTCTTTTCCTTCTCTCTGGAAGAGTGTGCCCGTCAGGAGTGCGTGAGTAAAGACTGCTGCCTCCACCTGCTCGTGTTCTCCCCCGCAGGCAGCTTTCCTTATATCAGCTTTGCAGGGAAAGTTAAAGTGTCAATACTGTGAAAACAGCATACAGTCTCCTAGTCTAGCCATGAGCATGGTTTAGGGCTCCTGGGTCTCCTGAAACAGACTCTGCAGCTAGACTCTGAGAGCCACCACTTAATGTTAGCAAGCATATTAGGCATCTCTTTCCCTAAGTATGTAGGTGTTATGAAAACCAAGTCTTGGTTTTTACTTCCATGTGATTTATCTTTTTTTTTGTCTGGTCTGCTGCTGTGCCAACAGTTGGTCACATGGCCAGAACTGATGCCTCTGTACTATTCTTTGCATAACTGAAGGAGACCCTGTTGGTGTCCACCCATAACCCCATTTATCAAACTACCTGTATCTAGATTCTTTGCCTGGGGTCTTTTCTCTTACTGCTACAGCCTGCATTGCCAAGGTACGTTGGGCAGGCTGATAGCACTGGAAACTAAACATGTGCCCTCCTCAGTGGTGGTCAGCAGGTAGATATGGCCCATGTCCTTCACCACTGTGCCAATTCTGTGCTGGCTCCAAGAGCTTCAGTAGGATAAACACTCACCATCAGTGCTTCCTGGCTTGGTGGTCTTCCCTCTGCCAGTTGTATTTTGCCTTGAAATGGGATAAGTATTGTTTTTGTGTTTTATGGTTTTTGTGTCTCTTATATTTATCTCTCGACTTTTTGTCCAAAATAGAAAGCAGAAATTTAACTGGGTGTGGTGGCACATGCCTTTGATCCCAGCAATCAGGAGTCAGAGGCATGCAGATCTCTGTGAGTTCAAGGCCAGCCTGGTCTACAGAGAGTTCCAGAATGGCCAGGGTCACACAGAGAAATCCTGTCTCAAAAAACCAAAAGAGGAAAAAAAAGAGGAAAAAGAAGGTAGCAGCAGAAGCTGTTAGTTTGTATGGTTCCTTTAGCTCTTCTAGCCTTTGGTTTCATTTGATTAACATTTTCATGTATATTTAATAGTTCATCTTTTTTAGGCTATGTAGTTAGCAATATGTCCAGGACTTGCTAGGGTATTTGTTGAAACTTCAAGGTTAGTGAATGCTAAGGCTTAGCAGATTGAGCCTAGAGGAAGCCTAGGTATGGGTAGGTGTCTAACATACTTGCTAACAAGTCATGAATAATAGACAAGGCCTTTAACCTAGACATGGCCTTCCCAGGTCATATTTCTTGGGGATGTGTAGTTATTGTTACTCTGCTGTCCAACAGAACCACGTATGTCCTGTCTTCACATGTGCTATTAGCTTGTGTCTGTTGATGTCATGTGACGTGCCCATTGTCACTGTGATTCAGTATTTCTACACCCATCCCCCTTGCCTCCCATCCTATATTCTTTGAAGTTCCTCCCTCCTCATTTGGTGATACCATTCTCCTAGCATTCTTTTCATTACAGTCTGTAGGATTGTTTCTTAAACATGCGTGCTCATTCACATTGCACGTTTCATTCATTCCCATAGCCCTGGGGCTACTCCTCCTCTCTGGCAGGCAGTCTCCATGTAGCAAAGGGAAAATCAATATTTTTACAGTCAGAAAAAAATTATCCTAAATCTGTTATCTGTTTATCCTAGGTAGGGTTACTATTGCTGTAATGAAACACCAGGATAAAAGCAACTTGGGGAAGAAAGGGTTGGTTTGTCTTCTACTACTACCACACAGTTCATCATCAAAGCAGTCAGGACCAGAACTCAAACAGGGCAGGAACCTGGAGGCAGGAACTGATGCAGATGCCAAGCTACTTACTAGTTTTCTCTCATGACTTGCACAGCCTGCTTTCTGTAGAACCCAGGACCACCAGTCTAGGGATGGTCTGGCACACCCTCCAACAGTCACTAATTTTAGAAAATGCTCTACGGACGTTCCTGCAGCCCACTGTTAGTGGAGGCCTTTTCTCAGTCGAGGTTCCCTCCTCGATGGCTATAACTTGCGTCAAGTTGACATAAAACTGGCCATCACACCGTTCACTGAACTTGGAGCAGAACTCTTGTGTTTTGTCCCAGTTACTGCACGCATTCAGTGAGAATAGGCTAAATGGCCAAAAAAGGGTGAGATTGATGTGAGCGTCTATACACAGCGATGAACAAGAGATCCTATTTCAGAGAAGATGGACGGGAGCACTGACATTGAGACCATCCTCTGACCTCCACTCTGGTAGGCAGCTGCTGTACTCACAGAGCATGCTCACAAACATACATTACTGTGCTAGGCTTTCTATTGCTATAATAAAACACCATGACCAACATGGAGAGGAAAGGATCTGTTTCAGCTCACAGCTCCATATCATAGTCTGTCACTGAGGGAAGTCAGGGCAGAAACTCAAGTGGGGTAGGCACCTAGAAACAGGAACTGATGCAGAGGAATCGGAGGAGTACAGATTTCTGGCTTGTTCAGTTAGCTTTCTTAGAATACCAAGGACCACCTGTCCTTACAATCTGTTGGTCCCTCTCATCTCAACCATCAATCAAGGAAATGTACATTGGCTTGTCACAGGCCAATCTAGTGGGGGCATAGGTTCTCCCTTCCAAAACGACTCAAGCATATGTCTAGTTGATTTAAAACTAGCTAGCAGAAACACACACACACACACACACACACACACACACACGCACGCACGCACGCACGCGCACACACACACACCCATACACGCATGCACGCACGCGCACACACACACACACACACACACACATGCAGGCAGGTATTACTATTTTCCTTTTAAGTTGTAAGGAACCCTGAAGAATCTAAAAAAAAAAAAAGCTCATTCTAACAGCTACCAGGAAAGTCACATTCAAGAGACCTTAACAAGAATAGAGGGAAATGACAATCATAACATGCCCTCATGGTCAAATGGGGATCTTCCTATGGATTTTCCTGTCTCTGCCTCCCGTCTCTCCATGGGAGGATGTCTGGCTTTATGTGGCTTCTGGGCATCTGGACTCAGGTCTTCATGTTGGCACAGCCAGAACTTTATCCCCTGAGCCATCTCCCCAGCCTGTCGTTACAACTTCTAACAAGTCAGTACTGGGCCTTCAGTGGTATGGGCAACCCCCGTCTTCACAACCCTTCTGTTAAAACTCCTTGGCTTTAGATTAAATGTAAATGTATAGATACCTTGTTTGAGTTTGGTACCTAGCTATTTCATGTAAAAGTTGTAATTTAAGGCTAGAGAACATATGTTAATCTGTGGAGTAAGAGTGGCTTCGGGCTATGTGAGACGGTAGGTATGTCCTTCGGGTGGAAAGTGGTCATCAAGTAGGTGTCCTTGACCTTCCCAATTAGTCTCCATCCTCAAAGTGCCTGGCAGTTTGGTTGATATCACAGCCATTTCTTCACTGTGCCACCCATCACCTCCTTACCGGTTTCCTTGGCCCGACTCTGGGCTAGGCTGCTGCTGACTTTGACAGTTGTATAAACTGCAGTTTAGAATTCCAAACTCTGTGTTTGTGAAGATATTCAAAGACACTAGGGTTGCAGGGGGATTTTGTTGTAAGATATTAAGAAGTCTTCTCACTATTAAGAATAAAATATTCATATATTATGTCATATAAAGAACACTGGATCTTCCTTTGCATGTTTTTATTCACCAGCACTACTGATTGAGCTCTTGTCATTTTGTTTCACCTGTTTCAAGCCTGCATATTTTTTAATATGACAAATAAAAGTATGGTTTCTCTTTGAGGCAGTGACTGCCTGAGTTGGGTTTCCATTGTATCCCCCGAGTTTCCACTAGATGAGTTTCTGAAATATGTGTCCACTGTTTTCTTCATTATGCTTGGTTCCCTGGATATTATGCAGCGTGTGGCTATATTTGTTCCTTCTGGTAGATTTATAGGCATTATACTTCAGGTTACTGTTAAAGGATTATTAAATGTCTTTTTAGACCCTCCTTCATTGTCTTGTATGGACAAGACACTTTAAAAGTATTGATTGGGTCAGTTGGCTGGGAAATGTTTTAGAAGTAGTGCTTCTTGGAGTGTATATATTGTGTGTGTGTGTATGTGTGTGTTAGGCACCACCTCTTCCAGCCCTTCCCACCATGGTGTATGTGGTAATATAGTTCTTTATTTAGCTCATCATTTCTGCTCATTGATCACCCTATCTCAATCGCATTTAGACCTAATGTGTTTTGAATGTATAGTGTTGAATAAATTCACACAATACTCTTTTGTCATGGTGTTTATTGATAAATTGAAAGTGATAGTATTACTGGTCTCTGGAGCTAGACAGATGCCTTAGCGGTTAAGAACACTAGCTGCTCTTGTAGAGGACCCAGCTTCTGTTTCCAGTACCCACTTGGTGGCTAGCCACCTTCTGTAACTCCAGTTTTAGGAGACCCAATGCCCTTTTCTGGCCTCTGCAGGTACCATACGCACACAGTACACGGGGAGAACAACCATACACATAAAAATAAATAAGTCTTTCATTTTAAAAAGTGTTATCTACCTTATCAGGTTGTCTTCAATGAGTGAATTAATCCCCATAAAACACTTAAACCATCAGTAACCATAACACAGGACTAATTATTGATCAATTGCAACCATTGATTTTCTATGTTACAAAATCAATGAAACCATTCTGTACATTCTCATTGGCCTTGTAGAATTAACAGTAGAACAAATCGCAAGGATTATTACATGGCAATTGTGTATCTCACATTTTCATGTTAGTAAAATTTGTAGTGATTTGGGTGCACACACACGCAGTATTTTGTTATTTCTGAATAGTCATCGCTGGATAACACTGCTGTCACTTTTGTCTCCCAGACTTATGGATGGGTTTCTAGCATATGGATAGTGTCTGGATTTAGCTTGTAACAGATGCTGTTGGTATCATACGCAGATCTCCTTTGCTGGGCCAGTGCATCCATCTCCCAGCTGCTGTGGTATTGGCTGCTAATGACGCACACCTGTACCCTTCTCCAGAGGACCACTCTTGGCTGACAGTAACCTCCCCAGCCAGATATAATTCTGAGATCTGGTCCCAACCCCCTCCAGGTACCCAGGGGTGGCTCACAGCCAATAACTGTGCAGAGATATCCTGGCCTCTGGACTCGACATTTTTATGTGATTCAGTCCAGACTCTAAGAGCTCCTTGGAGGATTAAGCTAGCGTGCGATAGCTGAAGTCAGATCTTCACCAAGATTCTTCCCCCATCCAGTTGACGTGTTTCACCCCTGACTTCTCTCAGGAGCATTCTTTCTATAATCAAAGGTGCTAGAAGGGCCATTTCAGGCTGTGCTTTTAGGTAACCTCACCTTAGATGTGGCTAATCTCTGTTGCTCTGTTGTTTTATTGGTTCCCCATCGCTTAAGCAACGAATCTCTCACACCTCACATAATCTAGCGTTGTTTGAGAGTATAGCAAGTTAGCCACCTTCTCACACGTATTAATTTTTTTAATTTCTTTGCCTTGCTCTAGGTGAGCACCTCAGTGCCAATACTTGAACAAACTGTTATTAGAGCCTTTAGATTTCCTATTTCTCTTGGAAAATAGCAGCTGCTCAGTTTTTCCCAGCCATGTATTGGCTCGCCAGGGAAAGCAGAGGCCAGGCCATCTTCTACAGCCAGAATGCCCCCACCCTGGTGGAAGCTGCTAATATGAAATCATCGAATACAGAGTTGGGGAGAAATATGCACAAGTGGTTTTTGTACCCCAACTCTAGCCTGTGTGGGTCCCTTACATTTAGCACAGTATGTCACACACGGAAGCTGAATGTTCAATGCATGACTAAAACATAGTTATCAACTGATTAGGACTGGATCATGTGCTGCAGATCAGTAAATTACTTAGCTAATTCTTGTTATGTAACCAACTGCATCCCTTCTGTTCACTGCAGATACGCACAGAGAGCCCCTCGCTTTCGCAAAACAAAGAAATAAAAGGACTTACCGTGTAATGGGAGATGCCTGTGCCCTTCCTGGGCAAACTAGCTACTAACACAGTTCAATTAGAAATACCAAGGTTTGGCCTTCTCAAACCTCTCGTCTAAGCACCATGTCCCATCGACATCATGAGTGCGCTCAGTTACCTTTTCTTTCTCCTCATGAGTAGTAAACCCAAGTGGATTTACACATACACGAAAGGCCAAGATTTTAGTGGTTCGCAAATTTCAGTATTTTGACATAAAAAGTTATTATGCTAATAACTCTCTGTGTGAAGTTAAACAAGGCCACTCAGCTCTGTGTCTCTGTCCAGTTTCTGTTGCTACAACAAAATACAGACCGGGCAATCTCTAACGAAAAAATTTACTGCAGGCCCAGAGGCAGGGAAGTCCCAGGTTGAAGCTCCGCATCTGGGGAGGGTCGTACTCTGTCTTGATGTAGGAGCAGACATCAGGGGTCAGAGAGACTGAGCAGGAAAGTGTGACTGTCCGTTCTTCCTGTTGTAAAGTCATCGTCACGGGGCCCTCGCCCTTGTTTCTCCAATCCCGATCACCTCCATAGGCCCCAGCTCCAAGTAGCATCAACATAAACTTAAAAGCTTAAGTTTCCGTCATGTGAACCGTCGGAATAAACCAAGCATAGCATTATTCTATTAAAAACCACCACCAAACTTACAGAAGTGGGATCTTAAGATACTGTGGTAAATGTCATTGCTCTCTTGGGTCTGGATGTCACTCTGTGGACAGTGTAGTTCATTAGGACTGATACACAGAGTCTAAAAACATTGTTTTGATTTTAATAAAAGAATCATTATCCTGGTTGTCTCTTATTTATTTTGATAGAAAAGCATGAAGAACAATTTAAACGTCTGTTCTGCTTCATGACTGTGTCTGCCCAGTGGTTATAACGCCCTTACCTACGTGGTGTGTAATTCTTAGATTCCTGGACTGTTCGGTACCACAGACTTTAGCGCTTGTGTTTGAAAAGTCGCATTGGTTTCCAGTAGGAATTGCTTCTTGGGGCGCTCTTAAGTTGATGAGAACTATTTAAAATAGAATCTGATTTTGTTTTGACAGGAGCTGATAATATCCGGAAATACTGGAGCCGCTACTATCAAGGGTCTCAAGGAGTAATATTCGTCTTAGACAGTGCCTCCTCAGAGGACGATTTAGAAACGGCTAGAAATGAACTGCATTCTGCTCTTCAGCACCCACAGCTGTGCACTTTGCCCTTTTTAATATTGGCCAATCATCAAGACAAGCCCGCAGCTCGCTCAGTGCAAGAGGTACGCATGTCTCATTCGTGTTATTCTTCTGTCTTCTTGATTTGTTTGCTTGTTTATTGAAGCAATGCCGCCACGTTGGAATCTGGGAAGACAAATAACCATGAATGTGTGGGGCATGCTCTTTCCCCTTCATTAGCACGGGTAGCGGAATACCAGTTATCATTCTGATGACACATATTTATATTCCCAATCTTGCTTGTAAAACATAATTTTTTTTTTTTAAACTGGAAGACTTGCCTGGAAATTTTCTCTTTTATTTTGAAGAGGTAAAGGCCTAGCATTTTAATTCAATCCCTCTCCACCACCTTTCAGAGGGACACACTGTCCGTTTTCCCACCCATTACTTGACCTCAAATATTGTGTTATTTTCCTCTGAAATACTTGGTGTGGCTGAAAAACTGATGTCTTACCTTGCAAGTTTCATGCCACCAAATATATTTTAATATGGCTCTATTCTTTTCTCACCTAGTGGAATCTCTCAGGTTGTTTCTGTCCTTTGAAAGTGCGAGACTATTCTGGGTAAACAGTGCCACTATGAGCCAAGTTTCTGTTTTCTAGCACTGAACTAATATGTAAATAGATTATAACTCAGGGACAGTGGACTCAACCTCCTGATATATTTGCCCCTGGATATTGCAGGATGTCTTTTCTCCTCTCCCTCGGAAAACTGTAACAGCTCGAGTGGTTTAGGATTAAAATGAATAGGAATGCTGTTGCCCTACAGTCTGAAAAAGTATATAAGGAGCCAAGAGCATAGCGGGATTCAGTTCCAGCCTTCCCTCACATGTGGTGTGAACCCGTGGCCAATAGCTTGCGTCTGGCTTCTCAATAAATTGTTGCCGGGCGGTGGTGGCGCACGCCTTTAATCCCAGCACTCGGGAGGCAGAGGCAGGTGGATCTCTGTGAGTTCGAGACCAGCCTGGTCTACAAGAGCTAGTTCCAGGACAGGCTCCAAAGCCACAGAGAAACCCTGTCTCGAAAAACCAAAAAAAAAAAAAAAAAAAAAAAAAATTGTTCTAAGTGCATAGGGTTAATTTGGGTGATTTTTTTTTTCTAATTTTGCAGTATTAAGGGACAGAGGGCCTGTGTAGAGATAGTTCTCATTTGTTTAAAAATGAAAACAAGAACCGCTGACGCAGTGATTACTACTCAGCCCACAAAGCTATCTGTAGTTGCCTCCTTCAGCATGCAAGACTTACCGCCTTTTCACTTTATAGACTTTGGAAAATACGTTTGATACTAATTAAAGAAAAATAGCAGCCTGGTGATGGTGATGCACACCTTTAATCCCGAGTACTCTGGAGGCAGAGGCAGGCGGATTTCTGAGTTTGAGGCCAGCTGGTCTATAGAATGAGTTCCAGGACAGGCAGAGATACACAGAGAAACCCTGTCTCGAAAAAAAAAAAAAAAAAGAAAAAAAAAGGAAGGAAGGAACGAAGGGCAGATGGACAGACAGAAGGAAGGAAAGAAAAGATAAAAGAAAAATAGCCATTTGGTTGTCACTAGCAGGTGTCCTGTGCTGCCATTGTGGTACCTCCTGGACCTGTTCCATGTGTTAGCTTCTTGCCATGAGACTTTCTGTCTGTAGAAGGAATGTTCTAGAATGCAGTGCTGGCTTGTCACCAGAGCTAGATCTGTTTATGCTGTGAGGTGCTTTACTCGGAGTATATCGTCATTCTCGTAAGCGATATGGAAACTTATTATACAGTACAGATAGACAATATAGTTATGTCTGTGTAAAATGTACGTATGATATGTCAGTATGATGTAGCGGTAGATGTAAGTACCAAACTAACCTTAATTCTAATGTAGGTCAGATGGAGCTGGCAGAATTGCCTTCTTTTGGGAAAAAGTAAACTTTTTCTTAGACATCAGATAGCCAAAACAAACATGTTCTTTTAAGATTTATTTTTATTATTTTCAATTATGGGTTTGTGAATGTGGGTGCAGATGTCCTTGGAAACTATAGGCATCAGATCCTGGGAACCGAACTTGCATCTTCTAAAAGAGTAGTACATGCTCTTAACCAATGAGCCATTTCTCCAACCCCAGCAGATAAATTATTTAAACTTAATATATGACCCATGGCAACCCTCTGTAGGAGAAACTCACATTGAATAAAAGAAGCTTCTTGCAATTAATTGCTTCTGAGTATTCCTTGTGTATGTTAACTAGCTATTTCGCCTTAAAGAAAAAGCACAAATATTCACTTTTGATTCACCAACTGATGTCTATAAATATTGAATATTCATAGATACTTTTGAAAATAATCTCCAGCTTGTACATATACTAGAATGCATGAGAACTTCATTTTCCTTTCCACTTGTATCAACTTTATTTTTCTAGGAAAATTGATTTTCCTAGAATGTTTTGCTTGTAAATAGAATTTATGTAATACCAGTTTGAAGGTAGTAAAAGTCCTAAAAGTAAAGCACTTTCCCTTGTGGTTGTATGAACACATACTCTATAGGTACATATTAGCAGAGCATTTGGGAGGATTTGGGGGATGGGTGGATTCCTACAAAGAAGTTGAGCTTTGTAGGAGCACAATGAAGTGCTTGCTCACCCTGGCTTTCGTTTGGCTGAGAAAAGAAAACATGGGAAACATCCCATCTTTCTCTTGATGGCAAAGAGGCTACTCTCTATGGTGTGTTTATGTAATACCTGGTTGAAATAGTCTCAGGAATGTTTTCAAAATTAAATCAATACCTTATTGTTAGCATAAAAATGGAATTGTGAAACTGGATCCTCTGTGTTGTATAAACAGTACCCTCAGCCTGGTTGGGAACAGCAGGCCTGGGTAGGAGATTAAAAAGCAAACAGAGTCCCATGTTACTTGAAATATATTTTAGGCATGTATTTAGAAATATCTTCAGACGTGGTCATCTCTTTGCTATTCTTCCCTTTCATTAAGATACCATACGTCCATGTCTTATACAGCTTCACCAGTGTTTTGTCTGTGCCTGCGGGTTTGTGTATGAGCTGGTAAGGCTTTGGAGCATTAAAAAGATGGTATTTTACCCTGCAGAGTATCTGTGAGTTTTAAGAGAGAAATTCTGCTCAAAAATCAAGGGAGATGCTTTCGTTTAATAAGACACACTAACAATGTGACACAGTCAAGAAAAAGTGTGTACACTTAGGCTTGGTGATTCTTCTCTTCCGGAAAATTATTGTATTTCATGTTTTCTGGGGGAAATGTGCCAGGATTTGTCCTGTCACTCAAGTAAAATTTAAGAATTCACTTGTTTGTTACCTCAAAAGTGAATGGAAGCCAGCGAGACTCAGGAGAAAGGTGACTGGTCGCCAGGACTCCAATGAGATAGAGACCATCAGGAAGTTTAATATTTGAGCCCCATCTCATGCTGTGCATGTTGCTGTCTGTATGGAATACAGAATTAAGAAAGGAAGACAATGGTTAAAATTACTCCATAACCCACAAGCGGGCAACGTGCCCAGCTCTCTCATTGCCCTTTGAGAAACAAGTAAGATCTTGTAGGCAGCCTATCTTCCCTTTCTGTAATATACCTGGTCGTGATGTGTTCAGCTCACCAGAATTTTGAGGTTTTCTATCTTGAGAATTAGTAGTAGACACATACATTGTCTTTTAACAAAGCAAAACAAAACAAACACCCTGGAAAAATCTGGGTGAAAGAACACCCTAGATGCTGCTAGAAAGGCCAGGCAATCCTTATAGCAGATGTTTATTGCATTGGCTCTGGGGAGATGTGGTTGCTGCAGTTTTCCAGGATGTATTCATATCATCTCTTTTTCTCTGTGGAAAACATACTAGAAAACCTAAGCTTATGCCAAGTGGCCCACTTGATCGATTAGGAGAAAATCTGGTCTAGTTTAAATGGTGAAGCTATAAAATGAGACCTCTTAAGAGTAAATGGTTTGGCTTTTTATTTGTATTGAATTGTAATTGTATCTAATTTGTTTTACAACTCCCTTTGGAGAGCATACTTCAGTTCTGAAGTTACTAAGTAGATCAGGAGTTTTTTTTTATGGGAAGTTAAGTTGATATAATACCCAATAAATGTAATCCTATTTTCTCTCTACACAGTTGCTGACTGTCATTCTTTTACTTCCTGGCTTTTTAAAAATCTTATTTTCTTTTTATTGGTTTTACCAGGCCATATAAAATGACACATTTGGTTAACATGAAAGAAACAGTCCTAATTTTTAGCTGTTTCATTTGATTTAATCTTTACAGGCCTCCTTGATCCAAAAGTTCCTGACTTTTTCAGAAATGTTTCTGAAATTAAAATGCATTTTGAATTTTTTATTATTACCATTATTATTATAAAATATGAATACATGAACCAGATTTTTGAAGCAGAATTACAAGGTCGAGTGACTTGATTAGTTTCATACTTCATTGATTATAGCTTGGAAAAATCCATGATCTAAATTAGAGTGTCAAGATTACATTTAAAATTTGTGATTATAATTTGTGATTATAGTGTCTACTGATTTTAATACAGTGTGTATGGGACTCAGTCTTTTATTGGAAATACATATAGTAGAAATGTGAGAGGCGTCTTTATGAGCACATTTGTAGATGCCAGCTTCCTTAGACCATGCTTCTTGGGGATATAGCCGTTCAAACTTTCTGAACTATGTACTTAATCTTTAGGCTTTTCACTTTGGAAGGTTACGTGTGTTCTTATGGTACTTAACCGTCACCCTTAATTGTAACTCTGGTTTCTAGAAAGTCTTCATGTTGCATGCTTTTCCCCTTTTCTTTCATATGTGTCACCAAGTAATGCCCCTCCGCTGGGTGGTGGTGGTGCCTGTAATCTCAGCACTCAGGAGGCTGGGGAAGCTAAGCTCTGTCTGTGAGTTCAAGGCCATCCTGGTCTACAGAGCAAGTTCCAGGACAGGCTCCAAAGCTACACAGAGAAACCCTGTCTTGAAAAAATGAAAATCAAAACAAAGCAAAACAAAAACCAAGATAATAATTAATAATAATAATGATAATATAATAATGGTAACACATCTCTAGTTTGTGTCTTTCATTTTGTCTTGTTATTGCTCAACTATAGGCTAGGTCTATGAAGGAATAAGTAAAGAAGGATTGTCTCAGAGTTTCCATCATGAGAAATCTTTATTAGAAAATGTTAAAATTGCATAAAGCGCCTAGTTTGACTGAATGTCACTTTCTGTGTACAGAGGAAAATGTGTTTTCATTGGGAAGTGTGCTATACTTAAATTCTGAAGAGTTCTCCATGTTGACCTGCCTCTTGGCAGCGTTTTAGAATACTGATTTGATTTCCCATACAGCAGTGCACATACCTATGGTGTGAGCAGTTTGGAAACTCCCCTATGGGACATATACTTATTCTAAAATGATATAAGAGATAGAGATCATTTTGTCCGTTCCTTACAGATGTACTCCACACTGTTACAATTAAATTTTGGGAGGTAATGACAGGGTTTGGGAGTCCGTTCTCCAGTGAATGACTCAGTTATTTCTTAAAAATGTTTCTTGACCTGTAAGAAAAGCTGAGTTAGCAATCTCTTCATTAGTTGAAAAAAAATCATCACAAAAAGTACATTTTTAAAGAGCAGCTTTTGAGCTGAGAGTATAATGAAAGTGCGGTGTACGTGTCATACAGCCATTAAAGTTTCTGTGTTCAGTCCTTGAGGAGAGAAGTGAATTCCTTGGTTGTGCATCTATCCAGCTTGCTGTCACCGTTCTTTCTTGTTACCCGCGATCCACTAGGCAATGAGAGTGTCTCATGTCTACTGCAAACTAATAATTCCCACTACTCACCACTCTGTTACTTCAGAAAGGGACATTTTTACCCAGGAAATTATTTAGATCCAGGAGGAAAGAAACAGTTCAAAATACGACAGCGCATGCTCAAAAGAACCATCTCCTCTCCGTTTTCTCCCTTTCTTCAGTGCTGACAAATCTGCACCTCCTGTGAAGCTGGAAACCCTGGGAACCTCTGTAAAGACTATGCCTGTATCCAGACACTCCTGTGTCTTGTTCTCCCTTAGTCTGTGCAGAGACTCTCCCCAGCTCAGTTGCTCCCCTCAGCTTCCTATCTTCGTGCTGCAGTTTGCCTTCAGCTGTCCCACTCTGAACCAGCTTCTCTCTGCACCCCAGACGGAACCAACTCGTCCCTGTTCTCCATGAGGTCCTTGGTACACTGTAGTACCGTTTTCTAACTTCTCCGGAACCGAGTGACACTCCGCAGACCTTAGATGCTATGCGCCTTGTAACTGGATTTCCCTTTCTTTCCTCCTGCTCAAGCTACCTCTCAGTATTCCTGTTTTCCCAGGAAAATTTCCCCCAAGATGACATCACATCAGAACGTCTTCCTCAGTGGCCATGGCCACGTTAGGTGTGCCCTCCTGATGTCTGCTAGCACGCTAGACTTATTCAGATCATATTAAAATGACTTGTATCTTGATTTTTCTGCCAACTCCTGAAATTTGTAAGTCCCTTGAAGCACAGAGATTATGGCTTGTTTGTGTCTGTGTTCCAGATCCTGCTTTATCCAGACTGCTGGGATCTGTCTTTATTTAGTTCATCTCATCCATCCCCATCTAGAGGAATACAAAAACATGGGCTTTTTCCTGGGCTCCAGACCTGCGGTTTGAGTTTGTTGAGCATTATCTAGGCAGTGGTTCCTTGGCACTCTTCCCTTGTTAAGGTTTTTGGAGCTTTATGCTGTTAATTACTGTATTTGCAAATGATCGATTTTTATGTACTTTCATTTGTGTTTGTCGTTTAGAGAACTGTTTAACAGTGTTCCCTTTTACTATTTTCTTTCCAAAATCCTTGTGGAAAGCAGCATGTCTTCTGACCAAATAATAATCTTTTAATTCGTTTTTAAAGTAATTGGCTATTTTAACCATAGTGAACTTGTTTCATTTACTAGCGTTGGACACTTTTTTCTGTTTATATTTCTCTTGTGAAGAGGAGTACCTATGAAATTCTGAGGGAATATAGTTGAAATGGTTTTAAATTAATCAATACAATTTAACAAAACAAGTTTAGTCTTTAATGAAATCTTTTCTTCCATTGGTGAAACTTAGGACTTTTAAAAATTATTTTTCTTATATATTTATATTTTATAACAAAGAATCATAGCTATTGAAGTTAGAGAACTATTTTACTAAACAGTATTTGCTTCTTGTCTTTTCAAAGCAATATGGATTTAAGCAATTATAAAGATATGTTACCCTTCTACCATATTTTAAGTTTGTATTCTGTAAAATTCAATATTTCGTTGATTATTATTCATTGGAGACAGTAAACTATTTTGGGGGCATAAATTTACAATACCATTTAGAGGGAGAACTCAGTATTTGTCTGTTTGTTTGTTTATTTATTTATTTCACTTGCAAAAGAAAACTCAGTCACAGTCCTTAGCTAACAAAGTTAATAAAACATTTGTCGAGTTAAATTAATTTGAAGATAGACACATAGTTAATGTCAGTAAGTTGCTTTGAAGATAAAAAGCACAATAAGCGTTAGTTATTATCATTATGATAATTATTATCATTATTATTATTACATAGTGTCTGTTTAAAAAATGCCCTCAGTTTCTCTGGAATGGTGGAGCCTAATGAGAGAGGTTAATATGCTGGATTTGGTCCAGGGCTGAGGATTTGAGACTTAATACAGTAAAGATTTTTTTTCCTTCATTAGATCAAGATGTTTTTGTTCTTTCTTTCCCCCTCCTCCCAATTTAAAATACTTCCTTTAGATTTGGTAACCTGGGAGTTATTTTTAATAGTTTCTTTCCTTATATAACTTCTGAAATCATTGTCTAGATTTTTTTCAAGAGTCTGGAAAGTTCATGATTAATTTCTCTTCACAGATCATGTCTCTTAGCTAAGTTGATGAGAGCTCAAAATTATAATTTTTTATTTAAAAAATAGAGCATGAAGCATGCAAATGAATTATGGAAACTTCACTAGTCCTTATTATTAAAAACTGAGCGTGTCTTTGGGAAATTGCAAAACTTGCTCTAGCTATAAGTACGTAAGCTAATCTCAGTGAAAAATATCTTAAGGGAAATTCATTAGATTCTTTAGTGAAAACATTCAGCATTAAGACCAATTCTTTACACGATAACTTCCTGATGAGATAACTGCAGAGATGCATCAGAAGTCCAGAGGGGGGAAGTTAGTGGAGCATGGTAGAAGGCACACGCAGGAAAGTCAACTATACTCCCAGCTTCTTGATCAGTAAGGCATTAGTGACATGTCTGAAGAAGACATTCCTTAATATTATTGCAAATTAAGTAATAAAAGACCCCAAGAGAATGAAAGAAAAGGTGGCTGGAGCCATTGAATTACAATTGACAACCTAAAGGCAGTTGAAGAACCAATTGCTGGAGTGATTGCAAGGCTATTCATATTGTGCAGCAGACAGAGCACACCAGAAAGCTGGAACAATGCCTTCCGTTCAGCAATATTGCTTCAAAAGAATGGAAAGAGGGGAACGGGAAGAGCCACTGACCCTGAGACCAATTTCCAGGCAGCTGCACAAACTATATACTGTAATTAAAGGTTTTGACCAGTAATCACGGCAAAGCCAGACCACAGAAAGTCTGGGGAGCCGGCAAAGTTATAATGAGGCCGGCATCCTTCACTACAGCATGGAAAAATCAGGTAAGAAAGCAGTCCACTTCTGGCCATGACTGAAAACCCTCTGCTGTGTTCGCTCAGATATGAACATCATGTGTGTGGCCTTTTACCTCTAAGAGCAAAAGCATGAAGTAAAAAAGATCACTTGCTTTCCACTTCTGAGATGGCTAGGACTCTGTGCCTTGGACGGGTGCTTTCCCTGGCCACCTTAGTTCTTTACTTGGGAGTTACACCTGCTTGGACCAGAATGCTGCACTCCGCGCCTACAATGTCACCGATAATAGACTGGGTAGAGTTTAGAGAGGGTGTTTTTACTGTGCACACAGACACTGATAATTTGCCTGCAGGTTCATATACTGGAATCTACAATCACTTCCTTTTTTCTTTCTATCGTAATGTCCCTTTCTGTAGAATTCTGTAGCTGAGCCACAGGGTCTTTATAATGACATTCATATAACAACCACAAATACTTATATGTCAAGGAAATTGATCTAGTAGTTTCAAAGAATGATATAGTACATGCTTTCAGTACTAGTGTGAGGTTCTATGAGGTCTGATGGAAAATAGCATCTCATTTTGAAGGACTTGTATGGTTTTCTTCTGGCTGAATCCATCGTGGTCTCTGCTATGTTTTGATACCATGTTTTCTAACAATAAAGTGACAATTACCTTCTTTACTAGAAATTCAATGTCTAAATTTGTATGCATATAAATCTTTGACCCAAAAATTTTAGATACTCATTACTGCAGAGTTGCAACAAGGGAAGTTTTTAAGAATTTTATTTGTTGTTATTTAGGCTTATAATTTAACAGATGTGGGTGTTAGATTCAGCTGTGCCTAGCACAGTGGAGAGAGATTCCTTCAGTTCATGCTACACCTGAAAAAAGATTTTTAGGTCTTAAAAAAATTCTGTGTAGATAATGGTTAGGCAGGAAGTTGTTCCATCAGATATCTGGGATCACATTCATAGATGTGAACTGGAGCCAACCGAGCCATATGGGAAGATGGTTCTGTATACGAGCTGTGAAATAATTTAGAGGTTACGTGGAAGCGTATAATTTTAACATTTAGAATTTGTCAAATATTTATTTTTAAAGTTATGACTAATAATTTGTCAAGCCAAAACAGGGCTTTGTTAAAAGGAGCCAACTTGGAAAATCTGGATACCTTGTGCACACTTTATAGACAGGGGAACAAAAGAACAAAATGAGACCACGCTTGCTAAGGAAGTCTTCAGGAAGTGCTGAGGGCAGGATTCTAATTCCTTAGCTGTTCTGTAAAAACAAGGCGATCTCATCAGAGGATAGCACTCTGCGCATTGACAAAAAAGATTGAATAATCACTATGGGGTGCATAAAGACAAACCAGAAAAGGTCTCGAGATGGGCGCGTCGCTGCCGTGCCCTTAGTGTAAGCTTCAGTGCCGTCATGGCTCTTGTTCTGCAGAAGGAAGCATTTGTACCCTGATGCCCTGGTTTTTAAAAATGTGAAAACACACTCTTAAGAAAATACTCCTTTCTCTCTTTCATATACAAAGATTTATATTTTGTATAAATATTTTCACTTATACTAGTACTTGCCCATTTTCTTGGATAACTCTAAAATTTGAATTATTTAAATGGATGATCAGAGATTGATTATTGTAAACTTGTGTTGCATATCTGGGCCAATAAAGGTTATAGTTGGGTTTAGGTTTGGATACCTTACTATCTTTTGGTTAAATTTTTTTAAATTAGGTCTCTCTGACTTTTTCAGTAACTTTTATGTTAATAAGCCCAGTTTTTAGTGAAAAGGGGGAAATGAGCAGGAGGTGGCAAGGTCACTTGAGCAGTGGCTTATTATTAAGATAATGTTTTTTTGGTTGGCTGATTGTTTTTAATTTATTTTTTTATTTCATGTATGTGAGTGGTTTGCTATATGTATTATGTGCATTGCACATTTGCCTGGTGCCCACAGAGGCCAGAAGAGGGTGCTGGATCCCCTTCTACCATGTGAGTGATTGGAACTGAATCCATACCCTGTGCTCCAGCAGAAAATGTTCCTAACCACGGAGCCATCTCTCCAGCCCCATGTTTTGTTTTGTTTTTCCATTTTTATTGATTTCTTTTAATTTTTGTCTTGTTATCTTACCCAGAACCTCTTTGTTTTCTTTCCTTTTTGATTTCTTCTTTCCTTCCTTTTTTTTAATTTTTATTTTTCTGGTTTTTCAAGACAGGGTTTCTTTGTCTAACAGCCCCCACTGTCCTGAAACTCATTCTGTAGAACAGACGGACCTCAAACTCACAGAGATCCACCTGCCTCTGCCACCCCAGTGCTGGGATTAAATGTGTTGTACCACTACTGCACAGCTGGTTTTTTTCTTATTTATAGAGATTTCTCTATCCAATGAGTTTTTCTTTTTTGAGGTAGGAAAATTTAACCTTTTTTGATTAAATGTTGTGGAATCCCTTTAATAATTGACAACATTAATTCAAGTAATGTAGACACAGAAAGTAAAGATTGTCTTCCATCATTTATACTAACTGTGACTATGAGTCCATAGAGATTGTTTTTGGCAAAACAGTCAATATGGTTCTATAATTTAACATCTTTATACATTAAAATGAAATACAAAGATCCTAATAATTTTTATTAGTAGTAGTTAGTTGGCTTTGAGCTAGGATGTGCCATGTAATTTTGGGGTTTTTTTCCTTCTATATGTGTGCATATAATTCTTTAGCCATGCTAATGTTCAACTAGAAGAAAACATACTATTACACATAATCAAAGCTGAACATTAATTTACATGCCTTTAATCTTTGCACCCAAAAGGTGGAGGTAGGTAGATCTCTGAGTTTAAAGCTTTCTTGGTCTATGTAGTGAATTCTAGGCTCAAAGAAAACTAAAGCAATGTATCTTTAAGCTCTTGAAGAAAGAGATATGACTATAATTCTTAGATTTATTTCCATTGGGGTTAGTTTTAGAATAACTTCTGCAATTGAAGTTTATTTACAAATTTGTAAGTTTTAAAAAGTAAATGTAAAAAGGTAACTTAATCCAGTCCTCTGTCAAATAAGTTCCTGTGAATCTATATGTCTTTACATTTGGACTTCTATGGAATATCATGTAATCTTTTAATAAAATCATAAAATTTTAAGGAGGACAGACAAGTGCAGAATGGTTCTCTTTTCTGACCCTGTTTTCTGCTGAGCTTTCATCTGCAGCTCTGTCTGCAGTAAGGCAAGTTGGACTCCAAATTTTAAACGTCAAAAGGTTGGAAACACCAATCTCGTGGAATTTTGCCTAACAGCAAAATGAAATGCAGAATGCATATTAATGTAATTGTCTTATAGGCATGGGTACAGTATGAAGCGGTCAGTTCAGGTTGTTACACGTGATCTCTGGTTCCTAGGGCGTGGATTTCAAGCAGCTTATTGAGTCAGGCAAGTGAGCTTAGACGAACCTTGCTCTCTGATTTTGCGAGAAAGATTAACGTGTGATACGATGAAGCTGTGAGCCTCAGGTAGTCAGATTTCAGTTCTCAAAGTTTCCAAGCATATAGGCGAGTGCAGAAGACATCCTCAGGAGTATCCTTACTCATCCGTCATGTGGACGACTTCGCAAATGATAACGTTTGCGCCGCATGCTTCAGATCCCTCCTGTCCGGAAACAGACCAAAGGAGGACTTTGAAGCTCGTGCCTTGTTCTCTCCTGTCTGTCTCCCACCCTCACTCCTTGAAAACCTAGTGCCATCTCAAAGTTGGTACGCATCTTATCCAGAACAACGTTTCATGCTTCGCCACTGACAGAAGTTTCTAGGTAAGGTGCAAGTGATTTCAGTGACAGGAAGATAACAGCCATGAAGTAGAACGTAAACATTGAAATTGTTCTTCATGCCTTTTATCAAAATAAGCGAGTAATGTATCGTAACATTCTTTCAAACTACATGTTTGAGAGTATGGGTGTTGGATATGTATGTCCTGGTTCATCCATTTTCACTGATCTGTGTGTTCCAGGTCATGACCTCCCCTGCAAGTGTTTATATATCCATTCCCTTACTGATGAAATTAAGCCGTTTCTGAGATTTTCTGTTCGTAAATAAAGCTGCTGCCGAATAGCTTTGAACATGTTTACTTGTGTAAACACGCCAGCATTTCCCCAAGTCAAATTGCTCCTGTAAGATTGAAGTTACTGGGACCTAGGGTAAAGTATTGAACCTACTTCATCTTTGGGTTTGGAGATGACTAATGGAGAACGGGCAGCAATCAGAATCAAAGTCCTTCTTCCTACCAGCAGGTGAGCCATCGCAGGCCGACCTAGAACCTGCTTGTTCATCTGTAAAATGGAATAGTCCTGGACCCACACAGCGCCCCTGTCTTCCCTGCTCCTGACAGGGCAGATCTGAGTCCCCAGGCTGTTTAATTCTTGAACTGTGCCTGCTGGGGAGCCTTACCTCAAGAATGTTCCTCAGAGTCAAAAAGTAAAACAGAAAGATGTCCAGGTTAGGCACACTTCACACATAGACTTTGGATGCTCTTAGAGACTACATTCCAAATAGAAGGAAGAAAGGTAGCTCCGCAAAGGTCAGAAGAACTCTGAAGACTGCATACAGCTTGTAATTTTTCTAAGAGTACACTGTGTTTGTCTTACTTTCACTCAGACATATATTAATAGTATACTTGTCAAAACTATCTCTCTTTCACCATTAGATGCTTTTCTCTGAGGAAAAATCTAGAAAAATAAAATCTTGTGATTTTTTTTTCACTTGAGAAATTTGACAACAAATTTTGTGGTAAACTGGTCAGTCATTCTGCTCAATTTCTGCAGGCCATGTTTGCAGTGCTGTTAAATTATTTTCTCCCCTAGGCTGCAAAAGCCAGTGTAAAATATGATCCTTAATTTAAGAGGGCAAGAAATGATGGTGGCAGTGCGAGAGGTGTGGGCCACCTGCAGAGGTTGGTGGCCTCCCTGAGGCTCAGAAATCTGCCTTTCATGGCCTGTGATTGACAGCCTGCTTGATTCTTTGAAGGCCCAAGAGGTTGCTGGGACTATTTTAGAGTATATGTGGCACCAGTTTGTTCAGATTTGCATAGACTCTCCCCCAGCATTAAAGTGGATTACTTTGCATTACTTTTATTGCTTTTCAAGTGTTTTTTGGAAACATGTAAGAGTCCTCCTAAAAACTGGATTTCCTGGAGTGTGCTTTCCTTTAACGCAAATTTTAAGAATTTGCCACAGACTTTTTAAAAGTCCTCAGTTTAACAGCTGAGGGGATCCGAATTAAAGCAAATTACTTTGTTAAAACTGAAACCGGGGTGTGAGGGGGGAAGCTCATCCTATCTCCGTATTCCTGCTAATAAATCAGACCTGTGTGTGTTTAACAAAACAAGAGTGTGCTTTTTTTTTCTCTCCTTCATTCTCAGTTTCTTTTGATCATTGATCTGGGTGACCCCATGCTCAGGGTTTTTTTCTTCATTTGACATGGACAGATTTTTGAAGTATAGCCCTCCTTTGGGAACCCCGGGCAGTTCCACTTGACTAACCTGTGATCTAATGAGCGGTAACACAGGGCTACAGTGGCCATTTTGTGTGCTTTGACGCAGGATGGCTAGACAGTGTGGCAGAAAGGCATGTCTGCAGAGAAAGGGGCGGCAGGGTGATGGAGCCGTGTGAGAAAGACTTGTTAGCCCACATTAGTGTGCCTGATTTACTTCACAACAGGTCAGGAAAGGCCAGCCGCTGGGTTGTCCTGAAATTACAAAGTTGAAAACCCTGGTATTAGAAAGCTTTCAAATCTCTGAAATTCCAAATTAATTCCATTAATTCCTGAGTTGGTTTTCCCTCACCTCTGAATTGCAGCGAAGAGCACCATCGCTTTCTCCCATCTTGCATCTGTTTATAAAATAATTATGTGACCCTCAAGTCCTTCCCTGCTAGAGTTTTTAAGCATCCTGTCATGCTTGGCCTGTTTTGCAGCAAGCTTGGATGTGAAAGAAACCAAACCCACACATGGTTGCTGTGTTCTCTGCTCTGTGTTCAATCCTTAATGAGGAGCCCATCGTTCCCATTGGAAATGGCCTAAGAGTGAGCGCAGCTAGCTCACTCCGTATGTATCTCCATAGCCGAAGGGAGCGCTTAGCTGTTCCCATCTACACAAGGGGGTGTTGGTGTGAGGCTAGCTTGTCTCCCTTCTAGAATATAATGAATAAAGCCCAATTAGGATGTAAAATCCTCCTTCTTCTAGCTCAGACTGAAGTATTTTGTGTCTTCCCGTTATTTACACCTTTTAGGTGAAAGAGAATAGAGTACTTAGCAAAACTAACTTCATTTCTGTAATTCGGGCCCTAATGGTGACCTTACATCTAAGTCTTTTCTCTCTTCATATCCAGAAGGCCCTTGGGATCTTTATACTGCAAAAGAGAAACAAAACCTTACAGTTGCTGATGATATTATTATATCTGTGTAAGACTAGCCAATACATTTCCTCTCCCGCTAGCATTAAAGAGTATCTAGCAGTACAGGCTTTTGTTTGAATTGAATTCAGTATGTCCACATACATGTATGATACTTGGGTGTATTTGTGCATATACAGTATATGTATATATGTATACATATGGGTTGTAAAACAATGTTTGGGAGATAAATATAGAAACCAAGAGAAACAGTATGTCACTGACTAGTGTGGCTGTTTTATCAAGCTTCATGGTTAGTGCTTGTGTAAGTGCTATAATGTATGTAAGATAAAATATTTCCTTTGCGCCACAAGGGTGTCCGAAATAGATTGGCCTGCTCTTGCAGTCCTAATTTGGGGGTTTGGGCTGTCTTAAAGAGAATTCTGTTAAGAGGATAAGCACATGCCAGGTAGTGACCAATCTACAGAAAGCTCAGCTATTGAAACTCGTTTTTTTTCTCTATGTCTGCTTACCTATAACTCCTCAAAGATAAAAAATGCCTTGGTTCAGGATTTTAAACTTGCACTTGTGTTTTTAAACTTGTACTATGTATTTACTAAAAGCAGGTATTTACCTATTGGCTGGTACCCTTTGTACATTTCCTGTGTACCTATCACTGTGGAAAGAGATACAAAGAAAGACAAGAGCATCTCTTCCTCAAGTCAGCCACATGGAACCGATAATTATGTCTTATGAGTAGAGCCGCCATTACAAAAAATAGGAAGAGTACTGTGGGGACACCGAGGGACCAAAGTTAGTATGAATTAGTGTGTCGATAGCAGGGAGCATGCGTCACACACAGCAGGTAACTTCCTTTGCTGTGCTGAGAAGTATACATTTATTTCCACATCTGTTTAATAATGAAGGCCCTAAGATCCATACAAATGAAGTAATTAATTATTGCAAGATCTAACTACTGACATAAATGCAAGCCTTTGGATTCCAAATCTTAAGCTTTTTAAAGCTTCAATACAACAGTCTCACATCATTGGATTTTTGAAAAACAAAAATATTTTATTAATTTGATTTCTGAAAATATAATTTAATTTCTCTTTTGACTTTGAAGTTTTGAATCAAATGTTTTCAGTTTGGATGTGTCTTGCTACTTGGACAGATCCCAGCTGCCAATTTACAGATGGGCCCTTTTTTTTATAAGTGAGCTCAATGGAAGTGAGTGTAATATATTGAAGAAACTAAGCCAAATGAGTTTTATATACTGTGAAACAGAGAGGCTATTGTGTTCCAGTGCTGAGGGGAAGTCTGCAAATTTGGGCTTAACTCACTGTCCTGTCCGTCTTTGTTTTTAGAAATAACACAAGACTGCACTGGAGAGGTAGTGACACCTCAAACCATCGCTGGGAACAGCCACTTCCTCCTTGACTGCTCTAGCAGTAACCCTCCCTCCAGCAGCTCCGACCCATTCAGTCCTGCTTTCACAAATTCTAGACAGCGGAGGGAAGGTGGGAGAGGGTCTTTGAGGTCTGAAGCCACCACTTAAAAAAAAAGCACAGAGACAAAACCACATGCCACGTTTTAGTACTAGTCACTCTAGCTACAGGGCTCAAATGGGAAACAAATAACTCTATCAGAGTTTAAAAGGGTAAAATTTGCATGTTTTGGTGCCTTATTAAATAGCCCCTGGTACCCAGGCAGCATGATTAAGCAAAGATGAGCTGGTCTGTGGATCAGCTTACCAACTTTTCCTAGAAGATGTTCCCAGCTCAGTGGCTGGAGAACAGAGCGTTAGAAAATATCTCTTAACTCACAGCAGAATTTTGCATCTTGATTTTATACCACTGTTGATTTCCTTCAACCATATAGTGACTCCTTATCTTTCTTCCAAAAAACAGTTGCTCTTTTTTAAGAAGGCTGTTTGCTGCTCCAAGAGCGCAAGTGTTCAATGCACAGTAATTTTTGTGTTGCTTATTGCTGTATTCTAGATGTCATGAATTCTCCCTTAAACAAAGTGGGTGCTCACGAAACACTTGTTTAACGACTCCATCCACTGCCTTTGATGGACCACAATAAACTGTATCTAGTGTGGACTAACAAGTAATTCAGACTGTGGTCTGTCATACAGGGTTCCAACTGGGGACTTTCCAAATAGTTTACTTCTTTCCAGGTAACAATAGTTCAGGAACGTGTTCTATCTATCCATCCATTCCTTTATTCCATGTTCATCATGCGCCTCCTTTGTAACCACGGTAATAGTGTCTCCTCTTCAGACCATGCATCTTCATTGTTGAAGGATCTGGACAGGGACTCTAAAGCCAGATGTCCTAATTCAATCTGAGTTTTGGATCTTACTTTTTGTATAGGTAGCTATGCTATGTAGAGCACTAAAAAGACACTTCCATGTTAAGTCTACTGCAGACCCTGAGGCTCTGAGCTGGCCATCTATAGAGTCCTGGCTTAGCAGTATTTTTAACAGAAGCCTGAGCTCTCCCCCATTAGCCATATGTGAGCAGCTAGAGACGGGGAAGGAGAGGAATGTGCGGAAATGTGTCTGACTTGGGATGTCTTGTTTTACAGAATCCCTGCCAAGGGTTGGCAAGCCCAGAAAGGCAGAGGCTGGCACCAATCCATCGTCTATGGCCTACCCATCAGACGCCTGTTCTAGAGGCCTGGATTCCCTAGATGGGACCAGAAGGGCCTCATTGCCCTCCGATCTTTTCTGTTTTCCCATCTCCTTATCTCCAGCTTTGCTCAGCCATTAAGTTTAAAAAAAAAATACTCCGAAGAACTGTGCCAAAATGTGTCTGGCATTCTCTGTGGCATGAGTACAACTGTCAGTTGACATGTGGACATACCACCTGGGGAACAGTCAGCTTCCTGTAGCAGATGGAGTTTCGCTGGTCCAGGAGAAGACCCACAACTGGGTTGCCTGAACAGATGCTCTGCAGTCCATCTCTGGGTGTGTTTTCCTTGTCTAGCTGGTGCCCCACCTTCCTTTACCTTGTGTGTAAAGATGGCCAAACCCCTACCACATTGTAGTTTCTGAGCGAGCCTCGAGCCAAGTGTCTCTCCCGACCCCATGCATGTTGAGCAGTGTCCACATCTTTGCAGTGTGAAAAGGACAGTCTCTTTGGACACAGAGCTGTCTGCAACTATGAATATAAATAGTGGCATTGAAAAACATAGGCTATATAGGCTATGAAAACATTTATATTAGCGTTTGCCAAAAGGTTGTTTGGCTAATCTCCGGAGTGTTGACACTTTAATTGCTTCTTTCTTTCTTTCTTTCTTTCTTTCTTTCTTTCTTTCTTTCTTTCTTTCTTTCTTTCTTTCTTTCCTTCCTTCCTTCCTTCCTTCCTTCCTTCTTTCCTTCTTTCCTTCTTTCTTTCCTTTTTTGGGTGCAGTTTGGATTTGAATCTCTTGTAGGTAGGTAGTCCTACAGAAAAGTAGTAACTTTAAGCTTACAAAGTGTAAAAGGAAAAAAGTTTCCCCCGTGGTTGGATACATATTCCTGTTTTATTGCTGATAATTGGAGAAATGTGAAAGTGGATCCCTCTGATTTCCAACCCAGTACTTAAAAATTTTCGAGGAAATTTAATCTAGTGAAACTCTTGATTTTCAAATGAGAAAACTCCAGTGTTTCCAGCCGTGCCTCTCAGCTCTAAAACAGCGGTGTGAGGACAGATGATGCCTTGTGAGTTTGGGAAAGGGCGCATGACTGCAGCATGACTGCACTGTCTCCTTGTAGCCTCTGCGGTTGTGTTGCTCCCGTGTCTTGCTGCAGCGATGTTCCAGCAGCGTGTTTAATCAAGAGAAGGCCCATGCTGATGTGCTTGATTTTTCTCAGCACCCCAAAGAGTTTATAACTTCCTCCCATTTTTTCTTTCCTGTGAAATACTAAAAAAGCAAAACAAAACATTGAAATTTTTTGAACATGCTGGGCAGTGGTGATGCACACCTTTAATTCCAGCACTCAGGCGGCAGAGGCAGGGGGTTCTCTTTAAGGTCGAGACCAACTTTGAGAGTGAGGTCCCAGGTCAACCAAGGGTACACAGAGAAAGCCTGTCTCAAAACAAAAAGAAACAAACAATGTGCTGAATGTGTGTGTGTGCGTGTGTGTGTGTGTGTGTGTGTGTAGTTTAAAGACTAGGGTTAAAGCAAGTGCTAGTGTCACCACCACTTTATTGAGGTCAAGATCACCAGGCCAACAAGATGGCTCAGCAGGTAAAGGTGCTTGCTGCCAGGTAACAGCCTGAGTTCAGTCTCCAGGAGTCTCCACGAGAGAACCAATTCCCACCAGTCCTCCACATGCACACCGTGTACTTGCAAGCACATGCATGTAACACGTGGTAAATAGGTGGGTAGATGGGTGGATGCTGGATAGATGGTGTGACAGCAATATTAAGGGCAGCTAGACCACCGCCAGTAATTCCTTTTATTGTCTCCGCCTCTCATTTGTACAGAGTCCTTTCTTTCACCCGGAGGTAACAACTCTCCAGGATTTTGTGTTCCCTGTGTCCCTCCATTTTATACATCGGCAGTGCTTATGTCCACCTCCAAGTCATATATTATAAAAATATCCCATGTTCTGAGCATTGTAAATGCTAATCATCAATGTAGATTTCTAATTTTATCCATCATTATCGGTTAGAAATTCACCCATGATTGTTTCTGGGACTGTGCTTCATTCTTTGCTGCTGTGTAATATTCTTTATATTACAATGTATTCCTCTATTCTGGTCCTGATGGATACTGGGCACTGCACATTGTTTGGTTATTGTAAACACTGCTGCCAACAACATTTCTGAGTAAATCAGACAAATTCATAGCGCCGTTTATCAATCAAAGACAGAGTATGTGAAACCGAGCCTATTGGGAACATTTTTCTAAGTAGGTAGGGATTTTCCTTGTGCACATCTTTGTTGATAGTTGGTATTAGTCATCTTTTAAAGTTTTAACCCACTTTTGTGGCTAGTGTCACATTTCATGAGCAATTTTTTTGTTGGTAAATATAATGCTTGCATTTTATATTGACTTTTACAGCCAGTAAGCTTGCTAGATCTCTGTGATTTGGTGTATGTTTATGTTGATGTCAAGTAATAATTTCATGGTGAAGGGAAGTTTTCTTTCTTTTTCTATCTTACTCTTGTAGGTTTTTTTTCCTCATCTTCCTACATTAACTGCTTTCCCCAGGTCCTCCCTTCTCCTTGTAGCTGGTAACAGCAGAATCATCCTGCAGAGTCTTTACTTACCTGATAGATGCCTTTAATCTAGAGGTAGGTAAGGAGTTTTTACTTATTTATTTTATAATAGATGTTCTTTTGAATTGTGAAGATTAAATTTGTATAATTATTGGAAGATTATATGGTTCCCCTTATTAATAGTAACATTAATGTGATAGATTTTTTTTATTGCCTAATGTTTAATCACCTTTGCAAAGTGTGAGCTGTGAGGACTAAAGACAAACTGTCAGAAATTCTCTCCCCTTAATTAACACAGTCTAATTAGAGAGACAAAGCCCAGTTGAAGAAAAGTTAATAGAAGCTACAAGGGTAGATAGTAATTGCTTGCTTCGTTACTGGGCTGTGAATCCAGTCGTGGGCTATAGTGGGCCCTGCCAGCTTCCCAAGTAAAGGGTGGTAGGAAAAAAAGTAAAAGTCTTTGTAATTTGCTTTACCAAATTGGGGGGGGGGGCATTTTGTGATTCTGACAACATTGCCATAGGGTCCTGCTCCTTGTGAATGGTGTGTTTCGTGGAAGTGTGTAACATTTTGTTCTTAGTGTGCTCTCTAGAAGCCTCTCTGTCCTCAGAAAATGGCTTTGACTACACATTTTATAGGTCGTTATTCCCTCCCTGAATTTGCTGCTAATACTCTCTTGGGGTTGTCTTTTCCTTAATAAGTGACTTGATTCTCAGAGTTATTGGACAAGAGCACTATTTAAGAGCGTCATGACTCTACAGACATTCACCGAACCCTTCCAGTTTGAGGAACACAAGGCCAGGCTCCTGTGTCAACAATCACACTGGCTCTCAGAAAGCTTCCTGTCCACTTAGAAGCCAGCATTACAGCTGGGAGGCACACGGTGGGCTTGTATAAGAACTAACGAAGACCCACACTCCTTTTTGCAACCACAGTGGATTGGCCTGTGCAGCTTTTGCAGAGTTGCTGATATGTATTCACAGTAGGCAATGGAGCAAGGATTAAAGAAACGTGGCTGCTCCAACCCCCAGTGCGCGCGCGCGCACACACACACACACACACACACTATAGGTCAGTTTCATTTAAAGTACTGAGTATTCACTGGTCTTTCTGCCTTCTCCAGTTCAGTCCTAAAGGACTTTTGTGAATTCCCATGCTCACACTCTGTGCCATTATACCCTGCATAGCTGTCAGAGCTCCAGTTGCCTTACATGATCTATCTAGTCCATGTTCTATCACATCTTTTCCGGCAGGTCCTAGGTTATAAGTTAGTTTGTTTCTCCTCTTGGTCCAGCTCCATTATCTCTAAGTCTTTTTCTCCCCCTATGCTTTTTTTTTTTTTTTTTAAGTCCTCATGATAGTTGGCAGAGTATCCTGATTTTCTCCTGGGGAAATTTTTAGTGTATACATCATAGTTCTGTGGCTATATGACTAATCAAATCATGCCCAAAATAGTATTACAATTCCGCCATTTAGTTTTCTTTCTATTATCTATAGCTGTGGTAGCAGCAACTTCTGACTTCTTCCTTCCTTACCTTTGAGAAAGTACTCGGTGCTAGTGGAAACAAGTCGCATGCTTGCGCTCTAGCAGACTAGCATACTTTTGGTAAACGCAGTTGTGGTCTATCACCCTTGCTGTTCCTTGTAGCTGTCCAAACCAGGGTACTACTTTCTCAAATTAGGAATTCAAAACTCCAACCAAACATGCTTTGGGTTATTGCTGAGGACGAGATCTGGCACTATGACTTGCTATGGTTGCTCAATGCCATGGTTCAGTTTAGAAACTAGGAAATGTGGCTAAGGTCCTCACCAGTCCTGTGGCTATGTTACAAGAAATCATAGAAACCACGAAAATTATTTGCCTGTAGAATAAACGTTAGTTGGGCATGGTGGTGCATTCCTATAATTCTGACGCAGAGGGGGCAGAGGTGGAGGATTGCTCTATAAGGGAGGTGAATCTGATCTACACATCAAGACCCTGTCTCAAAAAGCCAAGTAGCAGCCAAAACAGTGTGTTTACTCTGTGTCTATAAGTTCCTCTCCCTTCCCTCAGTCTCATGCTTTGTCCTCTTGCTTTTACATCATTAAGTCAACTGCCTGTAGGAATTTTCTTAAGATTCTGTTTATTTTTATGAGTACTGGTGTTTGGGCTGCATGTTTGTCAGCACACCGCCACCTGTATTCAGTGCCTGCTCAGGCCAGGAGAGGGCGTTAGATCTCCTGGGAGTGGGGTTACAGATGGTTGTGAGCTACCATGTAGGTGCTGGGATTTGAACCTGGATCCTCTGGAAGAGCTCTCCTAACGGCTGGACCTCCTTCCTCTAGGAAATGTTTTTATGCAAAGCAAGCACAAATTTCAAAAGAATGAAGGCCAGGCCCTGCTCATCCTCAAGCTAGTTGCCTTACTGTTCTTTAACCCGTTCTGATTTCCTTTATTCTTAGCTTCCTGGGCCAGTTCGTGCATTTGTTTATAATTGTCATGCCTGTCCAGAGTCTTTATTGCAGCTAACTCTGAGTAGAGAGAAGTCTAATTTTCTGCTTGTCTTGCGCACCCCCACCTTGCCCACACAAACACTGTGCTGCCTGGAGAGTTTGTAAAATACATTGAAATGGAAGTCAACTGTTTCTGTCAATCAAAAACCTGATAAGTCCACATCTTTGGCTGCAGAGGTGGCTCAGTGGATGAACTGCTCCCTGGGAAAGCATGAAGACTTGAGCCTGGATCCCGAGCACCCTCCTAAAAGACAGGTGTGACAGCATGCACCTGTAACCTCAGGGCTGAGGGAGGGAACAGAGATGTGCCAATCCAGGGCACTCATTAGCCAGCCAGTCTAGCCGAATGGGAAGCTCCAGGTTCAACTGGAGATCCCGTGTCAAAAATAAAGGTGGACAGTAATAGAAAAAGACACCCTACTGTCACCTTCTGGCATGGCCATGCACACGCATAGGTGAACACATTCACACATATGTGCATGCACAACATACATCACATACACCTAAACATTGTTTTTTAATTGATAGCTTATAAACAGACATTTAAACCACTACAAAAATACAGAGAGATTATTCTTGTTTAATAAATTTTCCTGTTGCCTATGTATCTTGAAAACTTCGTATCCTAATACTCCTCCTGAAAGTTCTAAAGTTCCTGTGATCAGATTAAAGGTGTTTGAACTCAAGGAGCAAGTAGAGAGGCCCTTTGAAATTATAACCTGCTCAAGTGTTCACTAGACTTGAGCCGTGTGAGCTGAAGGGGCCATGCTGAAGTTGAGGTATGGTGCTGAACCTCAACGCTAAGGAAATGTAGCTGTTTACAGCCTCCGTGTCCCAACATTTGCCAGCTCTTTGGTTCTGTCCAAAGCCATGGCTACCACCACTGGCATTGAGAACCCATTATAGGCAAAGGGAAATATCAAGAATACCCTTATTCTGCATTTAAGAGCACACGATAAAATGTTTTGACCCAGCTTAGTTCTGAGATAGTCAACATGTGAATAGCTGAAAGGGATCTCAAAACAGTTTATACACAAATGCCAAATGTTTCAAGCCAGCTCTCATCACGCTATGTGTGATGAAGGACCCACCTTTCCCCTTAAAATATCAGCTGTCATATTCATCATCAACCTGTATCTTGGTGAGTATGTTCAGTGAGGGGAACTGACACATTTGAGCATCATGTCCCTGGCAGAGTTCATCAGAGCTCATTCTCCATTTCCACATATAATACTCCTTGTCCTTGGACCATCACATAGATACCATTACTCTAAATGACAGCAGCGAATAAGAGAGCAAGATCAGCGGGGAGTGCAATAGAACGATAGTTGTGGTGAACTGAACCGTCCTGTCAGACCTCTATAGGTTTGGATCCCTGTCCATTTGCTGAGCACTCTGAAGATTACAGAATTAAGACAACATCACTTCGGTTTTGGTTCCTTACTATGCAAGGAACGCACGCAGTAGCAGTGTCCTTTCTCTTCTCCCAAAGCGGCTGGTGACTTGATCATTGTACACATGTAATACCCAAGGTACATTTATTCTGTAATGTCAGGGAATTGGTGTCTCGGATTTCATACATATATTTTATTAAAATCTGTGTATACGTTGTCTCAGACGTTAGCCAAAGCAATAATATTTGGACCGTTAAACAGCCTCACTGAGGATTCATAAATATGACCTCTCCCACCCAATCATTTTCATATCATGTTCGTCGCTTTAGCAGCTTCCAAGATGATGTTTTTCAATTCCCATTACACCCTAAGAATTTGCTTGGATAAGTGAAATCAGTTGTAGTCCTCTTTGCCAGAACATCGTGCCCCACCCTTGGCAGGTAGGCAATATTGTCTTCATATGTTTGCAAGGTTACTGAGCATTAGACCTTTGGCCCCCTGGCAGGACCCAACCCAACCTGCTCAGTTCACAGTGACCAGTGCCATAGAAAGATGGGGCTTTGGGAGCAAGGGCGTGGCAATGTGAGTCCTCCACTATTGCATATGGAACGGTACATGAACAGTGGCAGCTTCTGGTCCCTTTCAGACAGATGTGGAGAGCAGCATCAAAGCAGAACAGTAGGCCAAAACGTTCCTTCTGTTGCACTTTTCTCCTCAAAACAACACATAACTTTAGATAGACTCCTTTAAGTGACAACCTCTGGATGTTTTCTGAAGTCAGTACCACTGCAGTGGCCCCTGAGCCAATGTATTATTTATTACTCCACCCCTCTGGTAGTCTCCAAATCTCTAAGATTAGCTGAGCCCAAGAATAGTCTGATCCCACCCAGCTGCTCTATCAGCAGCCGCCTGTGAGGTAGGAGTATGCTCCCACTTTGAAATATACTGTGTCCTGGCAGGCTTTACCAACCCCCTTGAAGGTTTGGCTACCTAGCCTGAGGCTGCCAGGTCCACTTGCTAAGGCCATTGGCACAAGACCATCCTAGGGTCTTGCAGTTCCCCGTCGTTTCTTTCTCCATGCAATCACTTGGCCCATGGCCAGTCGTCCCCCTGGAAGACTTCCTGATTTACTGAGTTGAGACTCCTCCCAAAGAAGAGACAGGGTGACTTGAGCTCCTTGGTTATGGGATAAACAGGGCCAATGTGGGGATTCCTATTCCATGTCGGTAACACAGTCATCTGGCTGTCTATATGATTCATCCCATACAACCCTGCCTCCTTCATAATGTTGGAGCACATCTGAAATGAATCTTGGTTGAATAATGAATGGCAACCAGACTGATAAACCTTTTCTGAAGCATTTTCATCCCTCAGAGCAGAAAAACTGTTCTCTTCAGTAGCACTAAAAAGCCATTAGATTGTTTAGAAGTCAGTAGTTCTCCATGATTCTAGTCCTGCATTATGATGATCAGGGAAGTTTGACAGCTCAGAGAACGAAGCCCTATAAACTCATTAGTGAAGAACAGGTGTAACATTCATGCGTGTTGAATAAATTCCTGAAAGTAAGAAAAACAGCACACCTCCACCCCTTGCTTTTAGCTGTCATTGAAGGTGTTCTCTCATGGGAAAACTTTTGACCTGAAGCAAAAGTACACGTCACATTTAAATCCATTTGAATTCATTTTGTTGTCAGTGTGTCCAGTCAAAGCACAATTCATTCTTGCATAACCAGCCCTGAAACTAGTTAGTCCAAGGAGCACTCAGTCCCCACTGCATAGGATGTCGAAGAGAGGCACTTAACAATTAAAGCGCACCATTGAATTGACTCCAATTGCATTAGGAACCCTCCCAGCTCCGTGATCCTCCATTGTTGAAATAGCCACAGTGGCACTGGGTGTTTGCTACACAAACACCCAGCAGGGTCCATGGGCTTTTCTCTTTCTTCTCTTTTGCTTTTTTAATTGGAGGGCATTGGTGGTGAAAAACAATTCTTTGATTTGTTCTCTTGACAGTAGAGAGACAGCCTGGTTATTTCTTCCTTGATAAATTAAGCCCCATTGTCAAACATAACTACTGAGAGAAAGAAAAGCATTGTGTGAATCGGAACTTTCAGACTGGCTTGCTTACATAATCCCCTTTATGTTTCCCTCGGATATTTTGCTCTAAAATATGAAAGTATGTAGGCTTGCACCATTGTCTTCTCTTTTCCCGTATTTTCAACAAAGGTAGCCATTCTGCCAGAATCCCAAGTGGCAAAAGTAGCCTGAATCTAGGTCTTTTAATAGGCCCAGTTCTTCAGCAGCCCTTCCTTATTTTCTTAAAATACCACCTAATGAAAAATTTGACTCGTTTGCATATGCTAAGCAGATATTTACATATTGTCCCCACCCTTTGAAATGCTGGGTTTAAATAAAGCCACAGGTGAAACCTCCTGTGTTCTCAGTGTTTAAATTGCAGGAGAGATTTACCTTCAGAGCAAGCACAGACAGATGAGGGCCTAAGGGGTCCTGGAGGGAGTGTTTCCTCTTTGTCTTAGCTAAAAGTGCCTGTATAGACTGTGATTTTATTAAGTGTCTGGGGAAGGCAGGGTATTCAGTTTGCAGTTGTAGTCAGAATGCTGCTTTTTTTATAATGATGGTTTTTAAAACTTAGGAGAATTTTTGCCTTCCAAATGTGAATTCCTGTCTCTGCATGTATATACAATTTTGAAAGGAATAAAGCTTAACAGTGCTGGGTATTTGGTGACTGAATTCTAAAGTGAGACTCTAAGGAAAAAAATCAGAGAGGTCAACATTCCATCCTGAAATGGGTTAGAATTTTCATACTATTTAATAACCAAGATCATTCCTCTATTTCTTTTGTTAAACACAAAGATACAAAAGTTGATTTGCTTCCAAAGGACAGGTTAGCTGGGCAATGACCGTTTGAAGTATTTGTAAGAACAATGCTCTGCTGTGGAGATTCTCGCACAGGGAGAAGGCCTGGAGTATGGAGAATCGTCAGAGGCCTTCACATCTTGTGTCTCCAGAACATCAATCCTTCTATGGAATGGTGGCCATGAACTAGCTCAGCCCTCGTTTCTCAGGTTGATCATTCTTCCTGCTAATCATCCTTAGTTCACTAGTGGAGAAAACATACACGAGCCCACAACACACAACACACAAAAGCACTGGTCTACCACATACACTTTCCTGATTGGTGGTAAGATAAATATTTTTGATTTACTCTGTAGACTGAGTTATATTGCCCCCAAGCTAGAATGTTGAAGGTCATGTGGATCATATGCTAATCTGGTAGGTTTGATGAGGCCCCTTGTGAGTCTGCAGCAAGGAGGCGGCCTTCTGCATGCTGGAAGAGAGTCCTCACCAGAGCGACCAGCTTGGCAACTGGTCTTAGACATCCTCAGGAAACTATGGAGTTTCTAAATTTGAAACGCTAAAGCTTTCCAGCCCCCTTATTCATTTACTAAATGCAGAAATCTGTTCATCTTCAGCTCTCTTGCTTCACCGCTAGAACTGAGAGTTCTGTAGCTGCTGGTTGAGTTTTCTGCAGACAGTACACCTCGCAGGGCCTGCAGGTCAAGGTGCTTGGCACCAAGTCGTTAAACTGAGTTCCAATTCTAGCTGTCACATGGTAGGAGTTGCCCTCTGACCTCTGTGTGTGCGTGTACACACGCACTTGCACACTAAATTAATTAATTAAAAAAAAACCTCAGAGTACTTTTTAAAATTTCAACAGATTCAAATCCAAATATTTACTGGAACTGGATATTAAAATGCTTGGTTTTGCCAGGTGGTGGTGACGTACACCTGTAATCCCAGCACTCAGGAGGCAGAGGCAGACAGATCTCTTTGAGATCGAGGCCAGCCTGCTCTACATAATGAGTTCCAGGACAGCCAAGGATACACAGAGAAGCCCTGTCTCAAAAAACAACAAAAAAAAAAACAAAAACAAAAAAACTTGACTTTAACATATTTCCATAATTATTTAACGAAAATTAACAAAAAGGGTTTTAAGCACCTGTTTTGTTTCCTCTCCTTGGAGATGATTAAGGCATGATTCAAGCAAGATAATTTTACAGCCAGATCCCAATGTCTACTTTTAAAATGAATGCGCATAATTCCTGGGCATTGGGAGATGGCACCAGAGTAAAGAGCAGAAGCCGAGGGCCTGAGCTCTGACCTCTAGCAGAAGAGCCGGGTGTGCCTGCTGCGGCCCCAATACTGTGAGGTAGAGACAGGTAACTCAGGGGTCACTGCTTACCCTGGCCAGCCATATTGGTGAGCTCCAGGCTCAATGAGAGAGAGACTCTATCTCTGAAAACAAGGTAGAGAGTGACGAAGGAAGACCCCCCAACCACATCAGCCTGTGGTCTCCACATGTATGTAAGCGGATGAACGCAACCACACACACATGTATGCACATGTAGGCCAGCACTGTCTGTCCTCAAGGCTTCTTTGAGGAAATGTGCACAGGAGAATCAAGATTGGTGCCTTGAATACTGGACCATTTGTAACCCAGAATAAACCCTGTGATGGATGGTGATGGCCCTGGTTCCCTCCTTGCAATTCTCCACTTTGATTTTGTGATGTAAATATATTTTTGATTTCCAAGACTATTTCTAACAGAGTACGCATAAGTTCCTGAGGCCTTTAAAGAAAATGACGATGGTCTCCTGGAAGTATATGGGGCTCCCGAGGCTTGGATGGGGCCTGGCTCACAGAAGTCTTCATGGAAGCATATATACCAAAGGAACTAACACAGAGACACAGCTAGGTTCACTTGTCTTTTGAACGTTTCTTTACGGAACAGTGTGCATGACTGCCTCACCGCTACCGTGCTTCCGGTCTTAATCGCGGTACTGCACGTCAACAGCATTCAGACAAGGAGACATCTTTCCCTTCCTTCTCGTATTAGTCTTTCTTTCCTGTTTTTAAAAGCACAAAAAAGGGGATGGGGGTTATTTAGTGAATTTCAGAAAGTGCACTGGTGTTAGGTAGTTTTTAAATAGAAAAGAGTAACCTTCAGACAGTGAAATTTTGCGTGAATCCTTTGCACGGCCCCTTCACTTGCTGCCTCGTTCTCTTAAGGTTCATGGTGATATTCCAGTTTTCTTTCAGTTCTTTATTCTCTGGTTATGGGGTTGGCCTAGCTCAACAATGGACGCTTTGAGTAATGAACTTCAGTGCATAATTTCCCAGTGAAGTCAGAGCAAAGTCATGAGATGACAGCAAGCTGACCAATTTTTAGGAACTAGAAGTAGCACTGTAGGGCAGGCATTCGCCCATCTCGTACTCCAACACAACTGTGTCTGATAATTTTATGTTTGTGTAAATAGTAATGAGAAATTTCAAAACTGTAGCTTTTCCATTGTTACTTATTACATTTGTGAAATAAAATTGAAATTTTATATTTTAATGAAATGCGTTCCTTTGAATGAAATAAAATACTGATCGTTCATATAAAATCACTTCCATTGTCACGTTGCTACCAAAGTAAGCACAGTACCACATGGCCATAATTTTACAGTTTTGTTAGGCTGACTTTCATACTGCCCGGGGTTACTAGAATAGTCAGTCAGTTAATGTGTGATCAATTTTATTTATTATTCTTCATTTGTTAAGATGTTTTTGCTAATTGGAAGTAGTGCTCATTTTACCGTTTCTGGGAAATCTTTAATAAGAGTGACTATTTTGTTCTCTTTGTTTTAAAAAGTAGCTTTAGAAGGAGCTTCTTTGATCTTATGAAGTAAAGATGAGCGAAATCCAGTGACCAACTTTCAGTGACCCTTGGATGTTTGTCATGGAGCGGCACTCTGGAGCCCACTCTGTAGATGGCCAGTGTACCTTCCTATGTACATCTAAATGGACATCCAGCAGAGGCCCTGCCATGAAGGAGGGTCGGCATAGTGACAAAGCATGTACCCGTCAGTTCTGTGAAGGCTTCCTGGTGGATGTTCACAAGGCTCCTTTACTCGTGGAATGCTTGCCAGAGAATGGCCCACCACGAGTGCAGCTGCTTTGGTTGGCTTTCCATGCCTTCTACACATTGCTACTGCCTAAACCAACACACATCCACAGCAGAAGCTATTCTGAGGCTCTTCGGTTGATGGTGATGCATCGAAGCTTAGGAACTAACGGGCTTCAGTCACGATGAAAGACTCCAGCAGTCTGGCCATTAGGAATAACTCAGCTGTGTGCTTTTTGTCTATTACACTTAAGAGCGTATTAGAAATAATGAGCAAATTAAATTAAATTTAAGACTCTTATGAGGACAGTTTCTTTAAATACTGGAAATGCTATTGTTCGAAAAGAATAATTCATTTAGAATTTATTTAGATTTGTCGTAATCAAATTACAATAATTCAAGAGACATTGTTAGCTTGCATTTTCCTCATAGTGCTTTAGTAATTATGTGTTTTGAAAGGAATGGTTTTTTAGATTCCATAACTTAACCAAAACATTCACAGATACATTGTAAACTATACTATGCAATATAGTTTGAGTGTATGATAGAGCCCCTCCCTCTACCTTATCTTGCCTTAAATAAGAATCCAAGTTGCAGCCAGGTCGTGGTGGCCCGTGCTTTTAATCCCAGCACTTGGGAGGTACAGGCAGGCAGATTTCTGTGAGTTCGAGGCCAGTCTGGTCTACAAGAGCTAGTTCCAGAACAGAGAAACACTGTTTCAAAAGAATCCAAATTGCTAATAAAAATATGACAGTGGTGGTGCACGGCTTTAATCCTCGCACTTGGAAGACAGAAACAGGCGAATATTTTGAGTTCAGGGCTAGTATGATCTACTGAGCAAGTTCGAGGAAGGTCAGTGTTACATAGAGGACTCCTGTCTTGAATAAAAACAATACAAAACAACAACAACAACAAAATTGCTAATAAATGACAGCTGAGTTAACTAACACTAGCAATTTAAAGCCAAATGTGAAACAGTCTGAATTGAAATGACTTACCTATTACAAGGGTATCTGTTTTGTTGGGTTTTTTGTTTTGTTTTGTTTTTAACGACCTGCAGACTGCCTACGCATTCATTAAGTCATGAGAGTCCCTAAGGAACATTGAGCATAAATGCTTGAGCATTGTTTTTCCTTTGGGACAGTGAAGGTCAGGTTTTTCTGCTTATGTGACTTTGGATAGCCTCTGATTTAGCTCATTACACTTAGGGCTTAATTCCCGAGTTCTGTTTCCTGGGAAATTCTGCCATGGCATTGACATCTCCGGTTCAGTCTTTATGTAGCGACTGTCCTTGGACAGTGTGATGAACCATCCAATTGAGTGATTTTTCCCTTCGGGCCTTCTTAAGTCCCTTCTCTGAAGCCATCTTTTCTGCCTTGTTTTGTTTGGTATAGTCATATTTTTGTTTGGTAGCAGACATCCTTAATTACAAAATCATTACAGTTTGAAGAATGTGTTGCTTCCCTTTTACATTCTAGACAAATAATTTAGGGTTTGAAGCTCTTCAGAAATTAATGACAATATATTAATAGTACATCAGTATTCTTATTTCTGCTGAGATATGCTGTATGACAGTGGCATACACCTCTGGAGAGACGTGAAACATCTCTGGTGTAATAAAGTAGGTTATCTTAAGAGAAGCTTTTGGTTCACTGCTCTCTCAGCAGCTACCAAAGGATGGACTTGTGTTATATAGGACATGACATAGCCCAGTTGTTGGCTTTTTTAGGAAATGCCACAATGAATGTTTGAGACATAGTTTGGCTGTTTAAAACAACTTTTATGATAGATTTGACATCACAAGATTTATTAGTTCCTTTGGTTTTTATCCTTGAAGTGTCAAAATTATAAGGCTCTGGGATGTGTTAAACTTACTGCTACTGTAAGCAGGGTAACAAGTAGCTGGACCCAGTGGTCTGTTCTATGGTCCCTATAGTCCTAGCTACTCAAGAGGCTGAAGCTTGAGCCCAGAACATTGAGGCTAGTCTGGGCAACTTAGTGAGAGCCTATCTCAGAAATTAAAGGGGAAAAAATTTTCAGCTAAAACTGCATGCTTACAAGATTCTTATTTTCATTCTGATTTAATTTTGTAATGAAGATCGTCTTAAAGACAGTTTGTGTTATCATTTCACGGTGTCTGTCTTGGGGCTAGAGAGATGACTCAGTGATTAAGTATGTACTTTTCTTGCAAAGGACCTGAGTTCTAGTCTCAGCACCCTCGTCAGGGGGCTCACAGCCACTGATAACTATAGCTACAGGGAAGTCCAATTCTCCAACTTCTGGGGCACCTGCACTCATGTGCACATACCTGTACACACACACACACATATACACACACACACTAATTTAAAATAATAAAAATAAATCTCATCAAAATAAGTAATAGAGTCTTTGATTTTAATACATGTGAATTAACAAGCTCTCATTGCATTACCTATATAGTAATGTCTATATGACTATATCACATACTCTATATCTCTCCGATTCCTCAGTAAGCCAATATCTTCTCCACACTGTGCTAGATATTCATACTAACTCTCTGCGGCATCATGTGAATTTTTCACAAGTACAGGTATGCATTTCAAGTGGGATAATGTATTAATAATAATAATACCCTGCAGAGTCAGTGGACACATCCGGGGGTATCTTGTGCTCATCTCTCCATGGTGCCATGAACACAAGTTAATTTAATTATGATCTTATAGTACCACATGAAATATATTTTAACTTACTTCAAAGTATGTGTTAAGTTGCTAACACAAAGGCTGAACAGAATCATAAATAACTATGATCAGTGAATTAGAAGAAAATATTAACTTAAATTCCTCATAGTTCAGTAAGAAGCATTTTGTCTCAGTAGGTAGAGCACACCAGCTTTCTCGTGTACCCTTGTGTGTCTTATGACAGTAATGGAGGCCTGGGGTTGGAAGAACTCATTGTATTTGCTCTCTGTAACTTTGCATTCATCGTGAATGTAGATTTGGCCATCTGAAGTATGAATTCTCCTAATGACTTCCATCCAGGAGATGTTGCACATTAAAGAAATTCATGCAGTAATGTGGGAGCTCGTGGCTTCTGTTTCCTCTATCTGGTGCGGAGAGTTATTTTGGCTACTCTGTTTTGTTTTGTTTTCTATTATTTCTCTTCAATTTGCTAGATGTTAAAAGATTTTCCTATGCTCACCTGTTCCATAATGCACGGTCCACTTAATGTATATTTTTAGAACTTTTGTGTCACAGACAGACATGCCATATAAGATACAGGGATTTAAAGAACACAGACAATCTGTAGAGATTTCCACATGCTCATATATGCCTTTTATTTTAATGTCTTTGTGACAGTATAGTTAAAAATCAAGTAGTGTAGATAAGTAGAAAAGATCAAAATTGGGAAGAAAATAGATTGATCTTAAACTATAATCCCTTTGAAATGATGGATGATAGAAATCAGTGGTTTTAAATTCTGTGACTTTTTCCTAGCAACATTGTAAACTGTTATCAGCCAGTCTGGGAAAGATGTTCCAGCTCCCAAAGGTCTCAGCATCCTTATGCATCAGGCTTTACAAAAGTGGATATAGATACAGAGCCATCCTTTCCATCTGGATTCCTGTCTTCTTTATTCTTTCCCAATCTCCTCAGTTGGGTGTAGAGCATTTTATTTGCAATCTGAGGTTTGAGCACTATATTTCTCTCAGACTGTCACCTAAAGAGGAAGAACGGAACGATGATGGCCACAGTCATCATTGTTGACTGTTCCCCTAGGTGCTATGTGCTTAGTTCTCACAGCCACACTGTGAGACCAGTTGCGTGTTCTTCCTCGGTCAGCCCTGCAGCCATTACAATGGCTAGTGTTTGAATGTTCTTTTCGATTCAGAGACAGGATCAACCCCCCCCCCATACCATTTGAAAATGTTAAACTCTAGATTTTGTATATAGCGAAAATGCTAATCAGTAAAAATGCCAAATTTGAGAGCTAGACACGGAGTTTGAATATTCTACGAAGAAAATAGCTCTGCTCTGGTTTTTCTCTGCTGACAGCACAAATGAAACTAGAAGGCAACACCTGGGATGGTGGGGCCCCACCCAGTCCCCGTGATCTATCTTGGCATTCCTGCTGAAGTTGTTAAGAAGTCTGGAATGTTAGAATAACTAGCGAGCAGCATTAACATCAAGATGAGGTCTGTGCACACAGGTACTGCTACATTCCCACCTGGCTGATACTCACACAGCCAACTGTAGAGTTTCTTGTTCCTGCTAGTTTGAGCCACCTTCATGTCTCTTGGCATTTCTTTTAATCAGGGGGACTAGGAGTAGGAAAACATGTCTTTGGGGTTTAAATGATGTCAGTAATTGGCAATCGGAGAAAGGAAACTTAATCTGAGATGATCGCAGAGGCCTTGGTCTTCTCCTTTGATAGGGCGATTTCATCAACCCATTTCCAATGGCTTTTCCCAGGGGCTTATCCTGTTTACTCTCCTACGTTTTCATATGAAAGCTTTTCTCAAGCAACTTCGAAAGGGAAACATTAATGCATTCACTTGAGAGCTGTCTTTTGGTACCTCCAGCAGAATGTGAGTTTGTTTCAAACTCTGAGTCCTCTTGTGTATGGGGTGAGAAATTCAAAATTACCCCTTATTTATACAGCCTTTGGCAGTTTGGGCAATGTGTTCTGTCACCTGTTTGCTGTCTTAAGAAGAGCTGGAAAGTTTATGAAGAAATAGAAAATATGACTTTGAGCCCTTGACATTTTAAAATAAATGTACATATTGTTAGTGACAGATTGCTAAACTTGGCTTTAGACACTTAGCTATGTTTCTTGCCAAAAGTAATCCAGATGTGCATAATTTATCCGGCTGCCATATGTGCACTGACATGTCTTTCTATAATCAACTGTCTGTTCAGTATGGTTACAGTTAAGTGTTCTTTTTTATCAACAGTCTTTTGAAATAGTACTGACTTGATCACTTATTTTAAATTTAACAACTCTCAGCGGCAGAGCTCTTCTAGTTTGCCTTTAAACCCCAGTGACCAGACATGTTGAGTTTCTAAAAAAGACACCGACATCCAAATCCCCTCAACCCTTGCATTTCTAGGGGAAGCTCTAGAACCCCATTCTCATCAGAGTTCCATTTTGATGACAGTTTCTTAGAGTGTAGGGTGGGAGATATATGCACCCAATGTAATATTGTTGAAACAACAATAAAGTTTCTAACCATTCATTTGTTTTGAAAAGGCAGTAGGAACAGGAAATCTTAATATGGATCAAATAAGAATGTGGAAACAGGACATTTTATTCTTTCCATACTTTCTGTGCCTTGCTCAGACCATGCTTGTGACCTTCATGTGGGTTATGACACCATACTGATTGCCAGGTATCATCTTTTTGTTGAAAAGGGCATTCCCCCCCCCCCAGAGGAATTTTAGCAAATGTGTGTTTTATTATTTTTGTGTTGCCAGTTTTAAAATTAGCATTTAAATATCTTGGAGAAATGTCTGGCTCATGATGGTGACATTTCATTAATGACTATCCTATGCTTGAGAAGAGGTAGTTACCTTGAAACCATGTCCTTGTTTTTTTGTTCACGGCGACACTGAGCCACCATTAAGTCTAGACAGCGTGTGTGCCAACGGTGTGTCCTTGCTTATGTTTATCCACAGCTGCAATTAAGTTTTTCCCACTGTCCCCATCTGTGCAAGCTAGCTGTGCAGCGACCTTGGCCGGTTCGAAATCTGTTCAGCCAAGCCCATGTGTAGAAAGAGCTCCAAAGACAGATGGTGGGACCGATGATGGGGAACTGTGCGTTAGAGACTCTGGCTAATGGTAACCAACCTGTCCACTCTGCAGTGTGATTTTGAAGACATACCTGGAAACACAATTCTGATAGCATAAAAACTGACTTACCATTGCGGTAAATGTCCAGATAATAAGAGTGATCCTATTGTGGGTTTGGGGAAGTTAGGGGGAGAAGGGACTAAGTGTGGGGTGTCTGTACTTAGAGATCGCTCTTTCTTATACGTGGCTTATTTTCTACTCAGTTACCACTTTCCTTTGCATACTTCTGTAGAAGTTCTAGTCCCTTCTGCACTAGGGAGTGATAGTTCTTTTTGCAAATTTAAGATGTTCAAACTGATATCAATCTTTTTCTGATTAAAAATGTATTTCTTTGTATATCTAAAAAGTAGCATATGATAGATATGCATATACATCCAATCATGGTTGGTGCTCCAAGGAGAAAACCCAAGTTGTTGTTTGCTCTGAATATTCAATAAGAGCCCTTGAGGTTTCTTTGTTCACGTATACATGGCATAAGCGAGACCTTATTGCTAGACCTTCATTGACATAGGTATGCCCTGCAGATATTTTCATTCCAAAATCCCCCTTTCGATGTAATCGATGGGCTGAAGGACTTGAGTGTAAATAAAACACTGTCGTGCCTGCAAAGCACAGCATGGCACCTGCCTTTGTGAGCATGCAGTCGGATCATGTGTTAACACACGTGGCTCAGCTTTCCAGCGTGAGCAGCTCTCCAGCAGAATTGTCACAGCTGAAAGCTTTGCGACTGTGTTTTTCTTCACTGAAGAAAATTGCTAAGGAAACAATTTTTCTCTAAAACGTAGTGCAAATAGAAGCATATATTGTCAGTCTTAGTAATCATGACACCGGGGAAGCACAACTTGCTCAGAGGAGTGAGACAAATATTTTGATGTTTAGCAAATGCTGTCCTAACAGTGAAGGCGGTGCCAGTTTTCTGTCCAGTGTCAAGGCGCTCATCCCAGCAGCAAGGAGTGACTGAGCAAACGGGGCCAAGTTCCCATCTACATGTCATTTGCATGTGTCGTCCTAAGGTGGAGTATTCCGAAGGAACTCCTTAGCCTCTTCGTAGACCTTCCTCCATCACCCTGCTCCCATATCTGGGTGTAAATAGTCTGTGTGAGGATATTACAGATGTTAGGGAAATCTTGTGCATTGATAAATCTATTTAGATTAAAAAGAAACAAAAAACACCTTGTAGTTGGATAGATTCATGTTAAATGAATTAACTAGTCTTAGAAGTTATTATGTGTTTTCCCTATTTGTGATTCTGGGTTTTATATATATAAAAAAAAAAAAACATATGCCATGAAAGTCAGTAAAACTGTCAGGAGAAAGCAGGGCCTAATAGGGTGGGAGGATGCCGGGAAGAATGTGCTCAATGTACAATATATAATGGCGTGAAATTTTTTCAAATAATTTAGACAGTAATTCTAAAAAGAAGTTAAATATCAAGACCAAGAAAAAAGAACTACCCTATGTTGCTTCAGTATCTGTTACTGTTTTCTAGTACTAGCTTTTCTGTTTTATTCTTTGCACTTTAAGATAATGATATATCATAAAACTCTACAAAGTAAAAAAAAATTGGCTTTATAATATGTATATTTAAGTCATAACTTGTATAACTTATCCTAATATGGGATTTCTCCGTCTCAGCACTATTGACATTTGGAGCCAAAAAATTTGGTTTAGGCCCTGTCTTGTGTGTCACAGGAACTGCTTAGATGATCCTGACCTCAGTCTACTCTATGCCATTAGTACCCCCTAAATTGCAGTAATCAATAGTGTGTCCCCACATTACCAAAGCGTCCCTTTAGGGTCGGACCCGCACCACTCCCACCCCCATTAGAGATTCACTGGAAAACAAAGTTCCCTGACAGTCTTCTTTTATGATAAGTGGATTATTTTACAAATATATGCATAAAACTGTATTCTGAATACAGTCATCTAAACATGCTATATTAACTATTGAAATTTGCACCTTCAGTCCCTTGCTAAATGTTTTACAAATGACACCTTTAGACATATACATATTTAGTTAGAATTTTAAATTGTATTTATTTATTTGTGGGGCTTGGGTGGAGGGGTGAGCATGTCCATGCATTGGTGCCATAGTGCATGGGTAGCCAGAGGACTGCTTGCCAGAGCTGGTTTCCTCCTCCTGCTGTGCTGGTCCATGGACTCAAGCTGCTGGCCCCTTAAATAGAATTTCTTTCAGTATGTATTCCGTGTTGACTAAATTGTTTTTCTCCCTTTTCCGTTAGCAGGTGGAAGCTTAGGCGTCTTATGAGACTAGATAAGGCATAGACTGCCAAGTACCCTGTGGGGAAGTATCAGGTCTCCTCGGCTCCCAGAGAGCCCCATCACCTCTGGGCCTGCACTCTGTGTCACTGGTCCTAGGGGAAGCATCCAGGCTTTGAAACTGTGCAGACATGCATCTGTTTGTATCACAGCTTTGGAAGTTAGGGCAACACGGACTCTAAAAGCACCCTCCAAAAAGAAAGAAAGTGTAACCTGTTAGCAGCATTATCGTGGTGCTAGAAGTCATGTTTTAAAAGTCTAGCAGAGAAGTAGTTTCATTGCTAGTAGAAGCAGTAAGACACTGTGACTCATACTCCTTGTTCGTCTTACCCAGCACTGTCCAAATGTTATTCAGGCACCAAATGGGAGCCGTATTGTTCATTTGAATTCTCTAATAACCACACTGACGTAAAATGCAGAAGTGAAACTGATATTCCATAATGCTTATGTGAACTGTAGTTTAAAATACCGAGCTGTTTATGTTCTTTCTCTCACGTTAGGGCTCTCAGGTGACACATACATCTTATGCTTTCAGCATGTCTCCATTGGAACTGCCTCCATTTTAACTGGAGTCAGCTCTAACTGGAGGCCGTGTGGTGGCCAGCACAGCTTTAGACCATACATGCAGGATATGTGCTCTCGGGGCAAATAAGTTACCACTGAACATGATAGCAATAGCTCCCTGTATATTAAACAAATTCTAACTATCTTCAGTTTTTCTCTTTTCTTCTATAGCAATAGGGAAAAAGTGCCCACACTCCTATACTTTAATTTATTAAGTTTTTTAAATCTTTTGATTATCAGTTCTGTCACAGATACTATTGCTTTGCTGAACGTTACATTAAATTTACTATTCAGCTCAATGTTTCATTTAGCATGACCAAACTTTTTTTTTTTTTTTTTTTTTTTTTGGTTTTTCGAGACAGGGTTTCTCTGTAGCTTTGGAGCCTGTCCTGGAACTAGCTCTTGTAGACCAGGCTGGTCTCGAACTCACAGAGATCCGCCTGCCTCTGCCTCCCGAGTGCTTGGATTAAAGGCGTGCGCCACCACCGCCCGGCTGACCAAACTTTTGCACTTCACGAGTATTCTTGATTGCTAAGCACATTTTCCCCACCCCACTAAATGTCATAGTTTTGCATGTGCATGCGTGTGTGTGTGTGTGTGTGTGTGTGTGTGTGTGTGTGTGTAGTTTTATTTGCTTTTGGTGAGCTATAGTCCAAAACTATTATGTGGAAAATTCCAGAAACAAGCAATTTTTACATTTTAAATAGCATATCATTTGAGGCACCTGCTGAAGTCCAGTGCCATCCTGCTCTGTCACCCAGGACTTGAGTCATTCATTGTATCCATCATGTGTGTGCTCCCTGCCTCTCCATCACTTAGTGATGGCATGCCTGAACTTCTTCATCAGCTTGACTAGATTTAGAATCACCTAGGAGATGTGCACATCTCTGTCCATACATCTGTGAAGGTGTGCCAAAGGAGTTTCAACATGTTGGAGATGATCTCAGTGTGAATAGAAAAGGAAAAGGAGAACTTGAGCCAAGCCACCTGCTTTGGTGTCTTTCTGCTCTTTGATTGTGCACTCAGTGTGTCCTTATGTTCCTGCTGCTATCCCTTCCCTGCCTGGGTGGACTGTGCCTTTGCACTGAGCCAAAATGAACCAACTCTTCCCTCCCTTCCTCTATCCATCCCTCCTTTTGTTCTTCCCTCCCTCCCTCCCTTCTTCCTTCCATCCATCCATTCCTCCTGCCCACCCATTGCTTTTGCTAGGCATTTTGTCACAGAAAGAAGAAAAAGTAACCTACACAGTAGCCGTCTTGGACATCAGGTGCTGTGATATTGTTGTGCTTGTAATCATGTAACCCTTATTTCACTTAGTAATGACCCATTTTATTATTTATCAAGTTATCCGTATTCGTAGTTATGGTCAATCTGTTACTGTGGCTGATTTACATAGATGTTTAGCCAGTTGCATGTGATACACCTCAAGCCCTATTACTATCCCCAAATGATCATCTCTCCTACTAGGTTTCCCTAAAAGTACTTTCTGTTGTTTTGAGTCTGTCTATTTCTTTGAGATGGAGGGAAATGCAGAAGGTCTTAGGTCACTCTTTGTTTCTCTGCCTTTTAAGGGAAAGCCCCTTTATGTGTGTTCTGGATCATATCAGAGTAATACACTCTTCTCCGTACATGCCCTCTGCAAGGTCATTTTGGAAGGGGAAGCAAATAGCCAGACTAGTATGTGGTCGACACATAGTACCTCTGCCCATGTGAGGCAGAATGCTGCTTCTGAATTTCTGGCAGAAGTCAAGAGAAAGAAATGCATTATATAAGCCCAACTCATTTTGCAGAATGGGCAAGATAAATGGGAAAACCCAAACCAACGTCTCAGTGACCCCCTGAAATTCCACTTGTGCCCTAAGAAAAATGTTAAAAATGATGTGGTCAGGACGGGAATGTCACAGCTTGAGGAGAGCAGGGGAAGGAGAAATGCTAATTTAAAAAGAAGCTTGCTAGCATCCTAGCCACCTCTAATGGCCATATAAATATTAATAAAGCTTTAAACACCTTCCAAATTAGCTTTATTTTTAAATCAAAAGTGCAAGACATGGAAGTGGTAATTTGTGTTAGTCCAGCAGATATAAAATTAATTGAGATAAAAACAAGAAGTAGCAGGCAAGCCCTTTGGGCGAAAAAATAATGAGTTGGTCTAACGCGTTTAGACCTTCGCGAGTGAAACAGCACGAGACATGAGTTCACGATACCGCGTTTGGAGTTTGTCATTACACATCAGCGCCCCTCCGCACCAGAATCAGGAGGAAAAGCAGTTACAGCCAGGATCTTGCCTCTCTGGTTCTGACTGTACCCTGTGCGACAGCTGCATCCCTCCCCAATCTTTGACCTCTCAGCCTCCCGAGGCAGGGCTGCTGCTTACAATCGGGAGAGTGTGGGCATGGTGAACACGGGAACTCATTGTCTTCACCAGGTCTGCCATGTATTTCCCAACAGTTTGGCAACACTGCGGAAACCAACTACAGAATCCTCATATTTCCTAGGGAATTTCTGTCAAGCCACAGACACGCCAGCTCCTCCCCTGACCCTCGCAGACATTTACCAGTTGCACTCAGTTGACACGCTGCATCTCTGCGAGTCCTTCCACACTGCACAATATTTATTATGAGCTATATAGTTTTATTGTTCTTTTTTAAATCTTACTATCTTAGGCTTTGTGTGTGAAGAATTTCTTTTTGAAGTTATGCAAATTGCTTCAACTTTGTTACTCTGAAAGCTAAGGAGACTGGGTTGCACAAATGAAGGCAATTTACAAATGAAGAAGAGCTACTGGAGAGGCTTTACTTCATGAAGCTCCTTCGGGAGGTCCTGGACCTCGCTGGCTTCAGCCTCTGCTGAAGTTCATGTGTTCTTGAGGTCACCATGTTTCCTTCTAGCTGTTTCTTTTCATGACTCCCTGGGGAAGAAATATTAACTTCACCATCCTCATTACTGCGTCCAGCTCCTTTTCTCTATAGCCTTCTGGTTAGATTTTTTTTTCCTGGCCTAGAATCTGATGGAGGGCATCAGTTGTTAGAATCAATAGTCACTGTCATCAAAGATCTAAGACTGTGAGATTAGCCTGTATTCCTTCTGTGAAAACTCAGTTTGATAATCAACTTGATAATTAACTGCTTCTGTTACTTGTATTGAAGTTAGGTCAAGCATTAAGTTGCCACCACCACCACCACCATGTAGAGAAATCTCTAGAGAAGCCTGTACCTCAATACAAGGAGCCAAATAACCGGCATGGACCGTTTAAAAAAGTGTACAGTGAGACCATTTATTCCCAGTATTTTAGGGGATAAACTACAATAAACAACAATAGAACACAGCAAACACAAAGAAAAACAACAAGAACAAAGATTTAAAAACAAAAAGGTAGCACCGAGGAGCCACCATAGAATACTCCTGAAGGAAGGAATAGCCAGTACTCCTTTTAAACCATATCTCAGCACTCTGCTGACCACTCTTTGTCGCCAGCCTTAATGGGTTTTATTTTTAATGGGAAGCTATGAGGACAGAGATGACATCTGTTTCCCTTGGGATTTACTCCAGGAGTTTCAGACAGGGGCAACTGGGGCGTCCAGTGGGAAGCAGTTGGAGGACGTGAACAGTGACCTGTCCTTTGTGTCCTTCTAAAGCGTCTACATTATTTCACCCACTGATTCTTAAAAGACCCTGCTCCTACCTCTGACTGGCTGTGAGTCTCCACTCCTGAAATTTAGTTGCCTTAAAATAATGATTTCTATTGTCTTTTGGGAGAACCAAGCTCTGTGTTTCTTTTAAAAACCAAACAACAACAACAAACATTCCTGTCTTCCAGTTCCTTCAAGATTGCATCATTTGATGTGTATATCTGTTACTACATGTCTTGGAGCATATCTCTGTGTGTTTGTTCATTGCTTTTCCCATCAGCATGAAACCGGTTCAGTTTTAGATCTTCACTGTGAACTCGCTGTATATACGGCCAGGTATGCCAAGAGGACTGATGTCATGTGTCCAAGAAAATTTCACTAGTAAGAGACAGGAACTCAGACTCCGAATCAAGTGTATTGTGCTATACAGTACATGATCTTTACACACACACCCACACCCACCCACACACACCCACACACACCCACACACACACCCTCCTTAAAAGGCCAAGTGGCATCTAACACCTCTTCTGATCCCACTGTATCTAGAAAGTCATTTGTAAAATGAAAGATGTAGTTGGATAACTGTAGATAACATTCTTATTTTGAATTGTCTCAAGAAAAATCTAGATGGATATTGAGTGTGCCACAAAGAAATGATAAATATTTGAGAAGATCAGCATGCGTACACTAAGCTGATACTCATGCAAACTCTATAGCACACTCATGGGTCAAAAGTTTAACATGTAGAATTTCTATGTGTCAAGCAGAATGAAGGATGTGAGTCAGATGCTTTTGCCCCTTGGTCCACCTGTCTGTTTATGGCATTTACTATTGGAATAATAAATATAATTAGTCCTTCATCATTAATCCCATCTGGTCTGAAACTCACTAGTTAGCCCAGGGTTGACTTGAACTTATGGTAATCCTCCTGCTTCAGTATTCCAAATGCATTATAGGTATGAGTCACTATGCCCACTTTATATCTTTTTATAAACAAACATAAAAGTAATAGCCAAACCAGTGTTCTGTTATTATCCTCTCATCTCAAGTGAGACAGTAGTTCAACAACTTGCCAATGCCAGGTTATGTGTTGTACATATATGTGAACTCACACTTGGAACCATAGCAACACTAGAGTGTTCTATTCTTCCCAGATGGTCACATAACTCCCTTTATGGGAGAAGTATCAACGTGGTTAATATGAGAGAAGCCTGCTCATGCACTAATGTGACTCTCTTGGTGAATAGGCAATGATATTCTGTTGACTGATACAAAGAATGAGCAAAGCTTAGTCCCTGCACTTAAGGAAGCCACAGCTACAAGAGGAAGAAGAAGAGGAAGTCAACATACATTTCAGGAAACACGGCACAAATGGAATAATATGGTGAAAGAGAGAGTCAACAGAGTTGAGGAAGTAACCTCTGATCTAAGTAGTGAAGGATGAAAAGGAGTGTGACCAACAAAGGAACAAGAAAGATCTGGCAATGACAGAAGAAACTGCAGGCAAATGCGTCCGCACAGAGATTTGTGGCTGTGGAAAGAGATGAAAGACTGACATAGGACACACATGTAAAGCAAAGGAAGCCATTCACCATCTACCGTAGGATTCCATTTATATGTCTCTAGAATAGGAAAATCCAGAGAGACTGAAAGAAAACCCATGGTTGCCTAAGGCTGCGCAAGCTGACAACTGGAAGGCAATGTCATTTGACTGCTACTAAGTACAATTTCCCTGTGATATCATGAAAATACTCTAAAATTGGTCATGAGAGTGTAGTAACAGCCATTGAGTTACATATTTGAATGGGCAGATTATGTGATATGTGAACTGTATGTTACTTTTTTTCTTCTTCAGCTTTCTTAAATGCAGTTGAATGAGCAGGGCTAGCATGTTTAGGAAAGAGTGAGAAGTTAGTGGCCAGACTTTAAATTGTGAGGTTGGTTCTGACCATTTGCTGAAGAGTCTTCTGCATCAAATTAAAATATTGCCCTTTCATTGATTGTCAACTACTCTGATTCTAAAATGTGTCCAAGATGTTAATCAGTCTTATTTTCATGCAATATCTCATTATGTATGTACACTATTATTTCTTAGCTCATTTATCTGTTGTGGGACAATGGTTCCCACATTTCATCCTTCCCTCTGGTGCAAGTCTCTCAGGATAGATAAGGAATGGTACTTTTAGAAACCCTAAATATCAGCCTTGTTCATGTTTGTCTAAGCTACACAGAACCAAGCAGGAGTGGTAAGCATAACATCCAGGTGGATTTTCTTAGGTAGAATGAGAGGAGGTAGGCAGGAAGAGGGTGTGGCATGGAACCAGAAGACAAATGCAAATTACAGCAATTGTTGTAGTTCCTGGAGGTGGCAGTGTTCAAGACCTGGTCTCTCTGTATAACTTTGGCTGGCTTGGAACTCACTGTGTAGACCCCCTGTCTCCGCCTCACTTGCTGGAATCAAAGGAGTGTGCCACCACTTTGTTATTGTTTTTGATTAGGTGGCACTGCATGTTCCAAATCTGTGGTTATTTAAACCTTTTATTTTAGAATAATATAAGTGTATAGGATTGTTGCAAAGAAAATACCATGTGTTCTGTGTAGCCCATTCTAAGCTTCCAGTATTAGTAATAAACGGGTCTTTGTTACAGTTAAAGAATCGCTCTATGTGGATTTCCTTTGTTTTTACCTAGTACCCTTTTCTGTTCCAGGATTGTCTACAAAAGTAATATCCCTCCAGCTTTAATATTTGTCTCTTTTGTGCCCTTTTAGCTGTGACATTTCTTGCCAAATGACCTCGGCAGTTTCAGGGAGTACTGGCCAAGTATTTTGTTAGACTGTCTCTCCCTAAAGATTCTTTTGAAATTGTTTGTCCTGGTTAGACCCACAGGGAAGATCCCGGAGAGCCATTGCCTTAGCACATCCTATCAGCATCACCCATGACTGCTGGTGTCCACTCAGAACACCTGGACTAGGTAGCGCTTCTCAAACTGGATGCCATGCTTGTTCTTTCCTTCCATACTAGTCTTTGGAAGGAAGTTGGTTATGCACAGCAATGTTTACAGAGCCCAAAAAGCCATGCCCAACCTCCGTAAGGGCACGGGGCCTACATGGATTATTTGGACCCCTCTTGCCTGGTAGATTGGTCTCATATGTTTTGTTGTTGCTGTTGCTGTTCTACCCATAGAGACTCCTGGATATTTTCTTTATACTTTGGGCTTTAATTCAATACTGCGTTCTTTTGTTCAATGATTTTAGTTTTGTCCATGAGACTGTCTTTGACTTCTGTGTCCTTTGAATGTACCATTGTTTTTGTGGGTTGTGGCTTTTGTCTTCGGGGTTGTTTGGTCTTGGTTTTGCACTTCCTAATTCTCCGGCACTACAAAATGCTCCACATTCATTTTGTGTAGTCCTTGAATCATCGCTAGTCTTAACATCAGACGTTTCTCAAAAGAGCCCTGGATTCTTTAATTGGACAGTAGAATTAGAAACCATGATCTTGGTACTAAATACATTCATTGCTACTGAGATATTGTTGCTTCTAGGCCCTCTCAGCTGACAGAACAAAGATATATGTTTGTTTCTATAATCCACATATACATGTATGGATTATGTTTCTATAAATATTTTCAAAAGCAATCCTCTATTTATAGTAGGCCAATTCAAGTTCATACTGACGTCTTTAGCTCTGATTCATTCCCATATGGATCATGCTACCCTATACCCTGCCTGTCTGTGGCCTCTCATTCTGACAGTGAGAACCCTGGCTCCATCTACCTGCCTTGCATTCACATTGATTTAATATAGAGCATGTGTGTGTGTGTGCTATATAACTGTTATATACATACATATTAGTCCATGTCTGTATGGAAAAAATTATATCTAGTTCCCTTTTCTTTAGTCTTACAGTCAGGTTTTCCAAAGAGACAGGCCAGCCCTTCATCCTCTGAAATCCTTAGGTGATTTGTTTTATGTGTTGTATTACATTTGGTTGTTTTTTGTCACGTTCTGCTTTCCATGCTAGGATTCTCCTGATTCTCTGGTTGCTTTCTAAGGTACGCATGGTTCCGTATTTAATCTTTGTTCTGCAAGGTTAGTTGTGGGTTCTAACAAGCACATAGTACATATATACACGTATATATATATATATATACACACACACACACACACACATATATATAAAACATACAATTCACATACCACATATATATATATGGGAGGCATATATATATATATGCCACACACACATATATATGGGAGGCATGGTTTTCAAGACAGGGTTTCTCTGTAGCTTTGGAACCTGTCCTGGAACTAGCTCTTGTAGACCAGGCTATCCTCAAACTCACAGAGATCTGCCTGCCTCTGCCTCCCAAGTGCTGGGATTAAAGACATGCACCACCACTGCCCAGCTCATAGTAGATATATTTTTAAGAAATCATATCTCAAAAACAAAAAAAGGAGCCCCAGGTTTAGTTTAGTTTACTCAGTTTCCCCGCTCTGTATCCATGGAAACCATTGACCTGTTTTGCTTCTGAGTTTTTGAAAATGCAATAATAAAACTTTATGTTGAAGTCTTACACATGACTTTTTATAGCTTAATAGAGTATTTCTTTTTTAGCATTGAATAATATTTTAGTTTTTGTATGGGTAATTTGCCTGCATGTATGTCTGTGTACCACATGCAGGCCTGTTGCCTATGGAGGCCAGAAGATGGCATTGCATCTGCTGGGACTACAGTTACAGATGGTTGTGAGCCACCACGTAGGTGCTGGGAATTGAACCCAGGTCTTAACCACTGAGTCATCTTTCCAGCCCTCTTTTTACAATTTTTTATAAAGTTGCTTTAAACTTTTGTATGGAAATAAAATTTCCTGATAACCTAGTAAATGTCACAGCTGGGTCGTGTGCTAAAGTTGTATTTAATTTTAAAGAAATCACCAAACTAGGGTTGGTGTGGTGGCTCATACCTTTTCTTTTACCCAGAAGAAAGAGGTAGAATCTTGAGGCTAGCCCGGGCTACATAGTATGTTTCAAGCCCACTTGATGTTTATAATATCCTATACCAAGAAAGTAAAGAAGGAAGACGGGAGCAAGAAGAGAAGAAACTGACAAGCTCTTGTATCACACATTCCCACCACTGACAAGCCAGAGGGATGCTGGTACATGGATCTTCTCCAGCATCCAGCATTGATAGTCTTCTGCAGTTTAACTTTTTAGTAGATGTATAGTCCGGTTTATTATTTTACTTTGGAAGTTTTCTGTGCCAAATAGTGCTGGGTACCAGGTGCTGTACTAGCTCCCTGTTTGGTGAGTGGTACATTTGAATCTTCTTGCCTGTTTTTTTTTTTTTTTTGTTGTTGTTGTTGTTTGACTTGGGTTGTACTGTTTTAGGGTCTGTAACTTGTAGTGCTGCATGTATTCTTTTGTATGCATCAATTCTGTAGTTAAATTATTAAAGCGACAGAACATGAAAAAATAGCCTTTTATTATAGATAAGAAGGTTTATTTTGAATTTTAGACTCAAAGCATGACAACTTGGTACTCAACTGTAATACCATCTACTGGGAAAACAGAGGTAATTGGACCAAAATATTATGGCCAGTCTGGACTATATTGCAAGACTCTGTCTAAAATGAAAACACACAAACAAAAAGAGGAATAATAATACAGTCTTCAAGCTCTGACTTTGTTTTGTGACTTCGTGGGTAGCATATAATTGCAGAGGACTTCTTTTCTTCATTCTTCAGACAAGAATAACACCATGGTGTGTGTGTGTGTGTGTGTGTGTGTGTGTGTGTGTGTGTGTGCGTGAATCTATTGAAAATAACGTAATTAACTAGCGATCCAGCAAGTACTAGACAGATCACAGTGTAGGACCTAAGTTCTCATTGATGGCGGCACATACTTCCATTGATGGGCAATTGGCTTCTTTGATGAATATTTATCAGGGGCCTGTTTCCATTGATAGGGAATTGGTTTATTCGATGAATATTTATCAGGTGCCTGTTTTGTGTCAGGCATGGGGATCCATCTGCAAGTCTCTGTCTCAGATTTGTAGAAGTCATATAAACAGAATTGCAATGTTATATTCAGAATACAAAAAGCTCTTGGGGAGAAAGACACCAGAAGCAGAGTTAAAATTGGTAGACCCTTCCGAGGCTTCAAACAAGAGGTTTTAGGAGCAAGAATTTGGTATGAGAATGGAGAGACCGAAGAGGAGAGACCCTCAGTGTTAGACATGGAGCATGGAGGATGCTGTGTGATCTGGAGAAGACGGAGGCCGCAGTTAAGCCGGCTGGCCATCTCTAACTGATTAATAATGGTAATTACTAATAATATTAATAATACTGACTTGTTATCTCCTAGAAAATCATGTTTTAAATGTACATAATATCTCAGATTTTCTTTTTACAGAACTCTCATAAGAACCCATAAGCAATGAAACCCCAGAACAAATATCTGAAGGGAAAACTAGTCTTTTAAATTAAATAGGAAACCCTCAAGATTAATGTCCTATTCTCATTAGCCGCCCACAGTTCTAAGAGTTGTATTCCTGAGCACTTTAGGAGACAGGGCGTCTATTCTCTCTTGACTGGTAAAGGTGGAACGCATAGCTTTGATCAATGGCCCAACAGCAAAAAGGACTGCGCAGTTTCTCCTCCAATTCTAAGTCAAACAGAGCTGAGAGATAATTCCCCTGTGGATTTATAAGTCAGAGTTAAATCCCTCCCAGTGTAATGTAGCACCAGATCGAAGTAAACAGACTATGATTTCAGCGCTAGACACAGCCTTGAGGCAGAAGAAATTACACTGTCATACAGAGGATATGTGGCTGCTGCTATTTTGGTGCTTGAGCTCTCTGCTGTCACATAGTTGAAGGCTATCCAGATGAGGAAGAGTGTTAACCAATGCAAGGAGAAAACTCCCTGCTCTGGGCTAGAGAAATGGATGCGAGAGGAAAGCGCAGCGCTGTATAACACACAAATAAGGGGTCCATTCACTAAGCCCACTTTTCTGTGCACTCTCATTGGAAACAAGTTGTTCAGGAGAACAAACACGGGGTAAAGCTCAAAAATTTGTTTTGTCAAATGGCTAATTTCACCCATGATTAGCATAACTGAATTTTAAGAGCTTCCAGTTACAAAGCATCAACCTCAGAAATATAAATAATATTTATATATTTATTCTGATAAATATGTATTTATAGACATACACACACACACACACACACACACACACACACCACAGTCAACCCAGAATATACAGCAGAAATTTTCGGAGTACAAGAAGACACTCATATTTTCACTAGTGTAAGGTTTTCGTGAGTTGATTTAGTGTGTTTGTTCTCCTTATGCATCTCACAACGGGGAAAGCAACAAGATATACATAAATAAGACATGCAAACTCCCATGTAGTAATTAGTGAACTCAAGATCACCCAACTTAATGTGCGATCTAGCTATGGCATTGCAGTAGACTTAAGTAATGGAAGGGTTTGTTCTGTCCTGGAGGTTTCTTTGCTCTCTTCCTCTCTGATGATGCCGAAGAGCTGTTTGCTTTCCAGTGACTCTTTGGAGAACCTCATACGATCCTTTTGTTACTGTGCCTGCAGTTTCTCATCATCCTGTGTGTTCTGGGTGTTCTTCTGAACCGCAGGTGGCCAACCTCCTTTCTTGATATTTTGTACAAAGCCTTTAGAATGCTCTTCCATTCCTCTGTAATGGCTGTGGCTTTGACTCCTTTAGTTTTCAGCCCTGTAGTCATCATGACAGAGACAGACATGACATATGTACAGTAGGAGAGAAGGAGGCCAAACTACTAACCGAAGTGACACTGGGGCCATCTCACTCCATGACTCACTTGAATAAACTAACCATTCTCCATCATTTCCGAGACCCTTGGTGGAAGCACTTCTGACTCGTTCTGTTGAGCACAGATCTCAGCAGGCTGTGTTCACACAACACTAAAACCTTCATCTTCTCTCTTAAAGAAACCCTTTTACCCCTGATGCCTTGAGAACAAAGTATGCGATTGAGTTTAGTCTCCTTCCCTAGCAAGTGTTTTCGATGATCTGCTCCTCATGATCCAGATGCCGAGTCCTGAGAGCGGGACACATAGTAATATCTATGAAGTCCCTGATACAAGCCTGGGTCAAGAATGCTCTCACGGACAATGCTCAGTCAAGAATGGCGACTCAAGCTTTGCCATCCCAGCACTTAGATAAAGTAAGTTTGAGCTACAGGATATCCTGGACTATAAAGCGAGTTCCTGTTCAGTCTGCAAATGGAGATCTTGTCCCAAAAGTGAAAGAAAGCAAAACCGAGGATGTTCAGACTTCTGGGGCTGGCTGACCAGGCCTTTCTTACCCATTTGTTTCTCTCCTGCTAGTTCACCTTCCTTGTCACGTCCTTCCTGCCCTTCACCCACTTGTCGGAATTTTTAAAATTCAGCTTAAAAACTAAAGGCAATCTTATCATTTCCGTATCATTTTTACTTTTTAAAAATTAAAATATAGTTATGTAATTTCCCTCTTCTTCTAAACCCTCCCACATCCCTTTCAAATCCACGGCTTTTTATTCTTTATTATTATCGCTATAGGTGTGTGTATGTGTGTGTGTGTCTTTGGGGGAGACAGAGAGACAGAAAATAATAAATATAAATGCAGCTTGTTGAGTCCATTTAAGGTTGTGTGCCTACGTGTGTGTGAGCGCTAGGGAGAACAGCTTAGTGTTGGATAACCATTTAGGATGCTCACCTGCTGGGTCTCCCTCTCTCTGCAGTTTTTAGCTCTTCATCTAGGGAGAGGACCCCATGCAATCAGATCTTATTTAGGCTACCACATTGTTGAGATTTCCTATATTATATAGAAGACCAAAGTCTTTCCGCAGAGTTCCTGTCCTCTGGGTCTCACGGTCTTTCTTCCCCCCTTCTACAGTGTTCCCTGGGCCTTGGGTACGAGGGTTGTTGTGTTGCCGACATGTCAAGTGTGACTAGGCACCCTGTAGTCAGTTGTTCTCTGCATTTTGACTAATTGTAGTTTTCTGTAATGGTCTCAGTCGGCTGTTCAGAACCCTCTTTGGTGAGGTCCAAGAACTATACCTATCTATTGGTATCAGGGTAAGTATTTAGAATGCATTTAGAAATTACACCGGTTTAAGAATGTGGCAATAGTAAAGATCTATGACCTTGCTAACCACAGGTTGGCAAGGTTTTCAGTACCAGGCTTGAATTCTCTTCTGTTTAATGGACTTAGTTTCCAGGGACAGTGTTGGTTGCCCCCAAGATGTAAATGCCACGTTTGCACCTTTGGAGATATTTGCCATGCATTGTTGTGGTTCGTAGGCTTCACAGCTGGATAGGATATTAAAATGCTTTCCTCTTTTGGCAGCTTGCATAGCACTTTATGGTATTATGAAAGCTAGTCCCGAGGGAGGAGGCATTTGGATAGATCCAGCTTAGTTCTCCTGGGTTCTGTCTGAAATGTGTGGTGTCTTCCGCAATAGGAACTTCCTGCCAGTTCTGGGGGCAACAAGCAGCAGCAGTAACTGCCCAACATTGTTGGGGAGACTCCTGGACTTTCCTGACAAAAACTGGAAAGGAGGGTTCTTGTGCCTGGTATGGAAGTCTTGCTTAGATAGCCTGTGGCATTGTCACCCAAGTGGCATAATCTCATTTTATCTATATATGTGTGTAACATATATATGTAATTTTATTATATATGAATTTTTAGCTAAATATAAAGAATATGACTTCTTATGACTTTTCAAGTATCCTTGGTGTTATTGATCCCTCCTCTCCACCTCCTCCGGTATAGACCTCCTTTATCCCTCCCCAGTTAAAGGCACCCATTTCTCCCTTCACATCACCTCTCAACTGCTCTCCCCCTCACTAGCCCTCCTCTCCTCCAGCCATGGTCCTTTTTGCATATGACTTTTCATGGAACGTACTTACCATATTCATTCCCTCTACTCCTCTTTACATCCCTCCCCACCTTCCCCCTCCCCCTCCCAGCATCCCTGATGGTTCCCCTTTACTCCTACACACTCCCAAAGCAAAAAGAAAGCATGTGATACTTGTCTTTTGGGTCTGGTTTATTTCACTTTACATGATAGTCTCCAGTTCTATCCATCTTCTTTTAAACAACGCGATCTCACTCTTCTTTATAGCTGAATAAAACTCTCCCGTGTATGTATTCCCATACTTTCCCTATCCTCTCGTGTGTTAATGGGCGCCAGGCCCATTGCATACATCGGCTATTGGAATAGAGTGGAAATGGATGCCATTACTTCTTACTAGCCTTTCCAATACGATCATCTGCTTCTCAAAAATCCCTGGAGCATTCTATTGCCTCTGCTATTAGCCTGAATTAATCATACAATGTCTGCTTTTATTCAAAATGTTAATATATTTTGCAATGATTTTTATTTTTCAAATGCTTTTATCATGTTTTTAATCCTATTGTGTGTTGCTTTCATTTCTTTCATCATTCATGGAACTTATTACATACTATATTCAATAAGAATATTGAGTTTAGTCATTATTTTCTGATCTGTCTATTCTCAGCTCTCACAGAGAGATGGGACTGTGTAGAAATTCAGGTGCTTTGAAGCATCCCCTTTGTTAAAGATGTGATGTTGCTATAGTAAATACCCCCACATGAGAGAAGGAGTCGATGTAGGTAGTCTAGGAAATACCGGATCAAGATGTCCAAGAGAGGAAGTTGTTTTTCATCCTGCTTTCCTTTAGGGCTCTTTCTATTCCGTTTAAGGAATCAGACAAAGAAATGGTTGGATTCCATTGCCTGTTGTTGACTGAAAGGCAGACGATAAAAAGGTTCTCACTTTTTGATCTTTATGGACCCCTTGCAGCTCCCACCCTACTTCTGGGACAGAAAGACCAAACAGCCACAAATGCAATAGCCAGCTTAAATTACTGTTTTTCATTCTTGGTTCCTTTCTTACGCACTACGGTAAATTATTATCTTCTTATCAAAGATCTCTATGTGATGTGTAAATAAATTACCATCTTGTTTAAGCAGTTTGTACCTGGTACTAAGGTATATCAGTACCTTTCACACCTGTAATAAATAAACAGGAGGCAGAAGTAGCTACATTAAAAGAATTTTGGAATTCAGGTTGGCAAGCTTAGGTAAAGATAATGAAGAGAAGAGCCAGGCATGTAGCTCAGTAGTGGTGCACCTGCTTAGCACATGCGAGACCGTGCGTTCACTCTCTAGCACTTCCCCATCAAAAGTAAGAAGGTTATAACGAAAGTATGTTCCTAGCTCCAGTGTCCTTCCAGTCCAGCCCTTCAGCCATTGGTTTTGTTATGCAAATGTCATTAAGATTACCTGTGAGGTTATTAACAATATTCTGTTGTGCTTTGTGTCTAGGGGATTTCTTTATAAGACTTGTGCTGGGGTAGAAATGCTGAAATCAGTACAGACAAGGTACAGTAAATCAAGCTGTGACTGCTTCCCAGCAGTTGTGCTCCCAGAAACATTTTATAGCTTGCAGTGCAGTCAAATCCTTACACCAACCAGCAGTGGGTTAACAGGCTTCTAATGCAGCCGAATCCTTCTGCTAACCAGCAGTGGGTTAACAGGCTTCTAATGCAGCCGAATCCTTCTGCTAACCAGCAGTAGGGTAACAGGCTTCTAATGCAGCCAAATCCTCTGCTAACCGGCAGTGGGCTAACAGGCTTCTAATGCAGCCGAATCCTCTGCCAACCGGCAGTGGGCTAATGGTCTAACGGGCTTGCAGTGCGGCCAGATCCTTCCTTTGACCAGCAATGGTTGGTTAGCTAATGGTCTGATGAGCTTACTGCCGTTGTTCTGGCTGCAGAAGCTCCCGAAATGTGCTCTTAGTCTGAACTCTGGCTTGCTGACATCTTGGCCAGAGAAATGCATTTTAAAACAAACAAAATCCAAAAGGAAATCTTAAATCCAAAACTGCCTGAAGTTTTAAAATTTGTTTAAAATAATGTCAATTCAGAGGAACAGAAATTTAAAGTTGTCAAGTATTTTTATGTGATAACAGTCAATACCTGTGGAGCACTGCCCTTTTCCGTAATTACTGTTATTATTATCATTAATGACTATTATTATTGTTGTTTTATTTTATTTTGTTTTTGAGACAGGGTTTCTCTATGTAGCACCGGCTCTCCTGGAACTCTTTCTGTAGATCAAACTGGCCTCAAACTCAGATATTCACCCACCCCTGCCTTCTGAGTGCTGGGATTAAAGACGTGGCTTTTAAATATACTATTTTCAAGATTTGGTACTGAATTCCTTTTAAAGAGTTGTTGTTGTTGTTGTTGTTGTTGTTATACCTTTCTGTTATTATTTATTTACTTATTATTTGAGACAGGAACTCATGTAGCCCAGGCTGGTTTCAAACACATTATATAGCCAAGAATGACTTGAACCTTTTTTGCTTATTGAAACAAGATCTCGCCAGATAGCCCAGGCTGGTCTTGAATTCATGCCTGTTCTGCTTTCTCGGCCTCCACTGTACTGAGATTTGAGTCATTTTCCATAGACACATTTGAACTCGGAGCACTATGGGTATTTGATAGCCCAAATTATCTAAGTAGGAAACTTGCTGCCTTGACATGCTATAATTTATAACTACAATGTTATAACAGTTGGGAAAACAGTTGCCCTCTTCTCTAGAAACTGCATCTTCACCTTCTAAGCCTTTAAGTGTGCCTTGAGTTCAGCAATGATCTGTCTTTCAATTCAGCATCAAAGCTGCGTTAAACTACAGAGCATGTGCTAGAAATGCATGCAAGTGCCGAGAAAAGCACACCCTACAGGCTCACTCGTGAACAAAAGGTATGAATGGATCAGTGAGTGAGCCTGTATTCCCGGTGCAGTAGGAATGACCGTATAGAACACTCCTCTATGAAGAGCACTCTAATGTTCCCCAGTGGTTGTTTTAAAAGAGTAACGGGCCAACTTTAGCTACAGTATTTAATTAAGGAAAACATATATGGAATCTGCTTAAGGTGCCCTGCACAAGCTTGTGGCCATTCGCTTGCCCTGGGAAGAAAGCCCTTGCTAGAACTGTCGAAGACGTGTCTCTACCTCCTTGGCATCGTTCATCACACCTGTAGATATCCCTGCAAAGGACCTTCCCATCTGTCACCTCTCTCCTTAACTGGGAGCTTCTAGCTGTGGTTTCTCTTGGGACTGTTTCAACAGACTCAGTACCTTGTGCTCAAGGATAACCTAAAACATTGATAGCATACTAACTTTTACTATAGCATCTTGTTATTATTGAGGTGTTTTATTCTTGTTTTGGTTACTCCCTCACTGCTTCTAATTTATGTTAAATTTGTCATGGATCTCTATGTGCTCTGGTATCGTTTTGATGCTGTGACAAACACTAACCGAAACAGCTCAGCAGTGGGAAGGGTTGATTTGGCTTACCCTTCTTAGCCACAGCCCGTCATTGAGGAAAGTCAGGACTAGAACTAAAGCTGAAACCAGGGAGGAACCCTGCTCTGTAGCTTTCTTTCCTGATTCTTCTACAGCCCAGGACCACCTGCCATAGGATGGTGCTGCCTGATGGGTTGGGCCCTCCTGTATCAGCTCAAGGAAGTCACCACAAACTTGCCTCTGATCTGAGAAATCTGTCAGAAATTCTTTCTCCAGTGACGCTAGACTATGTCAAGTTGACAGTTATGGTCAATAGGACATTTTGTATAAGAAAACAGTGTATTCAAGAGTGGGTACTGTTTGCAATTGTAGGCATCCACCAGGGTTTCTGAATTGCAGATGAAGATGAGCTACTGTATGTCTAACTTTAGAGATAAAGAGTAATTACTGCTCAAAATACATTGCCAAGGTTACTACTATTACAGAATTCTCACTATTAGAGAATTATAGAATGTCAGAAATTACAGACTCACTACCATTTCCTCAATCTTTTGTAGAAGGTCTACTACATCCCAAATACTGTGCAAACCCGAGGGTGAAAAACGTAAACAAGACTTCCTTCCGTTCCCTAGCCCCAGGGAGTTAGCAGTATGTGAGTATTGTATAAAAACTGTGGCTAATATGAAAACTCAGGTCCAAAGTTAAAATCCACCAACCAGACAAACACCTGTAACCCCAGTGTTGAGGGCTATGACCTTTTATGTTGCATGCACACATGCACGAACGCACAAACACACCTCAAAAGGAGCTTTGTCATGAGAGCTGTGAAGGAGCAAATACTTCAGTCTGAAGAAGTGAAGATGCTTTCAGAGAGGCAGTTTCGTTTGTTTTGGAGTCCTACTTTCCTAGAGGGGATGAGCTGGTACCCAAAGCCAGGGATGTATGGGAGTACAGGTGGACCTATTAGGTGTATCATAATTTTTCACTTATCTGGAGTCATGTTTTCTAAGCTGGAATAATCTTTTAAAATAGAATTCCATGAAAAAGAGACAAAAGGCAAGAGGACCAAGTTTCCACTGCTTGCCTCGTTTCTCTGCCATGAAGCACCTAAGGTACTCTCAGGGAACTTAGACCAGAGTAGAGGGAGAGTCATAGATTCAGGAGTACCAAGCAGAACATTTCACTCAGGCAAATTGCAAGACCGTAGCATCATCTCTGCTAGAAAGAATCTTACCCATTGTGTAAGGTAGGTTGGCTTGAGAGACCTGATATCCATGGATTCTGAGAGCCCATCTGTTAAGAAAGAACAGGGAACTGAACTGCAGGCATCTGAGCTCTGGTTTCGGCTCCTCTATTAAAGTTCACTTTTAATTACAGAACCTTAGACTTAAAATTACTGCAATACTTTGACTATTCCTACAGAGGTTCATGTCAGTGGTGCACACACGTGCACACACACACACACACACACACACACACACAAATCGAAATAAAGATGTGGAGGCATCCACCTTTAATCCCAGCACTGGGGAAGCAGAGGCAGGCAAGTCTCTCCATAGCAGCTTCCAGTCCAGCCTGGTATATACAGTGAGACTGTCTCAGGGGAAATATTAAGTAGATGAAACATGTCCCAAGGTAGCAGACTCATTCTGTCACCATATGATGCCCTGTACCATGCTGCAATGCAGCAAGAAGTCCTTCATCAGGTGCCAGCACCATGTTCTTGAACTTTATAAACTGCTCGTCCTCAGGTGTTCTGTTGCAGCAACATAGAGCAGACTGATACAGAGACATTCCTCCTGTAGTCATTTAGCTGTGCTCCCAAGTATGTCTCTTTAAGAATGGAATGGATAAATGGTTATGCCATTGAATATCGAGACTATTTTCATGATATACAGCACACTGTATTAGATAGAATCCCATGGGAGGTGCATAGCCCTAATTACATTCTGAATGAAAAAAATTGCTAAGACTCTCTTGCCTCTAATTTGCAACTATAAGAAATCATCTGTTGGCTGTTTTCCAAGCAGTCCCTTGCTTTTTAATGCGCTACCTTTAAGTCTTTTCTTTGCCTTTTCCTCCCTCCAGATCGTTGAGAGTTCCCTGGTGAAAAGTTCATGGGACTGAACTTCAGATTGCTTGTTTTTCCAAGTATCCTTCGGTGAATGCTCCCCGCCCAACTCTAAACCTTTCAAATGTATGGTCAGGAGCTGAAATACATTCTTAGAGATGGCTTGAACTGTTTTCTACTTAGTGAGCCCATGCCTTTCTTGACACAGAGGAATTAATTCTTTAAGAAGCATATGATTACAATAATATTTTAAGAGCCAGAGCATCCTTCTGTCTCACAGTGCGCTGATGGTCGCTCAAACCCTGTAGCCTTGAGCAGTCGGCTAGCCTGTTCCATTCTCAGTCCTTCCGAGCATGACAGCAAGGGTCACACCTGCCTCCTGTTTATGGTAATTATGGATAATATGATGTTTAAATTAAATTTATTGGCAGTGTTGTACTTGAAATTCAAGGTGACCTGGTTGTTGTGCAGATGTAGTTTTAAGAAAGACAAAAGAACCATTGACAAGAACGCAATCTGTATCCAAAGCATATTAAATGGCCTTCGGAAAAAAAATTTGGGTTTCCTAGGATTTTACATTCTTTGACCCTTACTACTTCTGTTTTAGCAATAAAAGATTTAGTGTGACTACTCTATAAATAGATTTTCGATTTATATTGCCAGATAATACACAATTTGATGAGAGCGAAGACGGTTTCCCTGAGAGGCTAAGTTTATATATTGTCTTGCATGTGTCTGTTTTTCCTTGGCTTCCAAGCCTCTTAGGCATATTACTTTCTCCATCAGAATGTTTTCTTGGCTAACTCCAGGAGAGGAGCGACTGGGGCTGTTCAGCTCTCCCAGGCATTGATGAAGTAGTAATCGGAGTTTAAAGAAAGAAAAAGAAAAAAGAAAAGAAAACCAGCAATAAGGAGACTCCAGTTGGGGCCATAGGAGTTACAGGGTGAAGCAAGCCAGGTCCCTATGGATGGTCTGCCTGCATACTGAGAACTGAGCACTAGCGACAATCACATTTTACTGCATCTCCTAGAACGTATTGATCTTTTTCATGGCAGCATTGAGATTGCACAATACAATATGCCCATGACACCCAAAAGATTTTAGAAGATAGTCCAGACCAGTAGACCAGTGAGGGCATTTTAGTATGGCATGGAAATACTGTTGGCCTTGGTGGACACTGCCTGACTCAGAGGATTTCAAACACATTGCAAAAGACTTACTCGTTGTTTTCTGACCCATCTCCTGCCACGTGCTTCATTGGAGCTGCTGATATAGGCCCCATTTTATCAGCTGCAATTATTTCATAGAAACTTGTCGACAACTGGGGCAAAGTACAATCTTGGATGCTTTAAACAACATCACCGATGCATGTTTAATGCCTTACAGGAAGAATGTACCATTGTTGCCAGTCAAATATGAATAGGGTTTTTAAAAAATATTTATTTATTGTCTATACTATAGTCTATCAGCATGTTTGCCAGCATGCCAAGAGAGGGCATCAGATCTCATTATAGATGGTTGTGAACTTCCATGTGGTTGCTGGGAATTGAATTCAGGACCTCTGGAAGAACAGTCAATGCTCTTAACCTGTGAGTCATCTCTTCAGCCCCCTACAAGTGTTTGTTTGTTTGGGGTTTTTGTTTTTATTTTTCTTAAAATTTATTTGCTTGTTTGTTTATTCTTTGTGTCTTTCACACCATGCATCTCGATTTTATCATCTCCCTGTCCCTTTGTATCCATTCTCTGTCCCCTGCCCTCTACCCTTGCAACCCTCCCCAAATAAAATAAGAGAGAGAGAGAGAGAGAGAGAGAGAGAGAGAGAGAGAGAGAGAGAGAGAGAGAGAGAGAGAGAGAGAGAGAGAGAGGTCTCACCATGGAAGTTCCCGTGTGACATTATGAGTCAAAATTTAAAGATTAATTATTAAAACTCAAAATCAGGTGATGTAGGAGAGTCTTCTGTTTGAGTTGATTTCATTGGCTAATAAAGAAACTGCCTGGCCCATTTGATAGACCGCCCCTTAGGTGGGTGGAGTAGACAGAACAGGAAGAGGAAGTGAGGTAGAAGGATCAGTAAGATGCCACACCTCTCCTAAGTTAGGCAGACTGCCGTGCCTCTCCAGAGAGAGATGCCAGACGATGAAGCTCCAGCCCAAGATGGACGTACGCTAGAATCTACCTGGTAAGACACCACTTTGTGGTGTTACACAGATTATTAGATATGGGTTAATCAAGATGTGAGTAAGAGGCTGAAAATAATGGGCCAGGTAGTATTTAAAAGAATACAGTTTGTGTGTTGTTATTTCGGGGCATAAGCTAGCCGGTGGCCGGGAGCTGGGCAGGATGAAAAGCAGGCCGGCCCGCAGCTCCACACTACAGAATGGCACCGGAATGCAGCTCCTCGCTACAATCAGGATTTTGTTAGAGGCCTTCTGTGAGTCACATAACCTAGGAGGGACTGAAGCTGATGTTTGTTAAATGAGTTGAGCATCTTCAGTAGGTGTGGTAATGGGATGTACTCCCCATTCAGAAGGATCCATGCAGGAGAACAAGCTCAAGACTAGACTAATTATCATCTATAATTGAGCCACAGTTCTTGCCACAGTTCTTGTTTGAAAATAGAATATGTGGGTTGTCGTTTCTTCCGCATGAGCATGTAATCACAGAATTGATAATCCTTTGTGGGTTTTTCTTGTGACTACTGAAATATAAAAGATAGAAAGTAAATGTACCTTTTTCTAATAAAGTTCTACTTGTTTCTGATTTATTTAACTTTTAAAGAAGTTCCAAGAGCCAGAGACTAATAAAATCCCTAGTCCAATTGTAGGGTTGGAATAGGGGTCAAGAGCCTCCCCCCAAACAATATAGGGTATTGCTGTTGTTCTTCATTCCCTTCCCAGAACATGACAATAACTCCTCATTGCTGAAGATTCCGCACACTTCAGACAGGATTTGAGAGAATAGAGTGAATCTGATCGAATGCCTCCTCCCTGGAGGGCTAACTTTTATAATACCATACAATTCTGTGCAAGCTGCCAAGAGAAGAGATCATTCACCCGCCCTATCCGGCTGTGATGCGTACACACCATAGCAATGGCCAAGCATGGCACGGTTTCTCCAAAGGTGCAATAGCAGCTCTTCTATCTTGGGGATAGCTAACAGCTGTCTAATTGGTCTTAAGGTTCACTCAATAGGGAATGATTCATGCCTGGTACTATAAGCCTAGCCAGCTGCTCATGGCTTGTTAGGCCAGGATACTGAGAGGAGAACCTACTACTGCAACAATCCTAAGCTAGTATGATTTCTAACTGCATTCTTAATAGTTACCTTTATAGCCACAGGTAAATTTAGATCTCCTCATCAAAGAAGTTTCTTTGTGCAGCAGATGAAGATCATGACAGAAAGCCTCAATTGGTCAAAATGCAGGAAAACAAAACAAAACTGATCGTGGGTCACCCAGCTCCAGCAGATACATTACAACACAGCCTTTATACCTGAAGCACAGGAAGCCTCTAGGAAGAAGGGGAAGAAAGGTTGTTAAGAGCCAGAGGACCTCAACAATGTGGTAGCCTAAACAAGACCTGAACAATGACAACAGTTGACATGCCAACTTGGATGGTTGTAGTTTCACAAATCCCTTCTTCCAGATGAAGAGCTGCAGGCAAATTGTAACTGTTGAGAGATTAACCCTCAAATTGGTTATCCCAGGTGGTCAGCCCTAAAAACATATACATACAGGGCTGAAGAGATGGCTCAGCGGTGAAGAGCACTGGCTGTTCTTCCAGAGGACCCAGGTTCAATTCCCAGCACCCACAAGGCAGCTCACAACTATCTGTAACTCCAGTTCCAGGGGATCTGACACCTTCACACCAATGCACATAAAATAAATTTAAATGTTATTTAAAAAAATACATGTTCAACATCTACATACAAGCAATGAATAAAAACATGTAACAATCATGATTAAAGGAGAGTAAAAGGAGGATAGAGAATTGGGAGGAGCTGAGGAGATGGGTGGAGAGAGCTCAAGGTGACACTGAAAGGTGTGATCAAATGCATTGTATGACATTCTCAAGGATTATACTAAAGTTATTTTTTAAGAATGAATTTCATAGTTCTCAGATGAGCATATCCTTTTCTAACGCATTATATTTTTCACATTGACTTGTGGCACTAATATCCTTGAGTCTACTGAATGACGGAACTATGCGTAAGGGTGACTGTCTTGCCTTAAAGATGTATGTAAGCTTTTGGTGTGCTTTATTCTGCTCTGCTGTAGCATTAATATTCTTTCTTCTTGGTCTTCATTTTTCTATATCAGTCTCTTGGGTCTTTATTTCTCAAAAGTGGAGCTTCGCAAAGATCAGTATTGCTTTATTGTCTCTCCACCTGTCACAGAATGCAACAAATGCTGGCCGTATTTGATTGGTGTCTAGTTACTTTTCTATTGCTGCGACAAAGCACCGTGACCAGGCCAACTTAGAAAGTGTTTAATTTGGCTTACAGTTTCAGAGAGTTAGAGTCCATGATGGTGCAATGAATGAACACCTGAGTGCACGTATCTTGGTCCATAAACAAGAAGCTAGGAGACAACGACAATGAGAACGGCACTAGCCTTTTGGCATACTTCAAAGGGTGCCCAAGTGACACAACTATAGCACAAGGCCACACTTTCTCATCCCTCCCAAACAGTTCCACCAACTGGAGGCCAAGTATTCAAATGTATGAGCCTATGGGAGCCATTTTCATTCAAACCATCACAAGTGGTTATGAGGATCTTTAGATATATTAGTAAGTGTGTTGGTTTGAATGAGAATGACACCCTATAGGCTCCTTTTTTATTATTTGGTCCTGGGTTAGTGGAACTGTTTGGGAAAGATGAAGAGGCATGACCTTGTTGGACAAAGTGTGTCCTGGAGGTAGACTTTGAGGTTTTGAGAGATATTAGCTACTGTTTCATGGAGCTACTACTCGACTGCCTGTCTGCAATCATGCTCCCAACCATGATGATCATGGACTAACCCTCTGCAGCTGTAAGTACGCCCCCAATTATATGATTCCTTTTATGAATTGCCTTGTACATGGTGTCTCTTCACAGCAATAGAACAGTAACTAAGACAGTAAGATTGGTAGACAAGCAGGTGACTCAATAGATGTGATGGGAAGATGAACAAGTGGTACCTCTTGTTACCATGGATATTCAACCTTGTACGCCTTCTGGTTGCTCTCCTCTAGTCATTGGCATCTCAGGATTCACTGTGGACACAGAGAACACCTTTGCATGTTAGCATATCTTTTGAAGTTATAAGACATGTAGGAAGTATCTAGAGACTCAAGCATCATAAACTGAGTTATAATATGCAATGATCAGCTTGTTAATTATGCATTAATATAATGGAAGTCTTTTGTTTATCTCTTGTGTGTTTATAAATTGGAAATGAAATATGACCTTATAAGAATAATGATTTCTTCAAATTTGACAACTGTCTTAGCATCTCATTGCCCTTTTCACCTCTGTGAATATAAGTTTGTGTGTGTGTGTGTGTATCTGTAATTTTTTACAAATAAGATTAGTGTGTTATTAAGCCAAATGATGTTTATAAATATTATCATTTAATTTTGCATGTAAATTCATAAATACAATTTTTTAAATTTGATACTTATATCTTCATTTTTTAATTTTTCAAGTTACATTTACTTATGTATTTATTATGTGTGTGGGTGCAGAGGTCAAAGGGCAGCTTTCAGGGGTCCATTTCCTTCGTCCACCATGTGGAGTCCTAGGGATTGATCTCAGGTTATTAGGTTTGGCAGCAAATGCTTGTATTCTTCATCACCTTGGCCAGCCATTTATGTCAGTTTTGACAGAACTTTGTATGTGTATTGAGTGTATCTAGGGGCCATAGATCAGCACTGGGGTTCTTCCTGAGTCATTTCTCCACTTTTGTTGTGTCCGCCTATTTATTTGTTTAAATGAACAATAGTCTATTAACAAATAAACAAACTCCAGTCATATTAACTAAAAGTGGAAAAATCTATCAACTGTTGGAAATCTAAATTTAAAAAAGAGTTAAGGCACTTTGATCTGTGAGTTGAAAACAAAGGTTCTGATGTAATAACAGGTTCATTTCCCCTTTGTCTCCAATACACATGAGCACCATCCAAGAACACTTACTACTAGTAAGACAGGAATGTGGAAACTGTGGACGGGGCAAGTATTTTCAGAAGGACTTCTTTGGAGACCGGTTTACCACAAATAAGACTTTCTAACCACACTCCATTTTATTTTTTGAGACAGCTCTCTTATTAGACCTGCTGCTCACCTGCTCAGCTATGCTGGCTGGCTGGGGACTTTCCTGAGCCTTCTCCACAGCACTAGAATTTAGGTGTGCTGTGCCTTACTTTCGAATGGTTGCTGGAGAGAAAGCTCATTTTCTCCTGCTTTCGTGGCACATACTGAATAACCATCTCTGTGGGCCCTACTTGTAGAATTTCGAATCTGGCTTACTCTACTGCTTAATAATTCAGTAGCCTATAATGCATTTCATTTGTTTTAATGAGTTAGTAAGGATTTGCACTTCAGTTTTAAGAAACTTGTGGTGGAACACAGCTTTCTTTTTCTTTCTGAAATATTTCTGTTAAACAGTAGACATGTTTACAGTTTGCCATTGAGATGAGGTTAACCTCGGTTCATCTTGAAAAATTTGAGTTATCAATTGGGAAATCCATTGCCAGCCCATCACAATAAGTATAGGTAAAAACACACTTTTAAATAAATGTCCTGTTGTTTAGTCTAGACTGCTAAGCACTAACTGTGTCTGCTCTGCAGAGAATCTGATTAGATCAAGGGAGTCTTGTGTCTTCATTATGCTATTACTACAGTATATAGTGTTTGGACAAAATAGAATTTTCCGAATGTCCCAAGCAAGGCAAAGGAAACAGAGCCTTCTTAGAAATAGCGGCAATTTCACTCCACACACTGGAGAGTTTCTTACGTTGCTCTCCGTAAGAGAAAAGTCCATAGCTGTTGGCAGCCTTAAATTACAAAATGTTCAATGAATTACATATAATGTATATTCATTTGACTGCTAAAATATTATTGATTTATAATTCTTGGTTAAATAATGTAAATGGATTATTAAATAAGTTACTTCTAAAGCATTTAATAGCTTGAGGATTAGGGTAGATAATTTAATTGACTCATGAAAGGTCCATAATGTTTGCAAAAATTGGAAAGCCTCATACTGAAAAATGTTTATATTATTGCCAAGAAGCAGTGGGAAGAGAGCGCAGGTTTTGGAGTATGTTTTAATGTAGAGCGATGTGACCTTGAGTTGAGTTGCAGGTAAGAGAGATGAAAGCAGCTAATTCCGTGTAGCTAAATACAAAGGATTTTAAGTTTCAGTCGCTGTGTCCCATGTCAAGTGTGTGTTTGCTTCTCCTTGCCTTGTCGTTTGGATGCTCACAGTGGTGGCCAGCTGTCCTGGGTCATGCATATTAGACTGTTTGAGGCATCTCCTAGAACATGTGCTATTTTTACTTGATATGTAATATCTAGGTGCCCACACACGGTTTCCAGATGTTGGTATTCCTAAATTCCGTGGTTCGGTTTTAGCATCCAGAGTTTAACTCAGTCTGTGTGTCTAAAGAATGGAAGGAAATCTTTCCACCTTTTCATTCATGTATTTACTAACTTGACTCATCGCCATTCTTCAGAACGATGTAAACTCTATCTTGGGAAGTACATCTCAATTCAGTTTGCACAACATACAACATACATACAGGAAAAAATAATCTTTCTTTAAAGTGTTCCCCTTAATGTTCAGTAATTTTTTGTTGTTGTTCTTCTTCTTCTTTGTTTGTTTTTTGAGACAAGGTTTCTCTGTGTAACAGTCCTGGCTGTCCTGGAACTTTCTGAAGATCCGGCTGGTCTGAAAATCACTGAGATCTGCCTGCCTCTGCTTCCCCAGTACTAGAATTAAAGGTGTGTGCTATCCCACCTGGCTTATAATTGGTTTTTTATTGGCCTGGAAATGGAGACCTGCATGCCATCCCTTGCACTCACCTGCTACTTTGACCCTCTAACATCTGTAAGAGACACTTGTCATTCAGTCTATATGAAGCTTAGATTTAAAGGGGAAAAAGCAGCCAACTAGGGTGCACCCGCAAAGACCATAGCACACCTGGGTAACTGTGCAGAAAGTGAAGTTTTTGCCTTCAGTGAGCGTTGGAATAATGGAAATTGGGTTAAGTTTTTGTTTATTTTTAATTTTAAATTGAAAGTATCCTGACATTTACTGGTGCCAAAAGTAAGAATCTACAGTAATTTATTTGCTGAATTTTATTTGAGATTTTTTTAAATGTTGCAAATAGTAAGTACTTACTTTACAATGTGTAATTTGCATGGGTCATGTTTTGTTTTAAGTGACTTGATGTTTAATTGGCTTTGGACTTATAGTTCTCTCTTTGGGTAGCCAGGGACACTTCGGTTACTTATTTTAAACTCACAGAGATTCTGAAATGCTAGGATTAAAGGTGTGCACCAGTATTCCTATGCCCAACCCTCAAATAGTTTTTGTTAACTTGGCATCTAATGGACTCGTGTTTCCTTCCTTAAATTTTGGAAGAGAAAATGCACTTAATGTTAAGAAGCAAAACAAGAAGCATATTCAGGATAGACAGTCCTGGGTGTTAGCAGGGAGACGTTACTGTGTATCTTCTGGTTCTTATTCAGGGTAGACAGTCCTGGGTGTTAGACGGGAGACACAACTGTGTATCTTCCGGTTCGTATTCAGGGTAGACAGTCTTGGGTGTTAGACGTAGACATTACTGTCCGGTTCAGAGAGCTCTGCCAGTTCAGCGAGGGCCCTGGTTCCTGGACATCTATCTCCCAGATGAGTTCAAATCTCACTGACTCATGTTAGTTATATTCTTCAAAAGAGTCAGTGCTTTGCTGTTCTGTTACAGCCATTGTTACCACATAGATCACAAATACACTTCATTTGTCACTGCCTAAGGAAAACAGCTATAAGGATATGTATTTCACTTTTTAAAACCAAGGATTTTTGTAATTCATTTTAAAAGCAAAATGGCCCCTCTTGGCTCACGTATCATCCGTTGGTCCTGTAGGAGAATTTGATTACCGCGTCTGTACTGCTCTCCTCCAGACAGCCCCTTATTTGATATTGTGACTAATCGAAGATTGAAGACTTCATGTCTTATCATTGTGAATTTAACAAAACTGGGGGCTGATTTTGTAAAGCGCTAGCTCAACTCCGCCAAGCATAGGATGCAGTGTGTTTCCATACTTGAAGTGTAGTTTTTTTTTAATTAACTGACAATTTAAGCAGTTGAAACTCCCTTCATTTGGTTTACTTTGCTCACATACATTTTTTTCTTTACCAAAACCTTTATTTTAAAGGTTTACATGTGCTCAAACTTGCTACAATATGTATTTTAGGTTAAATAATTCAAAAAGTAATTCCTTATAATTTTACTTTTATCATGTTTCACACCCAGCAAATTGTTCAACAATATTTTTTGGTCATTGCCTCGCTTACAGTGTGGAACTTATTTCTAGAAGTATTTATTCTTTAGGTTTCATGCTGACCGCTGTTTACTTTTTTTAAAAAAAAATGAATGCTCTTTTCCGTCTTTCATGGTAGAAGAAAGCATCTCCACCTAAACAGCGTATCATTGTGTTCTTTTATTCTAGTGGCAATTGTAAGATTCATGTCACTGAGCGTTAGACGGTAAAACTATTATGTCTTTCACGTGGGCCTTGTTTTATTTACCATAAACTTACTTAAGTAAGACACACATAGGTTTTATATCCCTGTAGTTCCCTAACTGAGCTTCCTATGCATTTTAGGAGTCAAATTAATTACCAATAAGATGGATTAATCTACCAGTTTTAGTGAGAACAAAACACCTTTTTGCTTTTCTTTATTCAGTTTATTTTTATTTTATGTGCATTGATGTTTTGGCTGCATTTGTCTTTGTGGGAGTGTTGAATTCTTTGCAACTGGAGTTACAGACAGTTGCGAGCTGTCATTTGGCTGCAAGGAATTGAACTCAGGTCCTCTGAGTTTTCTCTCCAGCCCCACCTTTTTGATTCTTTAGACAGAGTTGCTGGTCTCAAGTCTTTAGACAGAGGCTTGTCTCAGGTTTGCTTTCTCCCTGTCTGTTTCTGAATGTCCCCGGCACAGACATGGCCTGCCACTCCTAGCTTTGTGGTTCCCCCGAATGTCCCAGTATTTGTGAAAATGTCTGAGGGAATAGTAGCAGGAAACCAGGAGCAGAATCCATAACCATCACTCAGTAAAATGTGACCATCTTATCCAAGGTGCTGTTTAACTGTTATGTCCACAGTATTAACGAAGTATTCCAGCTCTCAGAGATAGATTGCTGAGGCATTTACTACGGTCTCTTATTGGATGCCTCTGTAGATTACAACTTCTCCATAGTAAGAGTACAGATGAGTTTACCAAGTAAAACATTAAGCAGATTATCAATTCAGTCAAATTAGTCAACACTGGAAAGGGAGTTTAATCTTACAACCGCAAAGCAAAACAAAACGAAAATTTACCATTAAAGCTTGATTCTGGGGAACCAGTAATGACTCCCAAACTTAAGCAGTTTCTTCTTCATCTTGATTCATTTGAATTGTGAGATTTTGTCTTAATTTGTCCTCATACCTGGCCCTTAGTGTGCTCACAAAATCCATGTACCAAAAGAGATCATAAAGAAACAAATGTGTTGTTAGACATAAAAATACTTTAAAAGCTAGAAAAGTATCTTTAAAGTTTGTGTGTTGTTAAGGAAGCCTTCGAGTGCAGGAGGATCAGGAGAGTCAGGGCATGACCACCTGGAGCATCTCAGGAGAGGCCTTTCTGTTACCCGTGAAACCCCTTTCTGTTTCAGTACTGCCGAGCATATACACAGTAACCATGGCAATTCGGTGCCCACATTTTTCTCAAGAATGGTCTTACAGAATTTACTTTTTCCATTCCAATATAATTAGCTTTGTCATTGGTAGAACCAATGGGGTGGGTGTATGTGTGTGTGTGTGTGTGTGTGTGTGTGTGTGAGATGTAGGCATGGGAGGTATATTGGTGGTCATTTAATGGGGAAACACGTTATTATGATTTTTCCACATCTGGAAATAAAGTTTTTGTGTTTTGTTTTTGTGTTTGTTTTTTTTATTTTACTAGTAACAATGACAATCCCAAACACTACCTCTGTGAACAGGAGGCCTTTTTGGAATTTGTTTTATAAAGGAATGGAACACACTCATATGAGCCTTTGAATTATGCCTCTCTTAGTAAGATGTCCATAAAAACCATGATTTCCTTGAGTGAATAATATCCCCAAAGCAGCAGTCACGAGGCCTGCCCCTTGGGTGTTGCCCCTAGAGCTTGTTAGATGTTATCTGGGACTGATAAACAATCCTCTTTTCTCACAGTTGCCATGTATGCTATCCGCAGCATCCTTCACAACATGAAACATGGGCTGTTTTCTCAAACCTCTTCCAGAGTCATTTCATCATGAAATAGAATGTGTCTATTCATCTGTGCTGAGTAGCCAAGATGACATTCAAGCTGGGATTCCAGGAACTTGATGGTCTGAACCTTGGGTTATCTTTTGCTAATGGTGCATAAGAGTGGCTCACAGATATTAATTTTAGTCTTGATAGTCTTAAATGTCTGTTTTAGTGAATGACTCATGATACTGGAACATGTTTTGTGTGACACAAAGCCTCTTTCTTGCGTGTCTCAATGGTAGTTGAGTCCTTTGCTAGTCTGAGTAGGGTCCTGTCTTCTCAACATGGCCTTAGACTCGGTCTTCCTGGTTTCAGGAGCACATCTGTCACATGTGCCGCTTGTGAGAGGGAACCCCCGCTGTAGACGGAAGCTGTCTCTGTATCTGCCATTTGCTCCCAGAGTGGCTTCAAGTTGGCCTCTCCCTTTGAACATGCTTTATAAAAATGTCATGTAGCTGGCTTGGTTGTCTCTGAGCAGTGGGAGCTGAGCTTGAGATGCCTTGTTATTATTTGGGCTTGGAACTCTTTTCGATCCACAGAGCTCCTGCATATCTTACAGGCAATTGCCTCCTTGGATTTCCTTGCTCCTTAGGCTCCCTTTCCTTTCTCACTGAGGTTTCAGCTCCATTTCCGACCTTCCTTGTTTTTCAGTGTAGGATCTTGAACCAGGGCCTCATGCTTGCTAAAACACTATCACTACCACCTTGTCCTCAAAGTCTTTTGAAAGTGGCACTCCGCTACTCATTTTAAGTTTCACAGTAATGTGTGGGATGTTTGCATCCAAGTATGATGGATGTATGTGCTTGCCATTGAAAGTGAGGCCTGAGCCGTTACTGATCTTCTTTAGTGGGTTTCTCTACATGTAAGGAAGAGTAGAGGAAGAAAACCATGTTTGTAAATGTAGTATTTTCTTTTTTTGTGTGTTTTTTTTGGGGAGGGGGTGGCATGTTTGTTTCTTTGCTTTTATGTTGTTTTTCAATACAGGGTTTCTCTGTGTAGCCCTGGCTATCTATCCTAGAACTCAAACTGTAGACCAAGCTGGCCTTGAACTCAGAGATCTGCCTACCTCTGCCTCCCAATTGCTGGGATTAAAGGTGTGTGCCACTGCCACCTGGCTTATAAATACACTATTTTCAAGATTCAGTACTGGATTCCTTATAAATATCTACTATATATTTTTATGTGTCTAAGTGTTTTGCTTGCATGCATGTAAGCATAGCAAGTACACGTCTGATGCCTATGGAGTTCAGAAGAGGGACTGAGATGGTTGGCAGCCTCGATATGGGTGCTGGGAACTGAGCACAGTTCCTCTGCTTCTTGGTAGCAGGTTCCTTGTGAATATTATTCTACTTAAACCTGCAACTTGATGCTCTTATTATCCCAATTATACACCTGAGAAAATTTGTTAATGTAATTACACTGACATTTGATCCCAAGCTGTCTGGCTCTGGAATCAAAATTCTGAAATAACATTAACAGTTAGAATTTTCCCTGTCCCCACTCAGTGTCCAGAGAGACTCCCAGTGCTGTTCTCTACCTTCAGTGGCCCGCTAGGTGTCGGCTGCTTGAGAGAAGAACAATTGGATGTGTTGGCACAAATCCAAAAACACTGGATCTCAGAAGATAAATTATTCAATATGCAGTCATGATGACCTGAGTTCAATCCCCAGAACCCACTCTAATGATGGGCCGACATATGGTATGTGTGTGTACTCTTGGCACTAGGTAAAGACCCTGTCTGAAAAAAGGGGGGGCCAGGATGAGTGAATGAGTAGTGCTTGAGGAAGAACGCCCATGGCTGCCCTGCTAACCTCTACAGGTGCTCATACACAGACATGCTCACATGCACAAAAAACTGTAACACGAGTTGGGAACTTAGGAATATTCATGCATTTAATTTTGTAACTATCTTTTTAATCTAAAAAGAAAGCTCTTAATCTGGTCTCTTATAACAATATAAGGAGAATGGGCCAATTTTAAATGAGAAAAGAGAAACTAATTCAGATCCATGAAAGAGCTTTAGACACACTGGGGGTTTGTGGGGGAAGTAATATTAGGGAGGACTATGGGATTATAATGAATGTGTCTGTGGGGAAGAGAGCAAATAATTTAGTTTTTGACTGAAGTCAGTCATGGAATTTGAATGATTTATCATTTTATAAATGACATGCTTTGTATTTGAGGTTAAAAGTATTATACATTTTCTAACAAATTCAAACCTTTAATCATAGCACAGGAGAGGCTGAGACAAGAAAATTGTTTGAGTTGAAGGCCAACCTGGGCTATTTAGTAAGTTCCAGGGCAACCTGAGTTACAGAGTGAGAAGAGCTTTTAAAAAACTGTTAGAATTTATCACTGTTGTTTGGATGTGCAGTGTACACATGTATTAAAGGCTTTCTCCCAGGTCAGTGGGTCCAATAACGCAGGGAGATGGGAGTATGAAAGCTCTGACTTCAGCAATGGCTTGGTTATGCCTTGGAGGTGTTGGGATGTGATGCAGATGAGGCCTTGTTGGAGGAAGTAAATCATTAGGACCCTGCCTTTGAAGCATATCTTGTCTCTAGCGCCATTTGGTCACTCTTCTTACTGTCCACTGTGGGGTGGTCTACTCCATGTCACCTCCCAGAAATCACGTGACCATGGATTGAACCCTCTTTTTCTCAGGCATTTTGTCATCGTTACCAAAAGCTAACAAATACATCTATGACTGTTCTTTTCTGTTGCTCGGTAGTGAATTTTGATATGTTGGCATATATAGTAGATGTCTCTTACAATTAATTCTCCTTTCACAAATACCATAATCTGTGGTTCTTGAAACAGTAGCTGCTGTAGAGCCTTGGGAATTACACCTGAATTTCCACGAGGAAGCTAAAGTTAGCCGACCACCTGGAAGTGCCTCCCAGCTGGCCAAGACAGGAAGCAATGCCCTTTGGTTTTGGTTTTGTTTCGTTAAAAAAAAAGGGGGGGGGATGGTTGCCCAATCCACAGTTTTATTGTTTGGGGAGGGGTATGACTGTTTGTCCCTGCTGACTTTCCATAAGGTTATGCTCTCTGTAGAGAGTGGCTAACTAAGAACTTTTTATAGTTTTGCCTGTTTATATGCTGACATCAGGCCTCAGCTTTGTTCATCTCTCTCTTAGCTTACTTAGCTTCTGCAAACTAATTGCCTCTTACAGCCTCGAGAAACTTTCCTTAGCCCTCTTGAATGTTCATACAATTGTTCATTGAAAATTAACGTAACTTTGCTATCTGGCAGCTTGTTTATGCAACAGACTGAACTGTAGGATAACTGAACGTCATTTCTTCACTCCACACTTGTTTATTGAGCAGTTTCTATGTGCCAGTTAAAGTTGGGAGGTGTTAGGAGCTCCAAAAATTGAGCCATCCTTCAGGCTAACCTGAGCTAAACTTGAGACCATGTCTCCAAAAACTAATTTTAAAAAAAATCAGCATTAACTTGGTTCCTAATAAAAACTATAAAATGATTTGCCATGAAATTACTTGCTTCTGTAGTGAATGGCCACAACCCTGATCCTTGTTCACTTTTGGAAATTACCCTGCCAAACCTTCTGGTTCTTGGTAGAAGCTGAGGTAGTACAGGAAGTTGGTCTTTCCAATATTTCTGCCGAAGCAGTGATGTTAAGGACTGTAGTTTGGGAAGTTCTAGAACTATTTCGGAGGGAAAAAGTACTGAGGGAGTTCCAGCGAGGCTTGTTTTCATGGCAAGTGGAATATTCCTAGAAATTAATGGCCCTTCTAAGCTGCCACCCTAGTAGCTTAAAATATTCAAAGTCTCTCCCCCCCTCCCCAATCCCGCTGTCTTATCCCTAGGAAATAGCTTTCTCGCTGATTTGATTATACTATGTAATTACCAAAACAGACAGGCACTTGCCAGGAGTGTAGGAACTTTCCCACTAAGTAGAGGAAAAGAAGGAAAAAGAGTGATTGTCACTTCTCCTGCACTTTCATTCCAAAAGAACCACACTGCTTTTGGTCACGGCCTTCCCAGTCTTTAAATCTTGTTCATGAAAATGTGATCATGGTATATTAGATGTTTGCCTCGGGTCCCTTATCAGCTTAGCATCTTATCCAAGGTTCCAATTAATTTTCGAGAAATTGAATTAAATTCTGTTTCCTCGAGGAATCGCCTTCATAAGCACAATATTGGGTTTGCTGTTCTTGGCATGGAGACCGCTTTCCGTGCGCGGTTATTGTTTACCTTCCATCCCACCCCTCTCTCGTCTGATCCCGTGTGTGCACTCGGCCAGCTGATACAGGAAGCCCAGGTGAGGCTTCTGCCCTCCCCTCCAGTAGCTTCACACAGAGAAGATTGTTTCACCTGGGACCTGCCCAGTTAGCGGCCACAGTTGAGCTTGTGAGCCTGGGACTGAGTCCTGCTCTCCTTTTATCTCTGTGAGCCTGGGACCGAGTCCTGCTCTCCTTTTATCATCTCTGCCGTTACTCTTCAAAGAGCTAGGACTTTTAAAAAACCATCGCTGTGTACTGCAAACTGACTGACACATGCGCATGATAGCCTGCCTTTGTCAGTTTTGTGTCACATGATGTCACTCACTCCTGATGTCATTGTTAATTTGCTAGCTAGCTTAGTAAATTTTTTAATTTGCTAGCTAGTTTGGTATTTACATAAAAATGGTTTTCCACCACTCCATGATCTTTTCTAAAGGGCCTGAATTTAACATGCCATGCTTTACTTTCTGGGGGTTACTATTAACTCTGGATGGATATGCATGTTCTTGGCTCTACATACATGTATAAATATATGCAGAGAAATTCTTGACATCATTTTTTTTCCAGGTTACTAAATGACGGAATGTCATCTGCCCTAGCTAAGTATGCTCCCAGTGTTATTAGACATAGAAGCAGGGTGCACACTCTGTGAGTAGTGATGCTGTCAAGACTGTGTGGAGGAGCTCAGGCTTGCTTAGGAAGCTCCATACAGCGTTCTTGTATTCCCAGAAACATAATAACTGTGTGGATTGAGCTAATGCCACACTGACCCCAAAATGACAATTGATACTCATTTTAAACTTTCATAAACTTGTTTAAAGTATTAAGAAGTTCCAGACTGATGAGCTGATTCAGTGGGTCAAAGGTCTTATCGCACAGGTCTGAGGAGCCCCGTTTGATTGCCTGAACCCATGTGGACAGAGAAAACATACTCTTGAGAGTTGATCTCTGACCTCCACACATGCACCGTGTTATGTGCACACCCAGATACTCACACACATCATACAATAGGAGTTATAGTTATACAGTACGTGCAAACCAAGCTTTGGTTTCTTCCATCAGTCAACAAAGCATGGCCATCTTCATGTAGTTTGACTTTTATTTTGCAAATATCAGAAAGTCAGGGCTAAAGAGATGGCTCAACAGTAAGGACATGTACTGTCCTTGAAGAGGACCTGAGATTGGTTCCTAGCACCCACATGGTGGCTCACAACCGCTTGTGTGTAATTCTAGCTCCAGAGGTATTGGATAAAAAAAATGCATGTACATACTCAACATTCAAACACACACACACACACAAATAATTTTTTTAAAAAAGAATCAGTTTAAATATATATATATGTATTAGAGAAATTATATAAAGGTAGAGAGGCCCTGTGCCCCCTTCAGCATGGTTTCCCCATGGGTACCTTTTATGAACCTTTACAGTAACCGTCCGAATCAAGGGCCACCATTGGTGTGATGTGTGCGCCACTGGGTACATCAGCTTTCCACAGCTCTCTAATCCTCACGCTGCTCCTCACTTCCGCCAGAATCCTGTGTTCGGGCTGACGTCAGCCACCTCAGGGGCCGCCATTGGTGTAGTGTGTGCACCTCTCGGTGCATCAGCTTTCCCAGCTCTGTAATCTTCCTCGTGCAGCTCCTCATTTCTGCTAGAATAATAATTATTATAGAATATAGAATAATAATAATAATAATAAATAATTTTAATAATTGATTTTGATTCATCGTAAATGTTTTAGATGCATCTACTTTCAGGGTTTTTTTCTTTTTCTAGTGTGTTCTAGCTATTACATTGTGCATCTGTCATCTGTCACGGTTGGCGTTTTACTCATTTTAGTGTAATGTAAAATTCTGTCTATGAGTAACGGTGAGCACCCACCCCAGACTTGTGAGTGCCTGGAACATTCCCTCGTCTTTTCAGCCCAGTTGCAGACAAGACAGGGCGGTTCTGCTCAGCTCCTCAGCCCGCCCACTGAACTTCTCACTTCCTCAGTTCAGTCTCCAGTTCTGAAGATGTCTGATTTCTTTCCTCACATCTGCTTGAGTACCACACCAAGCAGTAATGATTTGGCTTTGACCATAAACACAGTTTACCCAAAGAGAAGGAAAGTGTATTGCTTCTATTCGTGTTTTCATTGTTCCACTTTTTTTCTTCCTAATGTTCGAGCTTGCATCTGTGACCATTTCTGTCATTTTGAGAACTTTCCTCAGCCATTATGTTAGGGCAGGCGCACTAGTGACACATTCTCTCAGTCTTTATCACTCAGAATGCCTTTGTTTCCCCTTCAGTCCCAGAGGATGTTTTCACTGAGTGAGGTGCCAGTTGAAAGACCGCTCCTAGCCGCACTAACAGGTGGTGCTAATTCCGTCTGGCTCACACAGTTTCTGGTGGGAATCCAGGGTTGTTTCAGTTATTTATCCTTTAGGTGCGGCGATATGTCTCTCTTGCTGCTTTCTGTTTCCTCCCTTGCCCCTGCGTTTTAAAAGTTTGGTTATGGTGTGTCGGGGTGGAGTCTCTTGGGTTTCCCAATTGCTCAGACTTCTTGCAGCTTTTCTGAATCTGTAGGTTTGTGTCTTTTGACAAATTGGGGAATATTCACTGCTTTCTCATTTTCTCCTCCTTGAAGCTAAAGATTTGCCAACCCAGGACCTCATGCATGTTAGGCATTCACTATGTCTGCTGTTATTTCTTGGGGGAGTTGGGGGAGACAATCCTCCCCACCCTCTTTCCCTTTTTCTTCCTGGGGTCCAGACACAAAAGAGGGAGATGTGTTTTGTCTCCTGAGTTCCCAGAGCTGTGGCCACTGTTTACATTCGTTCGCTGCCTCTGCCATGGCTCCCACAATAGGCTTCCCTATTTTCTCTTTATTTTTCGGATTGAGTAATCAGGATTGCTCTTTGGAGAATTCAGTTGTCCTATGCAGTCCTCCAAGTGGATTCAGGTGCATTTGATTTCAGTTACGTTTGTTACTTTCTAAGCTGGATGGTTGGTTTTTCTTTTCTATTTCCTGACAGTTTTTTTTTTCTTTTATGTCATGCATCTTTATAATTGTTCATTAAGACTTTTTGGTAACCAGACATAGTGACACATACATATAATCCTAGTACTCAGGAGGCTGAGGCAGGAGGATGGTAGTTCAGGGTCAGCCTTTGCTAAATAGAGAGACTTTGTCTCAAACTAAAACTAAAGAGAAAACATTTTAGTACTTGCTGATTAAAAAACCTTGTCAAGTAAGTCCGATATCTTGGTGTTGGTGTCTATTAACTTTTCTCATCCAGGTTACAGTTGTTTAGGTTCATGCCACAGGGACTGGTTTTCCACTTGGACATACAGCCGTGTTTTTTTTTTTTTCCCAAACGTATATGAACATTTTGCCTACATAAATGTATGTGCACCATGTATGTGCCTGGTGCCCACACAGGCCAAAAAAAGGCGCGCAGTCCCCTGGAACCAGAATTACAGAGGTCGTGTGCCACCACGTAGATGTTAGGTATTGAACCTGCGTCCTCTGGAAGAGCAGCCAGTGCTCTCCTAACCACTGAGCCATCTCTCCAGGCCCACAGGCAGTGTTTTTTATAAACTCCAGTTGATTCTTTTTCAGTTTCCTCTATACTTCCCTGCCACTTTATGACTGACTGAGCCTGAAGTCCTGCCTCTCAACTACCTCTTCACTGACACTGGGTAGCCACACCCCACTATTCCTTGACAGAGTCAGAGCTCCAGCTCCATTGGACCTCCCTGGCTTGTTAAGATAGGCAAGGAGTCCCTCTTTTCTTTCTCGAGTCTCTGCAGGAAGTTGGCTGATTGCTGCTGGGTAGTGATGGGAGATCTATTCAGATAGCTTATCTTTCTGAGTGCCTGCCACTCGGGTGGTGATGGCAGGAGGGCTCCCTCATTGCCTGAGTGCCAATTCAGCTTCCTCACGTAGTTCCTGTCCACGAATCTTGTGAGGCAGGAAGGGAGGGAACCTTCACAGCTGAGTTTTAGTGCTCCTTTTGGTACTGAGGACTGATGTGTTTAGAGGTGAATTTAATATTTCTTCTATTAATCTCAGGATCTTGGTTGTGTTTCTCTTAGCTCTACAGATGTATTTAGTTTTTATCAGACTGGCTTTGACAATGCTCAGAGCTTCCATCCTGACTGGTGTTGGAGTATCTCATTTGAGAACTGCTAATTTGCTTTTCAGACGTGGGAGGAAGAGAATAATTGCACGGAGTGCTGTAGATGAAAGGCTCTAAGGTGTTTGTACACATTTCGTGAAAGACAGTGAGATTATACGTCTTTTTTTATAGGCAGTGCTTAAATTCCTTCTTGACTCTTCAATAGATAGCAGCCGAAATAGAAATGCCACTATTAGCTCTAAATGTTTGACAGAGTGGGGTGTGTGTATTTACAAAAGGTTGGGGTGGCACGGTCATTACAGTCATAATAGTCACACCTTTACACCAAATTTGAGGGTTTATTATATTTCTGGAATTATGTTAATGCGGTGGTGGATCTAATTTGAAAGTTGGGAATTTGTAGACAGAGTTAGACCCCTAGGTCATTCCATTACTTTATGGCCTCAGAAACCTGTTGTTTCACATATTAATCTTCAAAATATGTCCAAAAAATGGACTTCTAGGCACAGCCCTCTGCAGATTTACCAAGTACTGCTTGAAGCTGCTATGAATAGCCTTGGCTAGAAAGTTCATTTGCTAAGACAAAGCTTCCAAAGAAACAGTAATTCCAAATGTCTTAAAAATAAGGAATACCAGGTATTTGCTTAGTCTAACGTCCCAGCCAGTGTGAAGCTGCATAGACAAAAGTGACTTGCTAAGTACTTCAGTGTGTGTGGATACGGTCATACAGAGAGTTGCGGGAACAATTTTACTGTTGGGCGACAGATCTACATGCTTTTCACCTGGGCTAAATGCATTGTAACTAAAATTAAAATGTTTATCTCATTCAGGATTCTTGTTCGGGGATTTAGAAATTTAGTATTTAGTATTTAGTAGCCTATATTTTTAATCATAAGTTATTCAATTTTATAAGTTAATGTTTTCATTAAATTTGTTAGTGAAGATGCCAGAAGCATTTCATTGGTCAAATGCCACTGAATTCGTCCAGGCTCTGGTCCTATTCCATAGTCTCCCGTGCAGATATTATCTGCAAGCGTATAAATCATAAAACAGAAAGGGGCGAGAGTACATTAGCCCGCTCGCTGTTTAGTTCTGCTTTTCTGAGGAAGAGGGAAACTTTCTTACCATGCTTGTTGCTTCCCGTCCTCCACGTAGGCTAGACTTTACGGTTTGTTTAGCTCTGAAGGGAGGACAGACTTGGGGGGTGGTGAGGGCAGCTTAGTTTTGGAATGTAAATACACGTAGAGCTTGCCTCCTTTTGTTTAGCATCTCTTTAAACTAAGACAAAAAAAATCAGTGAATGAATGAATAGCAGCATGGTGAAATACCTAAATGTTTGAGTTAAAATTTTTGGATGTTTGAAATCCTATTTGGATCCTTTTCCCAGATCCCAGTGCATTCATAGGCACTCAGCAGGAAATTTCATGGAGCTGCACATTTGGGCAGAAGGTCTTTGACGGTGCCTTTTTCTTAACTTGTGCCTTTTCTTCCATAGAAAAAAAGTAATGGCTTAAGTCTGACTGAAGAACGGTCTTTTTTGTATGTTCCTTATACGAATTTACTTCTGGTTCACAGATCTTTACCCATCATCTATGTCTGTAATCCTTGGGTTTAAAATAGCACATATCCTACTACACACTACAGGAAACGCCAAATTAAAGACTTAAATGCCACACTGAAAAAGACAAAAGGTGACCAATTATCAATCAGTTCACTAAAACTCGAATGTGAAATTGACAGGGGAAAAAATCCATTTGAGATAATTTTTACCTCGGAGGGCGCTTGGAGAAACGTGAGAAACGTGAGCTTCATCAGGCAGTGCCTCGACCGTGAGGCCCTTGAGCCTTCTGCCCACTTTAGAGGGCGTTGCCTCTCATTTTCAATTTAAAAGTATCTGTGAATCGAGGTGGTTTACGGGGTCTGCCTGTCTAGGAAATGTGGAGATTTATTCATTTAACCCCTCCACTTTGCCTCAGCCATTCTCCAGCCCGGTCCATTTCTACTGAGTGTCTTTTGTCTCTTGCTTAAGTTCTGTGGACTGCAGCAGGAAGGAGAGGCTCCGGGGGTTAAGGGAAGGGTTAGAGAGCAGATGGAATGGGAAGGGAAGGCCTTTTAAACCTACTCTTCAAAGGGCCAGTTACTGCTCCCAGCTCATTTTTCCATTCTGCCTGTTGGGAGGGTTTCTTTCACTGAGGCGCTGATTCCCCTGAAACCGCCGCTGCGCCCTCCTTCTGGGTGGTGTGGGAATGTCGACCTGGTCTGGGGACAGCACAGCTAGAAGTCAAGCTATCACAATGGCCAGGGCATCCTGGCTGCACCCCGGTCAATCAGAGGAGCTCGCTTTGCCTCTGGAATAGAAAGGTCTCTCTCTGTACCAGCCTCGGCTCGCCAGTAGAGCCTGAGAGATGGTGCCATACTGAAAATGCTCACACACCCTGGGCCCTCGCTCTGCCTCTTGAGTTCATCTGAAGTTAATAAAGAGGACCTGCCAGGGTGCCCAATGATTGTGTGTGAATAGACACAAACTCTATTTTAGGATACGTCAGGCTTCAGCTTTCGGTGGGCTTCAAAGGTCGCGAGAATTGAGGAAAATTCCACACACACTAATATTCTCGTTGTTGTTGGGATATGTCAGTTCCAGCGGAGAGCCTGGTGCTGCTCTGGGCAGAGACAGACAGACAGACAGACAGACAGACAGACAGACAGACAGACAGGTCAACTCCAGTGCCAGGACTTGAAAAGAAGCCATCTAGGTTCCAGGGCTGGCGACTTCATCTGCTGTTCCCTTGGCTGGCTCTCATTGCAAGGGATAGTCATTCCAGCCTGAAAGCTGATCTCTCTTCATTCTGAGAAAGTTGTCTGAGGCAGGAACAGGGGAGATAGGAGGCTGTAAATGTGACACAGGGAGAATGTTTTCAGAGGGACAAGGTCTCTAAAGCAGTAGTTCCGAAAACGTCCTCGCTGGAGGCAGGAAAGGCTGAAGAGAGAGCTCTGCTTCCTGTGTCTCCCCATAAGTGCCTCTGCCTAAAGGCTGCTCATGACCACAGACCAGCCCTGAGAGGACATGCGGACCCCTGTGAGAATGGACTAGAGGAACCCCCCGATCCTCCTTCCCACACCTCATGACAGATAGAGTCTGCCAAAAGCACTCTAAAAAGACCTACAGACTGCCATGGTGACACATGATGTCAAGTCTGGCAGGTCTTTGTGAGTTACAGACAGGTCAGCCTGATCTACATAGGAAGATCCTGTCTTAAAAAAAAAAAGCCACCCCCCCACCCTGCAGCTTGCTGATACCTTATTTCCTGGTACCCTGCCCATCCGCTGTACAGAGCTCAGTATACACTTGCTTGCATCCCTTCCTTCTCTCTTCCTCTCCCCTTTCTTCGTCTCTCCCTCTCACGCTCCCATAATAAACTATGATCAACTCTCTAGAACTCAACTCTCAGTAGTCTGTGAATTTCATTCTACCACTTCTCTAAACAGAAACTGAAAAACCACTGGCTCAGAATGACTTTGCTTTTTCAGTACCCTGGCTCTCTGAAAAACGTTTCATCCTTCTCAAACATATTTTAATATTCCTGTATCCATACTGTTAGATACTAAGAAATATTTGGCTACTCAGAGAAGCAATGAGAAAATATTGTTTATGAAAACATAGTATAAAAATAGGAGCTTAATCCATTTCCATGGGATACAACGCCTTCTTCTGGCCTCCGTAGACATTGCACACATGTATGTGGTGCACATACATGCACACGAAACACTCATAAACATAAAATAAATAAATTCTTTTCAATGGAACTAATATTTGAGTGAATTGTTAGAGTGCAATGAAAAGCAACGGCAAGGGAAGGGAGTCTGAGGAAGGACTCAGGACCCTGGCTAGTTGTGCACAGTGCTCATCTAGAAATTGGTTTATATACATTATTGGGGAGAGTGTTAATGACAAGGTCACAGAAATGCTACATCAAGTTTTGGGACCTAAAATAAATTGCACACGTGTGGCCCCATGTTCACAAATGAAGAATTTCTAGAATAGAATGGAGCACAGGGTACTTGTGAGTGTTGGGGCTATATCAGCATGCAGATAGCACCGTGCGGGGATGGGGAGATAGGTCACTGTGAGAGTCCTCTACACGCATGTTCCGTAATCTCAGGTATCTAATGGTCTACACACTCTGCATCTCTTTTTATAAATTTTTATAAGGACCACATGATAGAGAAGGACAAATATTTGGAAAAAACTGAAAGAAAACAAGATGTAAAACCAGAAATGGTGGTTGGTGCTTGCCTGTAATCTCAGCATTCCAGAGACTTAGGCAAGAGGACCAGGAGTTCTGGATCATAAGATCCTGGCCAGCCTGGGCTACCTGAAACTTTGTCTCAAACAAGAGAAAGGAAGAGATGTCTGCCTTGCACACTCATACATACCAAGCTGTTTGCTCTCACATGAAGAGGGCAGAACAGTATGGTAGTAACGCAGAGTAGGACTCAGAAATGATCTCGTAGAAATAATTTTCAATAACTGTCTGCATTTAAAAACACCTGCACAAGCAAATAAGGAAAACAGGGAATTCTTCCCATCAGCAATTAAGATGCATAGAATAAGGCAGGAAACACAGTTTTATAGTACCTCAATTACTTTCCCCTATGTATGGAGAGAGATAATATAGAAACAGAAATAAGTGGAGGACTTTTTCTTGAACCACAACACCAAGCCCACACAACAAACATTTAGCAGTGAGCAGCCTCTCCTAGCCTTCGTAGACCACGACTTCCAAACTGAACTCTCAATGCTGACATGCCCCAGCATTGAGAAAGAACTCAACTGCCTTTCAAAGCACATTTAATCTTCAGTCTGGCTGAATGCAGAAACCTGCAGCTCTTGACAGTCCCCAGTGGAAGCAGGCCCCAGGGTTGTGTCAGCTTCGGTTGCCGTGTGTGTCTAGTTTAGCATTATGCCAGTTTCTGTGGCCACGGAATTCCAGGCTGGTGCCATGGTAATCTCAGGCTAAGGGATGACACCAGATGGCCTGCCCAGAAACCCTGTACGTGATGAGGGCTGAAGGACATTCCCAGATAAAGCCAGTCTGTGAGAACTGGCACGAGTACTTCTTCCGGTGCACAGAGACAGGCCCATAACCACAGGAACAAGAGTATCCAGGGAAAACATGTCGCCAGGTGGGCAGACTATTGCCAGTGATTACCCTGAAGAAATGGAGATGGATGGATTACATGACAAAGAATTCAAAATCAGGGAACTTCAGGAAAATGCAAAGACACACTTGTACTGTGCAAAAATCTATAATAAATATTTTGCTTAGTAATAAGAGATTAATATTGATAAATGTGTTATCATCTGAAATATTTTTCCTGTGTCAGTGGTAGAGTGATTAAGGTTGGGGGGGAGAGGAAGGGGAGTGGAGTGGAGAAAAATATGTAGCTCAATAAAAACAATTTTAAAAAAGCCTTCTAACCTTAAATTTTATTGTTCTAATCTCCACAAACATTATTTGAAGATTTTAAAATTGAATTGAATTACAGACTACCTAGTGTTTAAATTTATTTTTAAAAAAGTAACACATGGATGTTAAGTATTTCAGATGAATAACTAGAGCTAAGCATGCAGCTCAGTAGTGCATACTTGCTTAAAATGCATAAGGTCCCTAGGTTCCACATTCCGTACTATATATCTTTTCCTCTTAAAGTCTGTCTTGCACACTTGTAATTTGAAAAGTGAAATTAGTCTTCTATCATTGATTTTTAGCTTTGTTTTGACTCTCATTTAACCTGTCTTTCTGAATCTTAGCTTCCTTACAGTTACTAAATATTAATGCAAGTCCTCAATCATTCAAGGTAAAACTCACTTATTGTCTTTGGGGTGTGAAGGAAAAGAGTAAACAAATAAGAGTCAGAGAACTGAAATCAAAACAAGAGAAACTTCAGCTGAATGCATGTAACAACAAAAAACGGACTCAGGAAGCGTGTGGTTAGCAACTCTTTAATCTTCATTTGTAGAGATCGTGATGTGTGCTCATCTAAAAGAACGAGTAATGTCCGCTCTCATATGTCTTCCAGGGCTATGATTGACTGAGAGAGTCTAAATATTATAAAATGACTTTATAACATATGCATAACACTTTAGGCAGTCATATAAGCGGTGTATTTGAAATCTATGGAGTATTTTTCTGTGCATTTATTTTGCGTATAGCTGTATATGTGTACATAGCCATGCTCAACTCCCATGTGGAGGTTGGAAGACAACCAGTGGCGGTCGGTCCTTAACTTCCACTCCATCTCAAATTCATAGCTTCTTTAATCAGTATTGCTCTCTCTCTCTCTCTCTCTCTCTCTCTCTCTCTCTCTCTCTCTCTCTCTCTCTCTCTCTCTCTCTCTCTCTCTCTCCCTCTGTGTGTGTGTGTGTGTGTGTGTGTAGGAATAGATATGTAAGAACAACTTGCTAAGCTTGCTTATGTGTCTTTGTTTTTAGGGCAAACCAGTTGATATTGGAAAACCATTTAGGGAGCTTCCCTGGAGGAGGTTGATTTTCCCTGAGCAGTCATTAATTTTCTTCATCTAAGGCTAGGCAAGGCTTTAACTTTGGTTTTTGAAGTTGTCTTTGGTAAAATGCTTTCTGAGAAAGTGAGATGAAACTAAGATTTCTCATCTCAATCACTAGATCACCTTTTTACACAAAGAATACTTTTTCCAAATACTTGCACCTTTTCTTCTATTGTTTTAAAAAATGTTACAACTCATAAAATGTGCTTATTTTAAGAAACGTACACATGGGGGGGGGGATGGTGGCAGAGATGGTTCCTCTGGAGGACTTGGATTCAATCCCCAGCAGCTATATGGCCGCTCACAACCCTTGAACTCCATTTCCAGGGGATCAGATGTCCTCTTGTGACCAATTGTGACCTGGGACACAAGGCATGCATGTAGTACACGGACATACATGCATCCAAACAACCCATACAAATAAAATAAAATGTAAGCTTTTTTAAAAATAAAAATAAAGGAAATGTGCACATGGAAATAGGTCCAGATCACATGGAAAAGCTTACTGTAACTCTGTAATTCACCTTCCTTGAGTAAGTGATGATGAATGTTGCTGTCGTCTATAAGGCAGTGGGTCTAACACTGTGGAGTGGAGTGAAGTATTCCGTATACAGCCATGTATTTGCACTTATCTGCAGCTTGAGTATCTTGCATGACTTCCTGTGTCAAGGTCAAACACCCTCTAAAGCTGCAGATCTGTTTCCCCTGGTTGGCCTTACTTACAGCATCTTCAACTCTCCGGATAGGCTAGCATCTAAGAATTTGATCTTTAATTGCCCCTTTAAAACTTTTAATATCAGCTATAGTCTTTGTTGGAGTTCATGTGTTTCATCTCTTTTGTTATTTTTACGGTCCCCTCTTCTTCCACTTTCTCCTTTCCTTCTCTCCTTCCCTGTCTTCCCCCTTCCACTCTCTCTTCCTTCTGATTCTGGAGAGAGTTCCTGGGATCCATGAAACAGTAAATGAGATAATTTCTTCCGAGGCCAACGTCATCTTTAGGTGGCCTTACTGTTGAAAAGCGCGTTGCTACGAGTTTTATTTAGTTTGTAGTTACTCAGATCCTGTAGTGAAGAGCTGCGGGCCACATTCCCGCCGCCCTGCTCCTGGCCTCCTGGCTCCCCCATAGCTAGCTTAAAACCCGAAATAACAACACACAAATTATATTCTTTTAAACACTGCCTGACCCATTAGTTTCAGCCTCTTACTCACATCTTGACTAACCCATATCTAATAATCTGTGTAACACCATGAATAGTGTCTTACCCGGAAAGTTTCAGCATGTCTGACCTGGCAGCTGGCTTCATCACATCTCTCCCTGAGGAGAGGCACGGGCAGTCTGCCTAATTTAGGAGAGGCGTGGCATCTGACTGAGCCATCTACCTCACTTCCTTTTTCCTGTTCTGTCTACTCCACCCACCTAAGGGCTGGCCAAGGCAGTTTCTTTATTAAAACAGAAGACCCTCCCACATCAGGATCCAGATTGGGGTTAAAATTAAAACAGTCTGTCTGTCCATGAAGTACTTATTGTGCGAGCACTAGGACCGGGTTTTGATCCCCAGTTCTATATTAAGAAGCTGAACATGGTGAAGTGTGCCCCTTATCCCAGTTCTGGGGGGTACACACGGCGATTCCTGGAGCTCCTTGGCTAGCCAGCCTTGTGAACTCAGTGAGCCAGTAGAGACCTTGTCTCCAAAAACCAAAGAAGATGGTAAGTTGTCCTCCTACCTCCACATGCACACACACACAAAAAAAAATCAATATCTTTCAGATAATTAAGGTTGGTTTTCGTGTCTTGCCAACTGATTCCGAAGATTGTGTCAATGGAGGCATATTTTATTTTGCTACAAAAAAAAAGAAAGAAAAGAAAGAAAGAAAGGAAAGAAAGGAAAGAAAGAGAGAGAGAGAGAGAAAGAAAGAGTTGAAATGAAACTATTTTGCAGTAACTTCATCGATTAGATCGCTGCCTAACAATACTTTTTTTAGAATGATGTGTTCAGTGTTTTCTGTTTACAGCTCATCTGTTGGAGAATCAGTCTTGTTTTCCTTCAGGACATGGTCTTGGCACTTTTAAAGTAAACTGTTAGGTGTAAGGTGACTGCTTTGCTCTCGCTGCCTGTATTGTTTCACGGCCTCCTCTTCTGACTATTTTGAGCCTTGGTGAATTTTCCCCAAAAGAAAGAAATGAAGTGGAGTGTTGGGTTCTTTTCTTTCAGGAAGGCTTTCCTTTTTAACTCTGGGTCTTCTAAAAGAATGCAAATTACTTTTAACCAGTCCTCATTCTCCCCATTTGAAGACATAAATATTTGTCTTCATCCCACCCCACCCCCATGGCAAGCCCTGTTGTTCCTTCCTTCCCCCGCCCACTCCCCACTGTGAAGGAAGAGAGACCAGAATCTCCAGTCAGGACTGCTTTCCTTTTCCTTCACCTCTGCTCCAGGGTGGGCTGGGGACTGAGGCAGAGCCTTTCTTTTGCTTTTGCTCCAAGTTGTGACTGTGGAAACTGTGGCAACATCATTAAGCTGAGTCAGGAGATATTCTTCTCCCCTGCACGGCGTTCCACAGCCCTGAGAACCCATTCAGGGCACGGAAGGCTGATAACATTATATTTACTGCGTTTGCTATGTTTCCTCTCCTGCTAAAGACAAGGCAGTTTATGCAGCCAGTCCCATTGGCTGATAAGCCTTAATGCTATCACAGAGGAGACCTCAGGGCAATGTCTTCTGAAACAGGTGTCTAGCAAGTATGACAGGAAGCCTGAAAACACAGGACATTGCACAGCCAAAGAAATTAGCGCTGGTGGATAATGGTGTAGGTCTATATGTAAACAAATAAACTAAATGATAGAAGCATGTCGTTTTATGGAGAGCGAATGCCTAGCGATTTGGGCTGATCAATGAAGAGAAACAATAGTGACAAATTCAAAGTTCATGACAATACTGTTTTCCCTCAATCGATTAAAGAGTTGAAAGCAAATTTTTGTTGTGATTGGACAATTCAACAGTGATGACAAGTTTGGAGAAATACAAAAAGAACTTATTTAGGCTACCAAATATTAGTAGTAATAGAGAGAGAGAGAATGAGGACTGCTCAAGATTCAAAAATATCTTTTAATTTTACAAACTCGGAAGATTTATTCATACTAAAACATACATGTTGCTGTGGGGAGCAGCCATTAGGATATACTGATGATGTTCACGCCATTTTTAGAACTTTGAAGTTTCCTTATATAGACTTAATTTTTATTGTCTGTTTGTCTTGCATTTAAAAGATTATATTCACATATTGTCTCTCAGCCAGCCACAGGAACAAAATGACAATGTCAAAATATGTAATAGAGATGCAAAATTGTCTCACCTGGCGTGAGAAGAAGACCACTTCATCAAAGGGATGCTCTGGAAGAGTTGACAAAGGTTTGGGGAAAATGTCAAAAGCAAAGAGATTTTGGACTGGGATCCAGCTCCAGAGTTTCTCCCATGATAAAACAGCAATCAAAATCCCCCCCTTTCGGCTTGTCACAGCTGGGAGAAAGCCGCCGTAGCTGAAGGGAGAGTCCCTGGCTTTGGTTAAGGGATGAGTAAGCATGACCGTGTGAAGAAAGTCCTAGTTGCTAACTAGAGGCCACATTCCCGACCCCGGAAACCTTTGCCTTGTGTGGTGCCAGGAATACCGAGGTCAGAAGCACGTTGAGTTTGTTCTGTACTTTTCATGTTTTGGCCATCAGAGCCCAGAGCTTTGGGTGCAAAAGTTTGAGCCCTCCACACAGTTTTCACAGCGTGTTCGTGCTACTGCTGCTGCAGCCTGTTGGGAGTTGGAATTTGAGGACAGCCATGTGCCACACCACCATCCATCCTCTGCGCTTAGGAGGGCACACCTTCCTCATCTCTGTTAAGGAGTTTCTTGTCATGGCCAGAGAGTTTGAAAATTTTGATTTTTAATATTTCTAGAATGGCTGCGCAGATGCTTTGGAATGTAAAGCTATTTAAAGATTCATATCCAAGGGAGGATGTGAAACAGTACTTATACGGTAGCCCAGAAGTTACTGTGAGTACTGTGATGGTAAAGAGTGTGTATCCTGAGACAGCCCATGGCACCAGGCGCCCAGATGGGAAGGAGCTGATTAGGACTCGGGAGCTGTGACCTAAACAGTCATGCTCAGTGAGGTTGTCTTTGTGTGTCTGTGTGCATACACAAAGACATCAGGGATGGAGCCCTGGATCTTGCACATGGCATATAGCTAGCTACTCCCCCAACCCGTCACTTCAATGAAGTGTTCAGAAGAATGGTAAAATAATTCACCAGTCAGTGAAAACACGAGCGAGCAAGGACTGTGTGTGAGCCCTGGAGATTTGCCGCCTGCTGCACGGGGTGAGTTATTCAACCTCACTCTTCCTGAGTCTCCGTGACTGTACCATGGTGGTAGTAACATAACTATCTTGTTGGTTTTTCTGTGTCCGTGTGTAATGAATTAGCCCATATGAAGTGCTTAGAATGTGCACAACGGTAGTCCAGTTCGTTTTTGGTACCACCTGAATGCCAAGGAGATGGCAAGGACACCTACTACAGAGGAGTGTTTCACGTGACAGGGCACACGTGAAGGGTTGGTAAGACATTGATGTGGGACTAGGAAACACTGGCAGGAAGGGTGAACGAGAGCTTGTATTCACATCCATGTTATTTGTAGGCTTATTTTGTTCTTTCTCATGTCGCGCTTAGGTGAGAAAGCCTGTGGGTTTCTTATTTTATTGACTAGCATTTGTTTTTTCAGTTTGTTTTTGGTTCTTGGTTTGAATGAAATGCTCTCATCAGCTATATGTACTCGGGCCTGCTTCCTTCCTTTTAAAGCAAGGGGGCACGATAAAGATGTTGCTGAATTTCTAAAGTTTAGTTCCAAGCCTAAGACAATATGTATGTTCCTACTGACATCCTCCTGCCTCTCTAGACTTAAGAAATACAAACATCACAGGTGAATTCTGCAGTTTAAGCCTGTTTCCATAGTTCCTGCATTGTTTGGAGACAAACAGTTCAATTTCTGAGGGAATTGTCAAAATTCTTTTGAAGACTTCCTGCATAATTATGGATCTTCTATATGTGTGTTCATTTCTTAATTCCCTAAATAAAGCCCACATTTTGAGAAATGCCTAGCCAGTAAGTATAACCAGTCAGCTCGTTATGGAACTGGGGTGGGGGAGGGGAGATTGGGGCACCCACTTGGGATTCTTAGTCCCATTAATAAAAGAATTTAAGAAGGGACTCAAACTGAAGCTAAAGGAAAATTGTATTAGAGTTTAAAAGCTGTCAATCTCACCAGCTGGCTGGAGGAGTATGGAAAAGAGTTAAGCTGGCATGGATGTCAACCAAGTGGCCAACGGAGGAGCTGTATGGTGGGGAGGGGAGGGGAAAGAGGGAAGCATGCAGTGTTAGGAAAAGCCACACGTGGCAGGCAAAACACCGATGCACATAAAATAAAATAATATTTTAAAAAAGAAAAGAGATAGAAAAAAGTAAAAAGTAATTCAGAAAAGCCAGCAGACTTCTGAAGCAGCGCTGCATAAGATTGCACCTTCCTCCACCACCAGTGGAGGCTGAAGATCTGGGAGAGAAAGTAAATCTTTCCTATCTCTTTAGAAAGGCCGAAGAAGAACCTGCGGGTGGTTCCACCTTCCTGGGGGTGGTTTCTCCTCCCTGAAGGGTAGTTCCACCTTCCTGAGGGGTGAGCTCTTCATCTACATGCCCAGCCAGTCAGAGGTTTCACTCTCCAGAAGGAAATAGTTTTCTTTAGTGGGCCTTAAAAAGCCTCTGTAGCAGTTGGTTGTGATTGGAGTTGTAGCGTTTCTTGCTTATGGTTCTTGCTAGACTATGAAGCAGACATGTAGCTTTCTTCATAGTGCTGTGTACTTATTCCATTTTTGTATTCTTACTGTCGCCTTTAGATAAGACTTGAGAGTGCATACCCACGTTTTCTTCTGTTGTGCAGAAGTCACCCATAGTTCAGTTACCTCTGGTCATTGGTATCCCCAATATATTAAATGGAAAGTTCCCGAAGCAAAGAGTTCTCAAAATTCTAAATTGCACACCACCCACCCACCTCTGTCAAGCTCACAACCTGTTGTCTACTGTATCTTTGTCTCGTCTCCTGTCCTTCTCTTAATCTTTCAATAGCCATCCCAATCATCAGATCAGGAGTTCAAGTGTTGCAGTATGGCTTCGCTTGTGTTCAAATACCTCTATTTTAACAGCAGACAAGAGTTGTGGTGCTTGTATTTGCATAAGCCAGAGAGAAACTATAAAGTACTTCTTCTAAATAGAAAGCTTGGAAGTTCTCAGTTCAGCATGAACCAAAAGAATTAGATGCTTGCTATACTCCATGGTAAGAATGAATTTTATGTCCATAAAATCACGAAGAAAAAGGATAAAGAAATTAATGCTAGCTTTGCTGTCACACCTGATAGTGCCAAAATGACAGCCCTCAGTGCCTGGGAAGTGCTTAGCTAAGATGGAAATACTTTGAATTATGGAGTTTGGTGTTGTCTGCAGAGTCAAGGCATCTATTGATGACCTTGGGATGTGATTTCCCAGCGTAAGGGGAGGATATTGTTCGTGGTTTTCAAAGTGAACTAGTTCACGAACTGTTTGTGAGGGACCCTGGGAGCCCGTTTGCCTTTTCAGAATATGTCTTAAAACCCATGCCCTCTGCCAAAACCCCTGCGCTGCGAACTCAGGAGTCTTTCCACACCCAGCCTCCAAACTATTGTCTAACAGTAGTTAGACTACTTAGCACCAACCCCTTTTGTTCAGTTTACATGGCTTAGAAGAAATGTCTTGAAGAGCAAGACCTGGCTTGGGACCTCTCTTTGGGCATTCTTATAAATCAATATCTGACTGGTCAAAAGACACTGATTAAGGTACCTAAAACAATTACTATTAAATGTCATTAGGAATTCAGAAACATAGATCCATAGACCCTTGCTAGAAGGAGAGACCTGCAATGCAGGGCTTGTCAACGTTGTTGGATAAATTTGCAACTATATGCATCTGTTAGCGATCAGCGTCCTGACTTAATAGGCAAGTTTAAAATTACTGATTACCAATGTGCTTCTGATTCCTTCTTGCAAAACAGATGAGTAGTTTTTGTCCAAAATTTGTTCCAAATCCTATTTTTTTGGCAGCATGCTGGGTTTAGTCAGTGTGAATAGAGTATGCTTTCCATGTCTTGATGACTCTGCCTAAAATATCTCAACACAGCGTCCGTTTGGTCTTTCTTAGGTTATTACCACTAATGTTAAACATCAACAACTCCTTTTAAGCTATTGAAAACAATTGCAAATGAGACTTGTAGAACCTTTCTGACGTCTCCCCAAACACCATTTCTTCTGGTCAATTTCCCACTCCCGAATGCCGAACAGTGACCCTTTGCAGCCCAAGCCCCTTCCGCCTCCGCCACTGCCGTTTGGCTTCAGGTCTCATTAAGCTAGAGGACAACTAGATAGAGAGAGGTTTTTATTATTAAATCGACTTTCGCTTTATTCCATGTGCCCTGGATCTTCCTTCTCTCCTAGGAGCCAAGGACACATTTCTGAGTTCTTTATCTGATCCGTGCCAAAACGGGAAGACTGTTGAACCTGGAGTCTTATGAGACACTTAATCAATTCATGTTTTTCCTGCAAACAATTTTATTTTTTATCTTTCCTGTATGTGTCTGCAGCGTGAGTGCATGTGTGGGCATGTGTGCGCACCTACCACGGCACACACGTGGAGGTCAGAGGACAACATTCTGAAATCAGTTCTCTCCTCGCACCATGTTGTCTGCTGTAAATAGAGCCCAGGTGATGGGGCTTGCACAGCAAACCCTTTGTCCACTCAGCCATCATTGGCCCATGAATGACTTTGCAGCGTTGACTCACAGCCACCAATATTGTGAACCAGGCGAAGAGCTGTTTTGCTCTTTGTGGCATTATTTTGGGTACAGTTGCTTAGAGTGGACTTGAATGGTAGGATACAAATTGTACCCTCAGATAGAGTCTTTGATGGACCAACGTGAGACTCTAGCAATAATATAAGGTGAAACTGTCCTCAGAACCTAAGAAGGAAACAGCTCAGTTGCTAGGCTCTGGACGGCCAGAGGCTGCTAGCTGCTTTTGCTCCCACTGAGAGATAAGCATTTGAGGGTGTTGCCTTAGTCATTTGTTGATTCAAATTAAGCATTGCATGAAGCAGCGTTCAACCCTTAGGAAAAGTTAGTTGCCGTGTTTGGAATCTAAGATGCTGGAACGGTAAACTTTGAAAAAATGCTTTGATGCTCAACTGCAACGAAAAGTTAAAAGAAAATAAAGCCCTTGCAAAACAAACCTAATAACCCAGCACTACCATTGCTTCATAACACAAAGTGTTTCTTCTCACAAGCAAATAAAGAAGTCATTATTTTTGAATCTTGCCATAGCAAGAGGAGTGTGACAATTTTTATAGTGTTCTGGGAAACAAAAGCACTGTCATCACAGGGACCTCTCGGAGTTAGAGATGGCTGGCTTGACAGAGGGCTTCTGTGCGCCCTGCCTTCCCACAGGGTGCACATGAAACAGACATGAAACCTCCCAGCGAGGGTGAATTTATCACCAGGTGTTGTGTGTTTAGAACCCAAGCACACAAACCCATTGGCGAGAGGGAATGCTAGTAGTCCTTGCTCTGTAATTGACAGGGCCTAACACAAAATGGAAATATTCTCATTCAAGAAGCTGGTTAAAAATGCCAGGAAGAGAGCAGATGATAAACTTTTCTGTCCATGTTACTCTGCTCAGGCTGCCATATTCCATCAGACTTTCCTTGTAGAACACAAAGTCAAAGATGAAAATACTAAGAATTTCAAGGCTGAGGTTGCTTAGAGCTCAGAGGTAGCATGTGCTTGAACCCTGGGTTCAAGCCTCAACATCACTACCAACAACAGAAAGCCCAAGCTAGTGACCACAGAGGACTTAGCACAGAACCCTCCTTGGCCTGGACCTGGACGTGCAGGGCATTTGCACACTCCCAAAGCCAACCTTGGACACAGGTGCACTCATGATGAGACTTAGCATGTCAACATGAAATATCTTTTCAAAGAAGAGAGAAAATTGAGTAAGTTTGTACAACTCATATTAAGTAGATGTTTTATGGATTTTGGATTATATTGGGTTTGGGGTTGTTTCTTATGTGGGAAGAGAAAAACAATGAATAAAGACTTAGAGCAGGTATAGTCTTGGAGGAATACTGACAGGTACATGCTCCAAAGGCAGGCTGGGGTGGTAAAATTCGGTTGTAGGACTTGCCCTCTTGGATCTTAGATGCCACTCAGAAAGATGGGCAGCTGCCCTCTGGATGTTTTTGTTTTGTTTTCTAATGGATTTGTGTATTTTTAATTTGCTTTGGAAAAGCACTGTAGAAAAAGGCATTACCAGTCAGTTCCCATCTTGGCCCACTTTGTGAACAGAGGGAACTCATCCCTCCGAGGAAGCTGCAAGGTGCAGTTTCCCATAATTGACCCGGATTCTTGCCTTGCATGCAACATACGAGAAATGGAGGAAGCTGGCCGTAAGTCCCTGCTCTCTTACTTGTTAGCTGATATGTTAGTAGGCTTCCTACCATTCTATGAAATACTCAGGATGAGGGTCATCAACTTATAAAGAGAAGCGGTTCATGCTGGCTCACAGCCTATCATGGTAGGAAGGCTATCTTCCAGACAAAGAGAGGGAGAGGGGCTGAGGTCCCATTTTCCCTGCCAGGGAACACCCCCAGTGAACTAACATCCCCCACAAGCCCTACCAACTAGAGTTCCCATACCTCCCAGCAGCACTAGGCTGCCATCATCCCTTTCATACATGGGATTGGGGGCCATCCTACTCCACATGATAACAATGACCTTGTGAAAAGTTTTAACTCCTCAGAGACTCATTGAATTCCAGTGTTAAATAATAATTACCGAGTTTGCTTCATAAAAATGAATTTACAGTGTGCATTTATGCATACTCTTGTGCGCATGCCGTCGTGTTGTTCAGACTCTGAAGCCAGTATTATTGGCTCAGTTTTATATTTTGTCACTGTCGTTTCTAACAGTGGATAGTCTGGAGTTGTAGCTCAGCGGTAGAGCGTGTGCTTAGAATCTGCCCTAGGTCCAGTCCCCACATCCATATTGGAAGAAATGAATTTAGAAAACCCTTCAGGTAAACCGCACTCATCTTGAAGAAAAGAAATTTTTGCATCTGTCCAACTTGTAGCCTATCAGCTAATTTGTTCACATCTCAGGAGCAAAGTCACTAATCACCTGTTATTGAGACCCAGATTTGAGGCACACATTTCAAACACATCTGCTTATCTTTGTGCTCAAGATGCCTTAATATTTATGGCACATCTGTTCTGTTTAGACCAGTAGCCTTATCAGCTTCCCATTCTTCCCAGTACCAACTCTCCTGGAAGGTGATTATTTGCCTCTTTTGGTCACAACCGCACTGCCACCTATTGCTATGACAAAAGCATGGGGGGAAGACTTTATTTTATTTCATCTTCTTTTATTTCTTCCCTCCCTCCCTCCCTCCCTCCCTCCATAGTCAACCTGACAGTCTCCCTATATAGTCAACCTGACTGTCCTCGAACCTTCTGTGTAGGCCAGACTAGCCTGGAACTCACAGAGTTCCATCTGCCTCTGCTTCTGCCTCTCCTGCCTCCTGCCTCCTGCCTCCTGCCTCCTGCCTCCTGCCTCCTGCCTCCTGCCTCCTGCCTCCTGCCTCTGCCCCCAAATGCTGGGAGGCACCACCATGCTGGACTCATTCTTACTCTTTTATCTGGAGAGGTCAAGGCAGGAACTGCAGCAGAAACCACGGAAAAGCCCTGCTTCCTGACTTGGCGCAGCCTACATTCTTATCACACCCAGGATCACCATCTCCTGGTTGTCACCTCCCACAATGAACTGGGCCTTCTCACGTTAATCATCAATAGAGAAAATGCCCTACAGTCTTGCCTATAGTCAATCCCCTTGAGGCATTTTCTCAGTTAAGATTTCTTCTTCCCAGATGAACCCAGCTTGTGGCAAGTTGACATAAGAATTAGCCAGCACAGCCGCTGACAGTTGCACGTGTACCTTGGTAGGAGCACAGATGTGTCAGGTATTGTTGCAGGTGGCCTTGGTGTTTATGGCATCTGTCACAGTCCTACCAGCACCACATACAGCTAGTGACCAGAAGAAAATCAAAACCCCTAACCAGGAGTTGCTATGTTTGGTTTCCCTGAAATAGACAGCAGAGGTAATTTGCAGGTTTGTTTCTTTTCCTTGACCTTAACGTCTGCTCAAGTCTTCTCCAAACTCAAGGGGTAGGGGGTGAAGGAAAACAGAAAAGATGAGTGTGCGCCTGTTGTCCAACGCCTCCTTCTGCTGTGCAGTTCTGTTCATTGGGGTTCTCTAAGGATGACTGTTGATCTTCGTGGGTGCAGAAGTGACAGGAGCTGCCTGCTCTCTCTGAGGTCTCAGATGACCAACGGCCAACACTTCTCCCCCTCTCGTCCTACCTTGCTCAACTCACACTTTATGTGCGTTTGCTTTGCTTTTTCTCACGCCCCTGGGCTTATCTTTGGCATCGTGCAGTATTGTTTCTTTTTGTTGGTTTTGGTTGTGGGTCGGAGTCCCACTATATAGCCCATGGTAGCCTAGAACTCACAATCCCCACCCCCACTACCACCTCCCCTAGCAACTTGCTTCTTTCCCTTAGCTTCTATTTGATCCTTCCCCCACTCAGCTCTTTCTCTCCATGGCTCTTGAGTACAGACACCTGTCAGATTTGAGTCCACCACTTCCCTCTTGTTCCTCCTCCCTGAATATGGTTTCCGTTTCGCCACCCCTGACTACATCTCAATGATGCTGTCCCTCGCTGTCTTCTCACTGCCATCTGGGTGTCCCCAGAGTGAGCCTTCCATGAATGTGCCTGTGCTTTTATCCCTCTCCTCCCCGTCCCTGCAGTTTCGGGTATGACCCCTTCTTGGTTGGTACTGTCCCCCCCCCCCTCCCCGCCGCGTGAGCTAGCACCAGGCCTTCTATTTATAACCCTTGTCTAGCATGGTGTCTTTAACACGAGTGCTCCATCGCTGACTGGCTAACTGACTCTGAATTGATACTGGGAAGTGTTCCAGGCCTCAAGCTGAATTTTGTGCCCTCATCTCCAAAAAAGTGTTCTTCTCCCCTGCTTTTTCATCTCTTAACCTGTCCCGCAGACTGCTGCCAGAGTTTTCCTCCTGAAACAGAAGGTGCTCTCGCTACAGGACTGAGGTCTTACTTACTTGTACCTACCCTGGGGGTTGAACTACAGAGCCTTAGCCACCCTCAGGGATGTCAGACTCAACTGGACAGGGTTAAAAAGGAGGAAGGGGACAGGATGGGTGACAGATTAGAAGGAGGATGAGAAGGGTAAAGGATTGAGGTCAGCTGTGTGTCTGTGACCATCCTGTTAGGCCTGCTGTTGGGCGGATGAAAGCTTTGATTTCTGTTAATGTCCCTAGACACTTTAAAAAGAGAGAGAGAGAGTCACAGTATTTAATACATAAGGTAAACAGAGAGAAAATGGATGCAGTCCTTCTCACAAACATCTTATCATCTCTACATCCAGTCCAGTTTCAGACCTAGGAGATGCCTTGGTGGATTCCAGGCCTCATGCCTACAGACCTGGAAACTGAGGCAGGACACGTGTAAGTGGCTTAGCTAGCTAATGAGAGAACCAACAATCCTCTTTCAGAACATTCATTAAGAAACCACATTTTCTCTTTTCCAGGGTGACCAGGTGAGTATTTAAGGTGATGGATTGCAGCAGTTAAGCGACTGCTCATTTGATGCTAAACAAATCTTTCCAAAGATTCACATTAGGTTTTCTGAAGGACTCGGCATTGCTAGAAATAGATTAGTGGTTTCAGGGTTTGAGAATTTTGTGTATGTTTGCGTGTGTGTGTGTGTGTGTGTGTGTGTGTGTGCGCGCGCGCGTGTGTGTGTGCTTGCGCACGCCCGTATGCTTGCATATATATGCATATAGAAACCAGTTAGCTTAGGCTTCAATGTCAGGAGCTCAGGAATTATTTTTTAGTCTACCAGGTAGACTAAACTTACTGGCCAGAAAACTCCAGGGATCTTCTTGTTTCTGCTTACCAAATTCTGGGATTACAAACAGTGTCCCACCACCACACCTGACTTTATGAGATCCTGTGATTGAACTCAAGACCTCATGCTTTTGAGGCAAGTTCCTTACCAGCTAAGCTCTCTCTAACTCCTGGTCCGTTTCTCAGTTGGTAGATGTGAAATGGCTGTGGTTGAAGTGGAGGGGAGGAATGGATCTGACTTGTTCTTTGCTGTTTAAACTCTGCTGATAAACTTTGGTTTCTTAAGCTATACTGGTAATTTGGACATTGCTAGCATGACCTTTTTTTTTCTGATGTCAGACCTTCACTATATCTTCAAAATGCTAAACACAAACAATGATGTATCAATGCATCATACAACCCCAGTATTCACAGATGTTTGTAAATACAACTAGTATTTTAGGAATAATCTTCTTTAAAGAATGGCTCAGTGCCCATTTGAAAATGAGGTGCTTGATTTTCCATATGTGTTTGTAGTGCTGCAGTTCGAGCCTAGGGTCTTCTTGAGGGGGTCTCTGCAGGTGTCCAGCATGGAAATGAACTGCAAAAGAGGTGAAAATGAAAACTCAGTTTGTCTTGACTTCATCAAACTGGATCAAACCTTTTAAAGAGTGTAGTGACAGGCAGATTATTCCCAACATACTTTAACTTGGGGAAAAAAAGACTTTTGGTGTAATACAATCTCCAGTGCATGAGGAAGCTTAATTACATCAAAACTCAACTAGGGTACGTGTCATTTCTTCCAAGAAGATGGCTTCTAAAGATAGACTACCTGTACTTGCTTAAGAGCATAAGGAAGGGTTTGGCCCAGTCTTGATCAGCGTCGACATCTTTTGGGCTATTAACCACTGCTGGTCCTGGTTGTGGGAACTTGGGGGAGCCCCTGACTATAAGGATCATTTAGGTTACTAACCAGAGCCAGTTCTGGTTGTAGGACCTTGATAGTGGCCTGGCCCACCAGATAATACAGATCACCAGACTATTAATCACTTTCAATTCCCAGCTTTCTGGATGGAAGAACAGGTTTTACATCTTTCCCATTGGGAAGACAATCCTGCATTCTGCATGCTTAGCATTCCTGGTTTCTCTGGAGATCTGTGAGCACAAGGACCTTCGTGCTGTGCTCCCAGCATCTCATCTATACTAAGCTAGTGTTTTATCACTGAACCACATCTCCAGCCCAGTATAAAACCTTTTGAATACTTCTAGAGAAAGAAAATAAAATTAAAACTTAGGATGAGGCAGCCAGACTATGGTCTGCGTTTCAATGTGCATTGGAGTTTTGAAACACACGCTCACTGTTGGTGGTCTCGGCAAAGTCACTTCAGACAGGGCAGGAGTTGGGGATGGGGGGAAGAAAAGGCCTCTCTCTCTCTCTCCTGTCTAATGTACATTTTCAAGGCCCTGGTTTGAATGTGTCTGAGATAATTGGCGCCCCTAGGAGGTACTCGCTAAGCAGCTAATTCAGCCCCTCTTCCCCAGGGAGGATAATTGTTAAAAAACAAAAAAGTAAAATGTGTTGTTTTCTCATGTAATTATGTAACTGACATCTTTATATAATAATACATTTGGGTGGTCTGTCCCTGAAATTCTCGGTTTGTTAGGAAACATTACCGTTTCCACCAGTAATCACTTACTCCTAAATATTATGAAAGAATTTGGTATTGTTACATTGCATCATTGCCGCAGTCAGAAGCTAGACTTTCTAAGTGGGTTTGCCACTGGAAAAGGCTTCTAGGTTTTTGTTTTGTTTTCCTTAAATGTTATTAAATGCGCTATAACGTTCCTGAGATGGAATACTATATAACAGGATGTCAATAAATAAAATAAATTAAAACAGAGTACAAGTCTGGGGCCTCAGAGCTGCTGTCTTTCCGGCGACTGCAGCATGGGGAGTCCTTATCAGAGAGCTCTTATTGCACTCTGTCTCCATTGGTCCATTTAGCCACAGTGCACTGAGTTAGGACTTAGGGTCTTCCCTACTGCAGTGAACCACAAATATCTTAGCAATGAGCACACTGCCATTAGAGTCGAGTTCATTTCCATCCATGTTGGTAATACAGTTCTGTGCCTTGCTGATTAAAAAATGACCCACTTAACAAAACTGGATGGCGTTTCCCCCTCTAATTCCTCTGGGGCTGCAGATTGCCTCGGTCCTGAGGAGATAACCATCACTAATCCCAGATTCAGCCAGGACTTGACTCTAACGAATCGTGATGGCTGATTATTCCACCGGAGGCATTCTGCTCAATTGCTGTTACCGAAAATTTGTGTGGGAGGCCTTTGCAAAGTAGCAAAGAGGAAAGTAAGTCTGTAGATAAAACTGGAAGAAAGCTGAACCCTGGGGGTGGGGGGAGGGGGTGGGGGGATGGGAAGTGACCGTGTAGAAAGTTGAAACGGGCAGGGTAATAGTTGACCAGAGTTGGTTTTAAAAAGAAACTAGACATGGTAGTATACGCCTGTCATTCCAGTACTCGGGAGGCAGAGACAAGAGGACTGCCGTAAGTTCAAGGCCAGCCAGTCTACATCATGAGTTCCACGGCAACCATGGCTACATTGTGAGATTCTGTTTCAGCCTCTTTGCCACCCAGCACCCATCCCAAATAAAGACCTTACGTGGTAAAAAGGAATGTCTGAGATAATATCCAATCCAGCATTATGGACTGATTCAGAGTTCCTGAGCAGAGACAAATGGAGACCAGTGGCCACTGTAGAGAAGGTAGTGGGTCTGTTGTGTGGTTTCAGAGAGGCTAGGGGTGCAGTCAGTTCTCCCTGAGAAACCTCCACTGTGTTCTTACTGGAGGGCACCACCTATAACTGGGATGGGTGATTTCTACTTGACATCCTGAATTAATTCTTCCAGTGTGTCTTCACAAAGCAACTGTTTAGTATTCAGCCATTTGGCCAGTGTATCAGCACCTTCCAGCCATTGTGGCCAGCTATCTAGTAGTTTTCAATAGGGAGGGATAGGCACCTATAATGGTCATTTCAATGGCATTGTTGGTGCTGAATATCAGGTTATGTTACAACATAAAACACTGGTCACATAAGAAAGGTTCTAGTTAGTACAAACTAAATATACAAATCACTGAACCTGTAGAAGCTAGCAGGAAGAGCTGAAATCAACGTCTTTTTTAGGTGCCTCTGCATAGAGATTGCCATGCAAGCACTGAGCTATCTGGGGTAGAAGTACTTGCATCTGAAGCTGAGATATGCATCAAAACAGGTACAGATTCAATCTGTGCCTGCGCACGTATGTGTTCTGACATCTCAGCACGTGGTTCCATCACCCAGGAAAATGGAAAGTCACTTCTTTCCGTTTGACTTCGTAGTTCCCAGACCGTGCACACCTGGAGGTACCACAGTCACTTCAAAGAGAATATTTGGAATTTTAGAATAAAGCTTGGACTAGTTGATGGTTTTCACACCCCCCAACACACCACCACCTTGAAGTAGTTCACAGTTTCGACATTAGGTGGCGCTACATTCCTTTTGATGATGTCATAGCTTTCTAAAGTTGAGTTTGGGGACATAAAAGGCAAATACTGTGTAGTAACAGGGGATAAAGTAATGACATTGGCAGCATCCAGTCTGACCCTAAGACTTAAGAAATTGCACAGGGCCCCCCAAAAATGTGCACATCCTTTCATAGTAATTGTGATTAAAAATAAACTAGCTGTGCACTTCTCCTTTCAACTTTTAGCATTGTTTTCTTTCTAGCTTGTTAGGGCAGCTTCTTAGGAATTGTTTGAGCCTAAGCTCTTAGTAAATGAAATGAGCTATTAGGTTTTTTTGTTTGGCCAAGAGACATTATGAAAAAGTTTCCAAGACTAGCAAATTCACAGATCAAGAAAGTTCGGGAACCTTGACTTAGTTGTGGACTAATACGAAGCACTTTGGGGTTGTAGCAAATGTCTGCGCTGATCTTCCCCACTGAAGCATGTGTTCCTGATTCTACCCTTTCTCCCCTGTCTGACGGGTGAGTGGCAACCCGTGCTGTTCACGCCCTTCCTTCAGCATAGGAACTCTTTCCTCCTAGTAAATCGACAAGGTAGATATCCCCTACCACGTGGGGCACACGACTTCCTAAAGTTTGTTAGTAAAATAAATTCTTCCAGTAAATTCATCCCACTCACTCCCATTTCAAACCTGAAGCATATGCTCGGGGTTGGGGTAGTGAATGGGGTGAATTAATCCCAGAATAGACTAAAGGTTACGAAGAAAATAAGCTATTTTGAAATTAAGTTTTCAAAGAGGAAAAAAAATAGTTTGTTTTATTTTTAAAATAATTCAAATGTAGCCCTAAATAACAGACCATAACAAGGAAGTCAATGTTGCAGATAACTTAGAGGGGCCGTTTCAACTCATGAAACATTTCTTCACTTGTAAGAACATTCATGACAGGGCTCCCTGAGATATGAACCTCTTGGGGGTGTTTGGGATAGGATTCAATTTTTTTTTTAAAAAAAATTCAATTTGCCCCCAATTTTTTTCAAAAGCAAAACTTTGTATTTAAACAGGGTGTGTTTATTTCCAGGAAATTCCCCCTTTCCCTGTGGGTCCATCTACATGGAAAGATGAAAATGTCCACCCACAGGGCAGTGTGTGTGTGTGTAAGGATGAAGATGCTCGCCATGGGGCAGTGTGTGTGGAAGGGTGAAAATGGCCACCCACGGGGCAGTGTGTGTGTGGAAGGCTGAAGACGCTCACTTGTGGGGCCATGTGCCTAAGGCTGAAGATGCTCGCCTGTGGACCCATGTGTAGAAAGCTTATGCTGTACAGAGCTCACATAGCTCATATAAGCTTATTGCACACACCAAGCTTAGGTACTAAGCTGCCTTGCCTGCTGCTTGCATTTGATCTTGTTGGGGATGAGGCTAATTGCTTAAGAGTTTCCATCTTGGTAAGGCTGTTAGCACTTGAAATTAATTGAACTTATTTTTTTTTTAAACAATATGTTTAAGGCTTGCTTGTGTGGAGGACTGGGAACATTGGTCTTTCCAGATTTCCTGACCTGTCATCGACAAAGAAACCCATCCTCAGAGCAAGTTTGATTTAGTCATCGTTTGATTGTCCTCTTGTTCAGCAGGGGACACCTGCATGCATGCATTTTTTTAAAAACCCTTTCTGGCCTCCCAACATGCTAATTACTGCCCTGCTCTCAACCTAGTCTCACAAAACAAGTGCCCTGAGAGTGTTTACATTCACCGTGCCTTTAGCATAAGCACATCCATGTTCTTTGTAAACACTAATTACTTGACATTGTTCTGTGAGTCTCATTTTTCTGTCTCAACAGAAGGCTTTTGATCCCCTGGTCTTGTATACCTGTCTGCCTGTGGAGACAGTTACTGTTGGTTTCTCAGGGACAGAGACTCAGTCCTGGCAACGTTGCGATTCCTTGTTGCCAGCATCTAGCTTTTCAGACTGGGAGGAATGCACACATGTGTGTGCACACACACAAGCATACTTATGCACACAGCCTTTTCAGTAAGGGGCTGTGGGACACGGTGGTGTCACACTTTGTATCAGTGATAAGTTCAACAGCCCGAGTCCTCTTGACTCTTCTGAATGCTCAGAGATCACTTGACTTGCATTCTAAGAGGAGACTTTTTCTTCCCTTTCCCCTTTTTCCTTTACTTTTCTTTCTTTTTTTTTCTTTTTTTTTTTTGTGAAGCAAAACTTTTTGAAATCTAAGAATTGCTTTCTTAATGAGTTACAGGATAACTACATATACATTTGACAGTGTGTCCGTGTAATACAGACTCAGAGATTCACTCCACTGTTTTATGTGCCAGATAATTTTGAAACATTATCTTTTCTCCTTCATTAGATGAACAATGTATGTTTTATTTTCTCCATTTTACAGAGGCAGAAAATGAGGTCCAAGGGTGTGAACTACTTTGCTTAGTGGGTGGTAGAACTAGAATCCTTGCCAGGTCAAATTGCATGGTCCATCTTTATTCTCTTCCCGTGATCCTGTTATATCCTCCAGGGCCTTGTACAGGTTATTTAGGGCTAATGCTGTAACTCAGTGGGAGAGCACTCGTGCCTCACATGCATGAGACCCTGGGCAGGATCCACAGCACACCCACCCACCAGAAAACATCTCTTTCACCATCATGCAGATAAACAGACTGAAATTCTGAGAGACACAAAGCTTCTCATGGTCACTTCAAGCTCAGGTCTGGATGTCCCTCCACATACGCAGCAAATGTTCCCGTCTATCTCAGTTGATTAGAGCCAAAACCACAGCCATCTCCTTGATGGTGTTCCTGGGATCCGTGCAGCTCCTCAAGACTTGCATTCTGCTGCTTGCTTCGTCCGCATTTTCCTTAAAGGCTTATCTTTACTAACTGACTTTTACTTCGTCTACCTGTCTCTCATCAAAACAGACAATATGCTGAGGAGCTATCCTTGGAGACTATACTGTCCATTTTAAAATGTGTCCGTGGATAATTTGATATCTCACATCAATGATAAGTGTAAGTTTTCTCCAGATAAATATTAGTCACACACACACACACACACACACACATTCCCGGTGATATGCACATCATCCCTAATTCCTAAGAATATAACAACTGTTGAGCAAATGGGATGTGGCAGGCACTGTGGTAAAGCCACTTTTAACTTTAGTTCATTAGCTCTTCTAAGTACAGTAATTGATGGCTATTCTGTCTCCATTTTATGTTGTTGGAAGAAACATAGGCTCAGAGAAGCTAATTTCTGAGAGGATTTTAAGTCTCTTTGGCATGAATGGAAGCTTGCTTTTGCTTTTGCTTTTCGGGAGCCACCATTTTCCCTAAAATTGGTCATCAGCTATAAAATCTATATGCTTTCTTTTTCATTCTTGGGTTATCCTTTGAACTCTATTTTTATGTTATTGAGATACTCAAAGGACCTGGATGTATGAGCAGGCTCTGAAAACGTGGGTTAAGCCGGGGCTGGGAGGCCACTTTGGAGCTTTAGAAGCATTCGCTTCAGAAGAGTTGGAGCAGGGGGGTGTGTGCCCACACCTTTCCCCCAGTTCGCCGGAACCAAGAGGCTAGATGTAGTGAGAGGGGAGATGGGGCTGCCCGGGGCTCACACCAGGACTTCATTAAGAGTTTGCCAGCTGACTGTGTAATTCTGGAAGCCGTTCACTGTCCGTACTTCCCATTTATACTCTCACAGATGCACCGTGAGCTCCAGTCCACTTCGCTATTGACCTGCCTTCTAGGGGGAAAGTTACCTTATAAAATTGTCTAGGTGCCTTGGAGGGCATGCCACAACCCCTAGGATGGCTATCAGTGGTCCCCTTCTATTTGACTCGCTAATGTCCATTTGTAGACCTCATTCTCAGTCTATTTGTTACTGAAGCCCTGGCCAGTCCAGTTCTGTCGCTCTGTGTCACTAGGCTCCGTCTCCTGTGAGAGATGTCCAAGCTCTAGACCCAAGTTTTCCTATTTAGTTTTCTTTCATACTCAAGGCTATTTTACGAATAGAGGTTGTTTTTGTGTTCTTTAAAAAAAAATAATTGTATTTGTTTATTTTGTGTGTGTGTGTGTGTGTGGATGTTTTGCCTTCCTGTACATCTGTGTGTTGTGTGCATGCTGTGCCCAAGGAGGTCAGAAGAGAGCATTGGATTCTCTGGCACTGGAGGTACAGAGGGTTGTGAGCTATCACTTGAGTGCTGGGAATCAAACATGGGTCCTCTGGAAGAGCAGCCAGTGTTCTCAACCACTGAGCCATCTCTGCAGCCTGTTTCTATGTTCTTGACCCCCATTTGTGTTATCAGCCTCAAGCTCCTAATTATACCCCCAAGCCATTTCAGTTTAGACCTCTAAGGCAAGGTTCTTATCAAGCTTGGTGCCTGTGCTTCATTAAGAAATGGGTGATAGTGTTTGTGCACACTCTCATGTGCAATGGGTTCTTGATAGCGTCTCTTTGGAGCCTGAACAGTGGAATACAAATTATAAAGTTCAGTTTCGTGCTCTGTGATTCTCCCTTTATCACCCCAAGTGAAAAGCACCTGCTCCCACTTTAGAAAACTTAGGCTTCATTCCTCATCTGATCTTTCAGCTTTTCTCCAAATGTACTCAGACAACACCGGTGTCAAGCACACACTTCTCCAGTGTTAACTGTAAAAGTCACTAAACATAGCTGGGCAGTGTTGGTGCATGCATTTAATCTCAGCACTCAGGAAGCAGAGGCAGGCAGATCTCTGTGAGTTCGAGGCCAGCCTGGTCTATAGAGGATAGTCAGGACTATACAGAGAAACCTTGTCTAGACAGGAGGATGGACAATTCAGAATCATCCTTGCTTAGGTAGCAAGCTTGAGGCTCGAGATACGGATGTCCCTGCCTGGGGAGAGGTGGGGGGAATCTGCAATCAGAATCCTAAATTGGAAGAGGACATGCTTCCTGAGTTCTGTGGTTAGAAGAGATTAGTGTGGTGACATCCAAAGACTAGTCACAACTGGAGGTCATTTGTGAGTCTCACAGGGGAATTCCTGCCAGTGAACACCAGGCAGGGGCTAAGCTGCTGGAACTCAGAGATCTTGGACTAGGGGACTGGCCTTGCGTACATGGGGCCAATTCCATAGACATTCTACTTTTGTGGGTGTTTGAAAATGCCGATATAAAGAACAGTGTATGGTATAACCCCCGTTCGTCACAACAGCTAAAATGTACAAACAGGAGAGTGGTGGCATCTGGGCTGGAGATGCAGCCACACCCTCACAGAGCTCCCAGGAAGCTGTGTAAAAGACAGATGATAAGAAACCAAACCCAAGAACAGAGTCCCAGGCACTTCTGGCATTTCTAAACAGAGCAGAGGACATTTCTGGCTTCTGGTAGAACCAAAATTTTGACAAGAATCAAGGTCTCTGTCCCTACAGTAGCCTCCTGTTACCACCATTTCTCCTTATGTGTGATACTCTAATGGGAGCACGTTGAGACAGAAAGCAGAATGAGGGATTGCCAGAGGTTGAGAGTGAATTATTGTTTAATAGGTAAAAATGTTGTCTTGTAAAGTGGAAAAGTCATGAAGATGGGCAGTGATGGCGGTTATATGTCATTAGGAGTGCACGTTCTATCACTAAACTATACAGGGTGGACCTGTTTTCTGCTGTGTTGGAAGCACCCCTCATATTGTAAGGGCAAGGTTTGAACTCACTCTCCATAAGGAGGTGGGCTAAAATCTGGTGACATGGTTTATTACATTTTTGGCAAACCTCATACACTAGAAGGAGACAAGAAAGTCTTATTTGTAAAAAGACCTCCTAAAGTAGGCCCTGCTGTGAGTGCAGCTGGATTTTACATGTACGGAAAATTTGTGGGCAATCACCATAACTAAAGGAAGTAACCTCGCTACAAACCCAGTCTTTTCCCAATTCTAAGTCTTGGGGAGATCATGAGAATAGAATCATTTTGGCTACAAAGAAACATAGTCAGAATTGAAGTCAAGATAAGAGTTTTATTCTCAGAAAATTGACAGAGTGATTCAATCTTAGAAAAGAAAAAGTTTGCAAATCAACAGCGATAAAAAAATCATAGCCAAAAAAATATTGGCTAAAGAATATATTTGTAGGAAATTAAATCAGGCCAGTTAGCCAGTGGTAACTACGTTGAGTAATTACACACACACAAATTAAAAAAAAGGAAGTAAATGAAAGTAAATCTACAACATTTTTGAAGTAGATTTATTACGACTCTGTGTGTGTGTGTGTGTGTGTGTGTGTGTGTGTGTGTGTGTGTGTGTGTGTGTGTGCTTGTGCATACGTGGGCCTGAGCCAGGAGAGGGCATTGGATCCCTGGAGCTGGAGTTACAGACAGTTGTGAACTGCCTGGCTTGGGTTGGAAATGTTGTGCCGGTCTTCTGGAAGATCAACATGTGTTTCTAACTGCTGAACTACCTCTCTAGCCCCTCCATCAGTGTGGGCACTGATGCTAATAGTGATGTCTTATAGCGCTAGAAAGGCAGGAAGTGAGATCCATATCACTGTCAACTTTGAAATCATTAGTTCCTCAAGAACGATCTAACCATTCTTCTTAGCTCTGTAGACTGAATCGAATTAACTGAGTGACAGCTCTCCAGAACATAATGTCCATAATGTTCAAAGCAGAGTTTCTGTAATAAGAAGGAAGGGGATTTGGAGCAAGGGAACAAGAGAGAAGGAGAAAGGGAAGAGCTCAGAGTTCATGTAAATTAAATAAGATCTCACCAAGAACAGCTTCATGCTATGAGAAACTCAACTCCAGATATAAACAGCTGGAGAGAGGTCATAGGAAAGCAGTAAGAAGAGAGCTAGACTAAGGAAAGAACCAGAAAGTAGAGAAGGCTTTGGTAAGGAGGTCCACGCAATGAGTCCTTTTCTAATTCTTATGGCAAAGATTGAGATTCTTTAAATGCATAGTTCCATTTTTTTTTTTTTTTTTGCCCTTGCTATCATCATTTCTCTAAGTATAGGAGTGCTTGTAGAGAGGAAGGATCTACATTTGTGTGTGAGAGACAGCTGGGTGAGGGTGGGTTCTGGGGTGATGCAGTCGGGAAGTCCGTAGTCGCATCCTTGCAGACAAGTAGGAAGTGAGGGAAACTGGTCCTAGAAGTGGTCCTGTCGGGAGTCATCCTGAGCCTGGCCAAGGCTGCCTGAGGTTACCTAATGGCTTTCTTCCGTCTCTTTGTGAATCATCCGCCCTACCCTTCGGCAGTACATGTTTGAGTCACTGCTGAATGCAGATATCTCATTAGGCCGGGAATTAAGGGCTATTAAAAATGATTTGCTGCTGGTTCCAGATTAAAGACAGGCAGACCAATTTACCAGTACAGTTGCCCTGGTCCAAAATAAAATGCAAATTGTTGAGATGGAGCAGTTAGAGAGGAGCTTGGGTGAATCGAGCACACCTCCTCTGACGTTCTTCAAAGAGAAGAAAGATTGCTGAGATGGGACAATTTCAGCAGCAGCCTCCCCTAACCCGCCGTGGAGGTAGAGTCCCCCAATGAAAACTCAGAAACCGTCACCATCAGTCTGGAGTACAAATTTGTACTTGAAGTACAAATCAGTGTTCTAATTCCCTCAAGGTGCAAATGATCTTCTAGAATATTATTTTTTAATTATATATTTATGTTCTATTCTCTCTCTCTCTCTCTCTCTCTCTCTCTCACACACACACACACACATACACACACACAAATAAATAAATAATTTCTAAAATAGCCAAGCACCCAGCAATTCTTGAGCAGCTGTGAGTTAGCCCGTGCTTCTAGAGCCGCCCATCTCAGGAAGTGTCCCACTGTCTGCTCTTCATAATGGACATGATATCATCCACTGCACTGAGACAGTAAGACCCACTGACCCTGTAACTGTGAAGTCAGTTACGTTTTATATCCGGAGTGATTGCAGGTTATTAAGCCCTTCATTTGTGATAACTTAGCCATGCTTCCCAGAAATACTACAATATGATGTCATCTTCTCAAAAAACACAATCCTTGGGTTTTGAGTCCCCCTCGGTGTGCACCAGCAGTATGAAACAATGGTTTTCATTGTGACTTTTTCACACTTTCTCCATCATTTACCTGCCATCACCGTCTCTTGTACCCTTCCCCTTTCATGCCCCCCCCCACCATAGTGCCCCTTCCAGGACCATGCATGTGTCTTTCCATATCTAGATTTCTATATGAGAGAAAAATGAGCTACTTGTCCTTGTTACTCTGTCTTACTGTGGTCTCTTGGTGCTCTGGTTTTCCTGGTTTCTTTATGGCTCACTCTTCTGTCATATTGATCTATAATCTCTATCTTGTCACCCATTCGTGAGCACACAAGCTGAGTGCATGCCATGGTTATTATGTTGTGATAAACCCAGAAGCATGAAGACATCTCTGCTGAATACTGATCTTCTCAGATCTAAACCAGGGAGTGGTGAGCTGACCTGAGTTCTAGTTTTAGGTTTTTTTTTTTTATTTTTTGGTTTTTAAGATTTTATTTATTTATGTATATAGTGTTCTACCTGCATGTCTGCCTGCATGCCAGAAGAGGGCACTCGATCTCACTATAGATGGTTGTAAGCCACCACGTGGTTGCTGGGAATTGAACTCAGGACCTTTGGAAGAGCAAACTCTGACCATCTCTCCAGCCCCCTAGTTTTAGGATTTTATGGAATCAAAAGATTTGATTCTTGAGCTTGCTGCCTCGACTTGTATACCTCAGTCATCCCTCAGACATCACTATCATGTATTCCATTTATTAATTCACTGCTGTGAGCTGGAGGTTTGATCCCAGGGACATTTAAAATGAGTCAGTGAAAATCTGAGAATGCCAAGCAGTGTTGGAAAAGCTAAGACGGTGTAGTCCAGAGCTTGCTGATTTTTCCTCTCTGCAGCCCCAATAGTGGCCCCGGTCTTGTCATCTCTTACCTGCAAAGAAAGTCTAGGCTGTTTATTTATCTGTGGGAAATGCCCTGTGATTTCTCCCGAGAGTTCCTAGGGATACTGCAATCAATGTTTCTCATGTTTTTAGGACTCTGAATTCTAAGAGTGACTGTTTTCAACCCTCATTTGCTTGTAGACTATCACCAGAGTCCTGACAAGTGTCCAGAAAGAGTCAGACATTAGACTTCACCCTTAAGGGAGCCTTCTGGATTATACTAAATCAAGGGTTGTACTGGATAAAAACAAAAACAAAAAAGTCTTTAAGAAAAACCCGAGGATGCTTGTCAAAGTGACAGTAATGCCACCTGCGTAACCTTCACTGTGCCACTAATATTTTAATCTAACTTTTCAATGGGACAGTTAAAAAGAAAATTCATGAAGAATCAGAAATTCTGTACGCTCTTTCTGGGGTCCAGCTCTTTCTTCTTGAAGATTCTTTTCTGCCATTATGACTTCGTTGGTCAATTGATGGGCAACTGAGGTCTGTAGTTTTCAATATTGACTGTCACTTTGACAGGACCTAGGATCACCTAGGAGACAAACCTGGGAACATGTGTGAGGGAGTCTCTAGGCTGGGGTCATCGAGGTGAGAAGAGGGACACTAGCTGTGAGCAGCAGCATCCGTGGACGGTGGTCTGGGACTAAATGAGAAGGCGAAAGTGAGCCGAGCACCAGCATTTGCCTCCTCTGTTCACTGTGGGTACAGGGGACCAGTTGTCTCACACCCTTGCCTCCAGTATTTGTCACAGTAAGAAGATTACCTAATGCAAGGTCTGTGTGACTCACATTCCCGTAAGCAGGCTTGTCCCGCTAATCTCCCCTGCCCAAGGTTGCAGGGCCATCCTAGGATGGTCCTTCAGTGTATTTGTGAGTGCTTTAGTATAGAGTTTGCTTTCGCTTAAACAGTAAGGCGAATACATCTTTGTTCTGGGAGAAAAGATTCGCTGCTGTGATCTTAACCCATCACTCGCGGTCTCTTACTTGTAAAATTCTTGCTATATGTGTGCTCTCGCTTTAAATAAAGTTGGGCAGCTGGCGCTGGGCAAGTGTAGGGTATGACACTCTGGATAACTTCTCAAAATCTTTCTGTCTGACTCCTCTTTCATTTAATTATAAATTAATGAGAAAAAAATCAACTATGTCTATATTCCAGGTGATCATAGTATAGTGCTTAAAATTGTGATGTAAAATCTCTTCAGCTACAAAACTCCCTGCTTGAACCCCATATTAGCTTAGTTGTGTGAACCCTTTTCCTCATCTGTCCAACAGAGACACCAGGCCACTATAATGTCATTGCAGAAGGAACAGTAAAGGCAATGCAAACTGGGTACTTTGCACGCTCCCGGCAATGCTTAGATGTTCCTAGGCAAGCCACTCAATCTCATTTCTCAAGCTACTAGGAAACAGAGAAATAGCAAATAAAGACAATGTAGCATGTGTGTGAGGAGCTTAGGTACAGTTCCAAACAAGGAAGGACAGTAGATGAGACCACGGTGTGGTGCTACACATCTCAAATCCTAGCATTTGGTAGGTGGAGGCGAGAGGACCTGGAGCACAAGGTCATTCTCCTCTGCAGGAGGTGCTTGAGTCCAGCCTGGGGCACAAAAGACCTCTGTGGGGGAGAAAATAAAGTGAGAAACTGTGAAGCTGGCTCAGTCCATAAGATGATTGCTATACAAGTGCAAGGACCTGAGTTCAGATCCTCAAAACCCGCATAAAAACTCAGGCTTGGTGACTTGCTCATAACGCTAGCACTGGGGAAGCAGAAACCTAGCTCTCTGGAGCTCAGCGGCCAGAGCCCCAGGTGAAGGAAAGATTCTGTCTCAAGCAAACAAAAGTTGGAAAGCTGTATACAGAGAAAGACCTAATTCTCTCTCTCTCTCTCTCTCTCTCTCTCTCTCTCTCTCTCTCTCTCTCTCTCTCTCTCTCTCTCTCTCTCACACACACACACACACACACACAGTAAGACCATTTAGGGATTATGACTTTTTTCATCCACATTTCAGCCATTAAAATCAGTAGCATCCAAAGGAATAAACTGTAAGGCAAAACAATAGTTCACAGAAACAAGGGTCAGGACCTTAAATTGCGACTAGGAAGCAGAGCTGGCAGGTAGGTTCTGAAGGATTTATTTCACCATCTCTTTCTGAGGAGAATTCTCTGGTTCTGTGTGCCTGTTCCTTCTGCTAGGAAGCACTGTGGGTACTGTGAGGAAGGGAAGTTGCTGAATTAGGCCACCCAGAACCCCCTGGCATGAAAGGAGGCACAGGCTGGGAGCCTAAGGCTGACACGCTTGCTGCAGACAGGGGCCTGAGGTGTAGAGAGCGATCCACAGAAAGGCAGAGCCTGTAGCTGAGGATGTTTTCTTCTCTTGTTGACATCAGAGTCGCCCACCGCTAGATGTGCTATTCTGAAAACCTGACTTAGAACAGACAGTGCTCAAGAAATGGCAAGAGCCCCGCAGTAAAATGCAGTTTCCTGACTCACGCGCTAGACGAGCCTTAATGCGGCCATGCCTGGGTGGTTCTGGAAATTAGTATTCCGCCCCAACAAATCTAAACCACTTGCCACTTGGACAGCACCTTGTGTTTTACAAAACACTTTATCCGCAACGGCAACTTTAGATGTATTTTTATAAGCACACTTTCTCGCCACTTAAGGGGGTGAGGCGCTGGGCCTCGGTTAGCTTTCTATATGAGGTGCGTGGGGAGTTGTTTGTTCCTTTCTGTCTATAGAATATTCGCATGAGGATTTCAGAGAATCCTGGACTTTAGCATTCTTCTTGCCTGGGAATTTTTCTTTCAGCTGCTGTGACAAGTGAACGAACTGGGGGGTGGAGAGGGGAGAAGCAGTTTCAGCGAAGGCAAGCAAACCCTCTGCTGACCAGCCAGCCTTTCAGCCACTGTCAGGAGCCTCTTACCCTCTCCGCACCCCTAATAGCCACCTGTGGTTGAGGTGTTGTCTCACACATTCAGATCCCAGACCTTTAAATATCTGTGACTGCCGTGTGATTATTAAAAGATGCAAATTCACCTGCATGCATTCCTTAACGGGCAGTAAACCCTGAGCAATTGACATTCTCTCTGGAGAGAAATCCCTTGAAGGATTTGGTCATGTGTGCATCTCCCCGCTCCACGTGCACCACCAAGTTCCTTTTTTCCCTTTCCTTTTTTACACAGAAGTGTTGGGAAACAGGTAACCCAGGTGACGCGGTCCTTTGTTGACCCAGTGTTTGGGAAATGACCCCCCCCCACGCTGCCCCCCAGATAAAGATAGTTGGTGTGCCGGGATGGCGGGCTCTGCTCTCCTATTCTGAGGGAAGTGACTCAGACATTCCACTTAAGCAGCATAGTCTGTATCTTTCATCTTAGGAGTATAAATACTTTATAAAAGTCCACACGGAGACAGAGGAAGAAATGAGTAAAGAGAGCGCGGAGTGGGGCCTGCCCAAGGTCACTCGGGCCGCCAATGGAAGCATTACATAGAACCTGATTCGCCTGGCTCAGGTTCATTGTTCTCAAACCTTTCCTCCAATGACTTGATAAGACATTTTCTTCTCTAATTTCATCATCAAAGAGCCTGAGTCTGAAATACTTATATTTTATGATAGCATCTTCCAAAATATGATCTCCTCTATCGTTGGGGTCAATCAGTTGGGTTAGTTTATTTTGGCAAAGTTGCATGGACTTAGGTTCTGAGATTATATTGATCTATATTTCATAAAAACTAAGACCAGGTATTCGTGGCACAGACTTGATGGAAATGTTTTCTGGTTAAGCAGGAATTAACATTACAGGTGACGCTATTGGTACCTTTTATCTCTAAGTGGGAAAACCACTACACAAAAGACAGCTATACTGAAATAAAAATACAAATGTAGCAGTCGTTGTTTTCTTATGTAATGAATTTGTCAGTATTCACATTATAATTTGGGAATAAAAGTTTTATCTTTGTTGGTCTATCAATAATAAGTTTTTATTTGTTGTAAATACAATTTTAAAAAATGCATTTACTACCATTACTTCCATGGGCAGGTTCAACCCATGCTCTCTTATCTTGTTTCCTTCCTGTCTCCAAGTGGACATAAATAAGGTATTTATTCTCTTAACTTCTTTTGTTTACACCGCATCCAGTCCCCCTAAGGTGGGAAGGCTCCAGCGGAGACCAAGCCATAACCTTAGTTACTGTTTGGGACCATCGTCCATTGGAGGTAGCTGCTGGCTCTTTGCCCTGCAGCCTCCTTCCTCCATATGACCCTCCTATTGGATGCTATCTGATGTGCCAACCGTCTTGAATGGGTTTGCTGTTGTTTGTTGATGATGGTATTTTGGCTTTTCTCCTTTCTGTCCAGTTTCACTACATGGCACTTCCATGCATCAGGCCATTCTTGGACCAGCTATCTGATTGGCTGTCGGGTTGCTGAACTAGCCTTGCCCCCACCACGTTTTCCCAAGTCTTTTCCCCCCATACTGGAAATCTGTTCTTTTTTTTAATATTTATTTATATTTGTATCCAGTGTTCTACCTGTATATATTCCTGCAGGCCAGAAGGGGGCACCAGATCTCATTACAGATGGTTATGAGTCACCATGTGGTTACTGGGAATTGAACTCAGGTCCTCTGGAAGATCAGTCAGTGCTTTCAACCTCTGAGCCATCTCTCCAGCTCTGGAAATCTGTTCTTATCAGTTGCCAGCTTCAAATTGTGCAGTGGCTCCTCATTTCCCAAAGTGTAAAAAGCTCACATTCTTTGGCACAGTATGGCCGGCCCTCCCTCTGTGGCCTACCCCTGCCCTCCTCGTGTTTCCAGCCACTCTGGCTCATGACATGTGACAGCTCTCGAGGTGCCGCGGCTTTCCAAAGGGGTCATGTCATCTCCTCGTTCCTACATTTGCATACCCTTCCTACTCTACTCAGCCCAGATGTGTCTGGCATGTCACATCCAGCCCCTAGTTTGGCACCCACTTGCTTTATCTGTGATCCCTGTCAGTCACAGGGGTTATGTGTGACTTCTGTTTCTGCTGTTGTAGCCCTGTACCTAGCACAAGAAGAGTGGCCAACTAATGTCTGCTAATAAAGAAATGGCAGAGCCAAGCAGTTTATTTTTTTCCCCTGTGTGTGTGATCATACGCAGTCTAAGTCCAGGCCACTCAAATCATGGAGCATGGTGGTGGGTAGGCTTTCTTGACAGAAAGGTATGGCCTCTTAGTATATTTTTTACCATTTTTATTATTAGAACTCCCAGCCAGACAACCTATGCAGAGCCAGGGATTCTGGCCAAACAGCTGTACTGATGTTCCTAGACCTATCAGCAGCCGTGGGTAGGGCAGGTCAACATGTTCCATTCTCCACCCACCTGCAGGCCCCGTGGCTGCTTGTATCTCAGCTGGCTTCAGTTCTTTCCCAGAGGGATCGTGTAGACACTTTTCCTTCAATTCCCTTCATTTTAAAACTCTTTCTCAATTCAGTGTTGCCACACCCCACGAGATGTTCCCAGCCTCTTTCAGACAATACGGTTGTTCAATATGGACACGAGAAAGAACAGAACTAGACACTGGGCATTTCAAAGCCCTCGGAGTGCTCTTTCTTGGATGTGGCCTGTGTGATGGCCAAATGCCAGAGCAGCCAAGGATTTGGGTGTCCCTGAAGGCTGGTATCATCTCGAACTTGTCAGAAGTATAACGTAATAAGGAGAAACTCTTAGCAGGGCTTTTGCAGCCAGCTCTCCGGGAGTGCATGGTTAGGCTGGGGCCTTCCAGCAATGGGGGCACTTTACCACATCAGGTTCCGGGTGGCCAGGGTATTTTTGGTGACTAACAGGAAGCTGCTGGTGGATCTTTCGGGCCCCTTTTCTATCTGCTCCTTTTCTTGTTTTTCACTTGTGAACTGATGTGGAGGAAAGATTAGACAGTTCTGGGATTGTAGATAGAAGAAAAGGGACTATGTCACTGTCCTCACTGGCTGTTCTTGTTTCTGTTTGTAGCCCTGGCTATACCAGAACTTGCTTTGGAGTCCAGGCTGGTCTCAAACTCAGAGATCTACCTACCTCTGCCTCCCCAGAGGCGTGGGCCACCACCGCTACCTGGCCAAGAAAAAGGGTTACATTTGTAGCCTGGATCAGAGATGATCAGTTCCCTGGTAGTGAAGCCCCTACTGCCACCACCCAATCCAGTGACCTCCCAGCACTCCCAGTGGTGGTTTTGCAGCAGCTTCTTCATGACCTCCCATGAGGCTGATGCTCGCCCTTGAGACTGGTACCTTTCCAGGTGGAAGGACAATGGGGGAAGGTTCTACTTCATTTCAGTAAAGAAGCCAGAAGGTTTTGATAGGTGGGTGATTTTCTTACTCGGTAAATTGTGGGTAAATATCCAGTGTTCATCAGGGACTTGCTCAGAATTCAGACTTTAATCAAGTCTGGAGCTACAGTTGTCTGAAGCATTCTGTGCACAACAAAGCACAGGCTAAGTCACTAAATCTGTTAATGAATTAGACATCCAAGTTCCAGGATGTAGCTTTTGTTCATTTTGTTAGCTGCTAAGACAATGCCTGTCGTCTATTCACTTACTTGTTGAGCGATTGAACTCATAAGTAAATAAGTAAAAGCAAATGAACAAGCAATGTTATGTTGCTAATTTATTCTGCTAGAACAAGTCCATACCGGAGTCTCCAAAATCTACTTCTGATCTTTTCTCAGACACACTGTTCCCAGGCATTGAAAACATTGAGCACTGAGGTACATTTGTTTGTATTAAAAATACTCTGTCTTCCAAAATCTGAGAAAAGTTCCTCAAAGGGGCAGAGTATACTTTATATTTTACACCTGAGGGCAGATTATTGAGGAAAATACTGACTTTGTAACCTCATAAAATTTCATTTTTGTTCTCTTAGATTTAGATTCATTTGGCCCTCCTCAGCACTTACACTTAGCTTACAAGCAACTAGCTCTGCTCATTTTCTCTTGTCTGGACCAATTTGGACACCATGATAGGGTTATAGAACAACCTCCCATACGTAGGTCTGCAACAGCATCTTGCTACAGGGGAGGCTGTATCCAGTGTGAGTTGGAAAGTCAGTGTGTGGTTGGGCTTACAGGGAAAATAGAGTCTACCTGGCATACTATGTTACCCACGACATCCAGGGTCAAAGGGCAAGGCTGATTTAATCAGTGACATGGCTGAGAGTGACCACTCATTATGTTCCTCACTTCCAGTCTCCCCCAATATCTACCAGCTGGGGTCTTCATATCTGGGGAGGTTTCTGGTTGTCAGAAGCACATTCTACAGGCTGGGGTCAGGGAAAGTGACATAATACAAAAGGAACAACTTGCGTTATTTATACTAAGGGGTCCTGACTGTTTAGATTACTCTCATTTCTGCTCCAAATAGTGTGATTTGTTTGTCCAATTTATTCATCAAATAACTATAGTGTAACCCATCTGTGTAATAAGCATGTACGGGGAGTGCACGTAACTCCTTGTTCTCGTGTATTCTCAGTGAGAACAACTGTTCATAAACGGAATAGTACATAGAGACCAGAGGGTGAGAAATGAGCAAGAAAAGTCATATGGAGAAGATGAAAGCTAGGGAGAGCAGGGTCGGAGTAGTTGGGGGTCATGGTTTGAAATAGGGCAGTTATCAGAACAGACCTGACTTAGGAGTGGTATGAAGCCTTAGGAGATGTGGAACATTTGCCAGGCTGAGGTGCAGGCATGCCTGCAGCTTTTAAAGAACAAGACTGATCAGGCCTGGGAAGTGGAGGAAGGAGAAGAGCCTCGGACGATATGGAAGTACTTTGGCTTTGACTGAATGGAGTGGAAGGAAATCCTTGTGGAGCTGTAAACAGAGGAGCAGTATGAGCCGACACGTGTACTAGGAAGATATTTGGTTCTCTTGAGGTACTGAAGACTATGGGAAGAAGACTTGAAGCCATGAAGCCAATCAAAAATATTTGCCAAAACAGACTAGAGATGGTTGTATGCTGTAGACAAGAGCAGTCACAATCAAGGTACTTGAAAGATAGTAACTCACATATTTCTTCATAGTGTAGCTTGAGAGGAAGAAGAATCAAGACTCCTTTGAAATTTGGGGATGACCTAAGCAAAGTAGAAAAAAATCAAGTTGCTAGGAATTTTCAGAGATTCAACTAGTTCATTTGATTGGCTGTACTTATTAGACGCCAATAGGATTAAATACAATGAACAGTCAGAACCCAGGAAGCAGGGAAGGAGGAGGAGACAGGAGAGGGGGCTCAGGACAAAGCCTTGGGTGCCACCCCCAGAAGGGGTCAGAGAAATGAAGTTGCCGTCAGGGGAAGCCCAGGCACCAGCTTAAGGCAGAGGAAGGCACACATAGGAAGAAGGATGGAGCTAAGCCCTTCTCTGGTTCCTCGGACTGCAATACCATGGCCTTGATTGATGGATGGAGGAGGGGAAAATGAAAAATGAAAACAGATGCTTGATTACTTTAAGTGTGTTTTAGATATTTGGCTAGCTATTGTATATTTAGACAAAGCTTGATCATGGTATATAAATATTGTGAATTTAGTTTTCATCGAATTAAATAACGTTCCCAGTTGATTTTGAAGAATACTTTATAACAATGTCTCCTTGATGGAAGAAGTTAAGTCAGGTGAAACTTGTCCCCATTAGTGTTAAGATATCAGGGAAGCTTTTAATAGAACTTGTTATACTGAATTACAAACTGTTAGCTTCAGTAACTTAACCAAATTAATTTTTAGATCACCTCACGTATTTGGTTCCAAACATGTTTTTTTTTTTCATTTGTGGACTTTTAGAAGTCAAGATCTGTTTTATTCTTTTACTTTCTTTATTTTGGGGGTGAGGGAGAGGGGGCATTTGAGACAGGGTTTCTCTGCATAGCCTTGGCTGTTCTGGAACTCTTTCTGTAGACCAGGCTGGCCTCAAACTCATTGAGATCCACTTGCCTCTGCCTCTCAAGTGCTGGGATTAAAGGTGTGCACCACCACTGCCCAGGCAGATACGCTTTATTCTTTATGTAGAAAGAATTTATCTCTTTAAAAATATAGCTTTAGAATTCAGCTATGGCTCACAGCATAGGAAGAAACCCTGGTTTTGATTTAAAAGTTGAAGAAGACATAGTTTAAAAGCACATCTCTTGCATAGCTTTGCTAATGTCAAAGCTGCAACTGATTTATGAATTGTGTGTTTTGTCTCAGTAGCTTTGGAGTTATCAGAATATGTTCTTTGCTATTAAAACTTGGACAGTGAGTTACGGTTTGAACTTTTATTACTAGTCCTGTCTTTTTCAAGTCTGATTCTCTTCCATTAAGAATCCCCTAAAGGGATACATTTGGGAGGGATGGGGATGTTCACTGCTTAACCTCAGGGTTGTGGAGCTCGTTTCAAAGTGACCCATTCAGTTGTGGCCCTGGAAAGACTATCTTTTCTTATTCACAAAATTTGCAGCTTGATTTCAGAAAATGCTTAATCCTTGGCCTGGAGAGGGAGGGAGGGGAGGTATGGGTGGAGGGGAGGGGAGGGAAGGGGGAGGAGGAGGGGAGGGAGGGGGGAGGAGGAGGGAAGGAGATGTAAATTTTTAAATATAAAAAAAATAAACCATGAGAAAAAAAAAGTTAAGACTTTTCACAAACAGAAAATGGAGAAATCATTTGGAATTTCTTAGCACTGTTTATATATACTAAAACTCACTATCATTTCAGCTTCTAATGCCCCAAACTAGAACATTAGCATTAGTTAGCTTAAGTGTATGGTGTTTTATGATATTAAAATTTCTAAAGCAAACTTATATCCAATATAAATTCAGCATTCTGCATTATTCTTGGCCGTGTACTCTCTAGTCAGTTGCAGTCCGCTAGCCATTGTTAAACTCGCACTACCAGTGAATTTTCTTAGTATGTACCTGTGTTTTAGTCAGGTGTTCTGTTGCTGTGGAGAGAAAAGACTATAGCAACTCTTATTTTTTTTTTTTTTAAAAAAAAAAAGCCTTCAATTGGGGCTTTCCTGCAGTTTCAGGGGTTAGTCCATTATCATCATGGTGGAGAGCATGGCAGCATGCAGGCAGACACGGTACTGGAAGAGTAACCGAGAGTTCTACATCTGGATCCATAGGCAGCAGGAAGAGGGAGACTCTGGGTTTGGAAACCTTAAAGCCCATCTCTCCTGAGGCACTTTATCCCACAAAGCTACACTTCCTAATCTTTTAAAATAGTGCCACGCCCTGACGACCATGTATACAAATCTATGAGCCTACGGGGGCCGTTCTCTTTCAAACCACCACAGCCTGCTTTCCTGTGCAGCTGTTTTTCCCGGCTGCCTAACAATTATACAGACAGCCTACATGTGTTAGAGGGAGACACAGTTAAAATGTCTAGATCTTACTTCAGGTGTTTTCAGACCTTTGCAAACCTGGATAACACAGAAGCGTTTGCATCAGCTCTAGCAGCTAGCAAGTCTGACCGGAAAGCATGCCCCTTATGTTACGTGTTCTGCTGTATTCTCCTTATGCGGACATCCAGTTCAGCCCTGCTGCTGAAGAATGAGACGTTCTCTCACCTGCACATGGCACCCACTGAGCGCTCCTTATTTCACGGTCTGTAGAAAATGCCTTTGACCCATGATATCACTAATGCTGTTGAACAGTGAGTTAGAGGACCAGGCTTTCTGGGTTTATGGTCTCTAATAAGAAGATACCACAATTATGCTGCTTATATTCTATTGTCCAACTCAATTGTTGCCCTCCCCCTTTCTCACACACGCACACACACTGTCCTCTGGCTAGACCAAGCGTCTGTGTAATGCTGTGTGAAATAAGGATAGATGTCTCTACTCTGCTCAGAAACAACTAAATGACTTGTTCAGAGTAATATGGATGAAAAATAACCCAGCTGAGATCTTAGAACCCAAGTCACCTTGGCTCGGGTTCAGTACTGTGCTAGTAGGAAGCAAAAATTAATCTCATTAATTGTGATAGCTTCCAAATAAGGAGACAGTTTCTTAGAGGGGAAAGAACAAATATGGCTATCCCTTTGGTGAGAATCACTGGAAATTTTTCTATGAGGAAAGCTTGCTTTTTCTAAATATTTACACTTCTATGCCAGCCAGTAATTTTCCCTTACATTCCTACTTTTTCACCTAGCTTTTAAACAAAGTGTTGTAGAAAATTTCAAGCATTTATAAGAGTTGAGAGAATAGTGTAATAAACCCCACATATCCCTCACCCAGTCTTCCTGATCTCCCACTGGTTTGATTTCTAAGCTCATCCCTAAAGTCCAACCATTTCATCCAGAAGTGATTCAGTATGGATAATAGGTGATTCGCAATCCGTCTTTAAGGCTGGTTTGATGCAATGACGATTGCAGTCATAGATAAGCAAATAATTAAAACCCTTTCTGAAAATGAACAAAGCCTGCTCAAGGGTTGTTTAGCCCTGAAGATTGCATCACATCAGCAGGAATTCAGTTACCAAATCTTCCCGTCCTGGCCTCTCAGCCTCAGATCCTCGCTGTAGGTGTGCCAAGGCGTGCAGAAGGAGGATGCTTCGTGAACACATTGTGTGTACTGAACATGAGCTGGAGCGTACCGTCCAACTCGAGTCGTGAAAGCTCGGCTCTTTTATTTCTTAAATCACTTTGTGTTGTAGTTATACTTAAATACATTTATAAGACATCGTCCCATATAGGGAAATGTATGTGACTGATTGGCTCAGACTTCTGGATGTACTGCCTGAAACGTTGCTGCTGTACAGGAAGCAGTGATAGATTATGAGTATTTTTGTTATTATTGTAGGTTCTTTTGTTGTCTAATTGGAAAGCTGGTAAAATACTATCATTTTCCAGATAAAGTTCTTGGCAAGATTTCTCTCTTTCAAACCCCCTAGGACAGGCCACAACTCCATGAAAACATGAGTCAAATACATTGCAAATTTCCCAGGGAGAAGCAACATCTTTTCCAGCTGTTTGGATAGTTTGTCTAACATCTGACCAAAGCCCTCATCTACCAATATTGTTCTGGTCTTTTACACTTTGACTTTGATTTGTTCGATGTTATAATTTAAAAGCTGAGCCAATAGTTCAAGTCCTTACTAAAAGACTTTTAACTCTTATCATTTATAACAATAATAATCTTTTTAAAAACAGAAGAAAACAAAAGGTCACATTATCACCTTAGGCAGTTCTCTTAGACAATAAAAAGAAATCCTCCTAATTTCATCAAACCTCCCACCCCTAGGTAATTTTTCTGTTATTTATAAAGTGATATATCTCCCATCTATAACATCATAAAGAACTAAACTTGTTTGGATTGATTAGCTTCAGGTTTCCTATTTTAAATGTTTCCTAGCACCGGCCAGTTTGTTTAATTTATTCAGAAGGAATGTATTTGTGATCATTCCAATTAATTTCTTGTCTGTTTTGTCTGGCATCTGTGTGAAACTAGTTATAATAGCTTTAAAGTTTGGCAAGCCCTACAGTAAACTGCCCAAGGTGGGATGGAAAAATTTCAGGGCCCAATTAACAAGCCAGCTTGTTCTGCAGCCTATCTACACGAGATCATCTGTTGCCTCCAGTTGTCTCTATAACCGTTAAAAATGCTTGATGAGTGAGTTCAGGGGAGAAGGCAAAACGGAACAACTGTGTCTTTAAGAAAAGGTTTCGTGGCTAAAGACCAAATATTAATAAATAATGTCTCCTCCTTTCCTCCCCTTCCCATAGTCCCTACCCCCCACCTCAACTATAAACCTTGGATTGGGGGAAAGTGGGAAGAGTAGGCATTAAGGAGCCTGGAAGTAGAGGTGGACCGAAAACTAGTGGTAGGACATTTGTTAGTCCTCTGGAAGGAGGAGGGGGAGAAAGGAGGTGGAGCCAAAACTGTATTCAAGGCTTTCCTCAAAGCGGCTACCTTCGCCACCCACACGAAATGGGCAGCATAGCCATGGAATAAAGACGTTCCAAAACCTAGTTATTAAAAGAATCTAATAGTTATAATCAAAACTCATTTACTCTTAAGAGTTATTTTGTAATTGTTTGGTTACCTTTTACCTTTTTTGCTAGAAAACAGAAACTTGAGGTTGTGCTATCATTTGGACAGAGTGTCCCCTCAAGCTGTATTGCTGTAAAATAGAAACTAGATGCATCCCTAGACCTACACCGCAACATTAAAACACGTGTTCTTTCAGACTGACTCCTGTAACAAATGTAAATTTCATCTCAGTTTAAGTATTTTAAATGCCCTAGCCCATGTGACCAATCAAGAGTTTTAGCCATGTCATTTTTGTTATGAAACAATAACAAAAAAGTTCTTAAAACTTCCTTACTCTGGGGTATTCTAGGCACTTGAGGAAAATGATCAATAGACAAAATTCAGAGGTCGTTATCCTATTACATATTCATAGTGAATTTTGTTAAGGCAGACATATATGTGTGTTTCTGTGTGTGTATAACTATGTAGTTTGATAGCTATAATTTACTGTATATAAATATGGTCTTTTATATATATATATAACTGCATAGTTATAACTATATATGTATATATACATATATAGACATAGTTTTTTATATAGCTATACATGTGTATCTATATACGTAAATACTATATAAATATACATAGTTTTTTATATATTTTGGTTTCGTTTTTTTTTTTTTTTAACCGGAAAAAAGAGCAGTTTGCTCTTATCTGTTTAGGTAATTCTTTCTGATTTATCGGAGTATGTACCTAATTAATTAATCTTGCTCTTTGTTCACACTGCATTTTACTCTTGGCAAATGCCCTGAACTGACTGTCATCACATGTTTTTAAGTTTTGAAAAATCCATCTTTCTAAGATAGACATGGAATGAAAAACCAACTGTAGAGAAGTCCGTGGGAAGAGGGGAGGAGTTGAAGTTCTGCCGTGAACACTCACCAGAAAAGTACGAAACGATTTGACCTCCTCTCCTTAACTAGGGAATTCAGTGTTTAAAAGATATATGCCATGCTAGAAAAGCGTGCCTGGTTTGTTAGCACACAGTTACTAAAGACACTAAGACATACATAAGATTTTTAAAGACATGAAATGTACTTGAGCAATGTAAGTGTTCCTTGTATAAAATAAGCCAAGCCCTCCATTCTTCTCCAGATACTTGGGTCTCTGGTGGTGAGTAGGGTACAGCTCCATTCGTGAGCCGGTGGCTTCCTGCTGCTCCCATACTAAAGCTGATAAAATTTATCATGGCGAAGCTGCTTTGAGCTTTAATTAAAACAGTATTGTTTTTTGAAAGGTAGAAAATGCCAATAAAAGACAAATAACTTGAAATTATAATAAACATTGACTGCTAACTATATTATATTGAAGACTTTTACACACACACACACACAAATTTTAAATAGAATTGACATTTATAAATTGGTTTCTGTTTTCCCAGGATAGCAGTTGCATATCTTTTTACTAGTATTTTAGATCTGAATATCATTATATGACTGTAACAAAACTCAGTAAACCAGTGTGTCTTGTTGATAGACACTTAGGCTCTTTCTAGCTTTTAATTATTCTAACAAAGCATTTTTTTATGTTTTTTATGCTTGACTGTGTATTTTCTGAGGGGAGATTACTGAACGTTAAATGTGTCCCTTTGAGGGGAGGTATTCTTTTATAACTTTAAAAATAGTTTGCCCAGTAATTATCATTCAGTTAATATAAGTTAATGGCCCTGTCCTGGCACAATATGAATTTGTCTTTGTTCTCCACCATGATAATCATTATTGTACTTTTGGCTTTTTAAACAGCTAGACAGATGAATAATGTCAGTCCATTTGCTCTAATTTTAGACAAATATCCACAATGTTGGGTGATTTGCTTGCCAAACCCACAATAGATGGGAAGCAGGAAACTGGAAGAAGGGTGGGCTGCTGGAGTCAGGTCCACTGGCAGTAGTGTGAAGTGTTAGCAGACAGAGCAACAACGAGGATGGACACAAAGAAACCCAAAAGCCAGGATCCCAAAATGCACAGTGCATGGTCCATTTAATTCAAGGACTAACAGCCCACCTTCTCCCCTGCCCTCTAAGGCTATCACTTATGTTTCGGTGCAGTGCCCCCATCTCAGCCTTTTAAGTCCTGTCTTTGTAATTGTTAGGTAATTTTCTTAAGTACTAGAGAAAAATGCTTATGCAATGTCCAAGATACATTCCAAGGAATCTTCAAGATCGGGGAAGCCTGCTTCCATCAGGTGTGGTGTGGTTTGCAATGTAAGAAGCCCTCATGTATGAAAAGAGGGTTATTTATCTTCTCCAGCCTCAAGAACAGGTGGCATGGACAGAAGGTAAAAGGAGCATATTTCTAATAAAGAAATCTTCCCTTTTCAGGCAAGAATTTCTTGATGAAATGTTCTGCAAACTGTTGGGCCTCAAAGGAATATTGGTTATCGATAAATAACAGCTCCCACATTTTACAGGAAAAGATAACCAGTGATTGTTATAAGATAATCTTATAACAAGTTGTGTAGTGTGAGCATGTTAGGTCAGATTTCAGTATCTGATCATCAAAGCACTATATAAAGACTGTTTGCATTATAAAGAAAGAGAATTACATGCCAGCTAGGCCAAGGATCCTACCAGTTATAGTTTATGGATGTGTTTCAAACTAGCATGGAGGAGTTGAGGATGGACCTTAGTGGTGGAGCCACTGCCTACTGTTCAGATGGCTCCGTTTCCAGTGAGGGGGGAAATGCGTTTTCAATCTTTCTCAAAGGCTAAAGTCTTTCCAAAAGGAGAACACAAGTGCTGAATGAGTTGACTGTGCAGTCCTAGTTGCTGTGAGTCAAGAGCCTCCGCTAAAGAGAACCTTCTCTAAAAGGATGGCAGCTGGGTTTCAGCTCCTGTCAGAGGAGACAGGAGCACGTCACACACACACACACACACTTGCTGAAGAGTTTCCTGCAGTCGTAACCAGGCGTGTCGGGGAAGAAGTTTAGGCTTCTTCAGTTTTCCCAACTGTGGTAGGAACAGCCCACATAGCTACCCTCTCTCATCAACAGACTTCAGAGAAGAAAAAGCAATTACTGGATTCACATTTAGGGAATCTTGGAACATTAAAAAATAAGACATTTTTTTCTGGAGAAGAGCTTGCTCTCTATTTCCAGGATTCTCGTGGTAATCAATTATCGAGGATATGAAATATTCGGGCTACATTTTAAAGTCAATTTTCATTCTGTATGAGTTTATTTTCCATGAAATTCATAAATTGGATGAGAAAACAAAGTGAGACCTCGTCTCTATTGTTAGAAGACTATGCTTTTCTATGCTGGCTCCTACGGGGAAATGCTATTTTACACCCAAAGCAGACTAACTTCAATTTTTCAGTTCTTGAATAAGGGTTTCAAGATGTATTTTTACCATGCCAAAGTCTGAAGGAAAAAAAAAAAGTCTTGGAAAACCAAAGCCTTAATCTGGAAATCTGACAAGAGTGCTCTGATCTTCTTCCTTGCAGATAACATGTGTCTTCTCATTTGAGAAAGGGATAGGTGTGCTAATTAGTCATCTCTTTCTACTGTCTCGAGCTCCCCATCCTTCATTACCTTTCTGGTTTTGTCTGTGTCCTAGCAAACACTCCCGTTGTCTTTAGACTTGCTCTCAATACAGGAGTCACAGAGGCCAGAGCAGTGGCAGTCCAGATGCACATAGTACTTTTGGGGCTCCATGGTTTATTCTCATTACCTCCTTTAAAGACAAGAGTTAGGTACCTGATTCTAAAAGACCTGTAGAAAAAAAAGAATGTTTATAGGCCTCACTTGGTTAGGTTTGGCTTGTTTTGATAACTCTTTTGTTTGTCTGTCTGATTTTCAAGACAGGGTTTCTCTGTATTATAACAGACTTGACTTTCCTGGAACTATCTCTCTAGACCAGGCTGGCCTTGAACTCACAGAGAACTGCCTGCCTCCGCTTCCCAAGTGCTGGGATTAAAGGCGAGCACCACCACCACTGGATGTCACTACCTGTTACTGGTTCCTCCCCATGGCTATCCATAGGATTGTATCTTCATCAGTACAAGATGGGGGCCCTAAGACTTTCATGTATCCTCTAGGCCTTGGTCCAATTTAAATGAGCAAATAATAAATGATATAGCTTATCAATCATATCACTTAACTCAAACACCTCCATGAATTTTTTCCTCGCTACTTTTGATGGGGAAAACATGTGTGCATTTGATATATACTTCTCACCGACCCTTGCGTGGGGGCAATGAACAAATGTTTAGGTTTTGAGATTTTTACAAGCTGATTCAGATAGGTTTCCAGATGAAACTTACTGTTCAAACATTGACAACACACTCTTGTGTGGTTCCAATTATAGACACTGGGCTCACTTCCAGCTCTCAAGATCATTCTTATGGAAGATACTATAGCAATGAGTATGACTTTCTCAGTGAGTTAATGTTGTTTGGTAACACAGAATCTGAGCTATATTTTGTTGTAGTTAATAGTAACTGTGTAAATTATAGTAGCCCCAGAAGCAGAGTCCATCCAACAGTACACATGATGTCATCATAGCTGTTTGTTTGTTCTGAGACAGGCTGTCAAACTCTAATTGGCTCTCAAACTCTCTGTCCTCCTATATTCGTGGCCCAGTTTCTGAGATTACAGGCAAATACCACCATGCCAAGTTATACCATACTTTTTAAATTATGGATCTGTGGTTTCCAACCATTTGCTAGAACAAATTATGTAAGCATGTTAGAGAACAGTTTGCTAATCCTGTCAAAAATACAATACTTGCCATTTTTTTCTAGAAATACACTTGAAGAAATACACCAAACTTTATGCAGATAGGTGTCCATTGAAATGTTGCTGACATAGTAACAACTCGTGAAAAACCTAAGTATCTCTCAGTAGGGAACTGGTTAGATGAACTGTATTACCTCTGTACAATAACACACCATGCAACTCCTGAAGAAATTACAGTTAGTTCCTATATATTGAGATTCAAACATGTTTGATAAAATAATCAAAAACAGTGGATAGGGTACAGAAGTCTGAATGGTAGTTGCTGGGGTTTTTTATCTTTTTCTGAAATATAAACAATGAATTAATCTATACAGTTGCACCCTCTTCAAACAAAGGTTTGGGTTTTTGGAGGCAGGTGGATACACACAGATATGATATACACAGTAGGGAGTAATTGCAGAGTGGGTCTTGGGTGGTAGATAATCATGTAGCATTAACCTGCCTCATGCCTTTCTCTACTCTTGCATTTTCTAAACCAGTGCATGTTTTTTTATCTCCTGTTTTAAAAGCCATTTGTTCTACAGCCATGTGGCTAACAGAACTGGACATTTTTTCTGCTCGTTTTAGTTTTTATACATCACAGCCAGCAATAGATTTTAGTCTCCACAGCCAGAAACTTTTTGAGTGCTATCACGATGCCTCAGGGGGAAAATTCCACACCCTGACCTTGTTTGATAGGCTGAGAGACAAGTGCTCTAGCATGGTTATACAAAAGCACCTTCAGGCTGTGTATCAAGTATGTATAAAATATAAGCGGATTTGAGTTTAGATTTGGGCCACATCCTCCAGCTACCTCATTGTGCAAATATTTCAAAATTTTAAACTATCTGAAATTTGAAATACTTTAGGTCCAACCATTTGGGGGTAAAGGATATTATTTTAAAATATAAGAACAAGCAGTGGACTGGGTTTATTTATATGATCATACTCCTTGTCCTCATAATGACTTCCAGAGTCTGCAGTCACACTTACTAATGTTTGTACTTGCCCAAGCATAAGCTGAAAAAATTTCAAACCTGCCCACAGCATTATGTTAAATAAAGGTATCCGTCCTATTTTTTGTTCTCGGTATTTTCCAGAACATAGATATACATAGAAAACAAACAAAGGATGTATGCCTAGAGCCCAAAAGGTTGATCCCATTGGTAAGCCCATAAGCCACAAGGAGGGGAAAGGGTGATTTCGTAGAGTTAGGCTATAGAACTTAGGGATATTTTTAGAACATAGTTCTATTAATAGGAACATAATATTAGAGCATAGTTAGAACATTCATGCCCAGGTAATGAGAAATCTAGATACAAATTCTACACCTTGACTTGGGTGTTGGCTCCCAAGAGCAAGGAATGTGTTTTTAGATGATGGATGGAGAGAAAGACTGTGGTCCCTTTGCTTAAGTAACTGGGTCACCTTTGCCTGAATTCCTGACATCATGCGTATTATCCAGACTCTAGGACACCCACAATGCTGTATCCGCTTAGAGGAATAAGAGAAAGACAGCTATCTTTGAGAATTAAAAAAGAAAAGAAGTGGACTGGTTAGACGGTTTAGTGAGTAAGGCACCTGCCACTAAACCTGATGACTTGAGTTCAATCTCGGGACCCACATGGTATAAGGAGAGAACTCTCTTCCTGCAAGTTGTCCTCTGACCTCCACAAGCAGGCTGTGATATTCATGTGTGCACGCACACACATACACACATACACTATAAATGAAAAAAATAAATGCAATAAAAATTAAAGATAATTCAAAAAAACTGGGAAATATTTCATATACAACAGAGCACTTGAACAAGTATATGTTCAGCTTAAGATATGAAAATAATCCTAGATTTTGAAAGTGGAGTTCTACCTAAATATTAATGCAAGGTACATAAGGCTAACAGACTAATCCAATACCATTTGACATTTTAGTCTTAGCTTTGAAGCAAAAACCCTGAGTGCATTAAAGCTTAACACTCCTACATATTTATGTTGTCTGAAACTTTAGAAATCAAGGTTGAAGTATCATGATGGATCCGAGAATTTATTATATATCCATATTAATTGTAACTCTGTTATTTGATATTTTTAAATGATGAAAATATCACCATTTGTAGGATAATAGACTTGTTCTCACCTTCTCGCAGCTGGTGCCTCTTTTCAGATATAACCAAGCCAGAAAAGTTACTCTACTTCCCATCCTCCTTTCCTTGCCCCATCTTGTCATGCTGTCCTGTTATTTCACACCCGTCCACCTTAACCATGAATAACACTAATCATACCTACAAATACTTTAGATTTTGTGCAACAAATTAGCTAGTGAGAGTTTATCGCCATATAGTCTCTGCTTCAAACAGTATTGATATTAAGGGCTGGAGAATTTGCTCAGCGGTTAAGAACATATGTTGCTTCTGCAGAAGACTTTGGTTCGGTTTCCAGCACCCACATGGCTGCTCATAACCATCTGTTGCCCTGGCTCCCCGGAATCCAGTGTTCTCTTCTGACCTCCGCAGGCACCAATATACATGTGGTGCACATACATACATGCAGGCAAAACACTCACACGCATAAATAAGATAAATATTTTTAAAAATTAAGTAGTGCTAGAGTATTAAATTATACAAACAACTCAGTTAATTTTGCTATATAATAGGCTTGCTTTTTATGGAAATTTTTATACATACAATTTAGTCAGATCCCTACTCACTAATGCTAACACCTTACATTTATATTCATATGTATTTATAGCTTCCTATAGTTTCCAGGACATTTGTATCACCTTCCTTAATTTCTATGAGATAGGTAGAATGCTTTCTATTAGAGAAATTGAATAGGTAACTTCCACAGGATTGCTGAGCCTTGCCATTGGCTCAGAGAATCCTCCAATCAAGTTTCAACTCTCTCTTCTATACCACAGCTGTATCTCCTGGTAATGAAGAGTTCAGCATGCACATAAATATTTATAAACATGATGTCATCGTTCGGAACGAGTCGGTCTTGCTGTTTGTCTGCTTTATGGCTGCGGGGCTGTGCGGCGAGGCAGAGGTCTGCAGGGGTTCACTCCCCGGAAGTTTTATATTCCCTCAGCTTTGAAATCTCCCTCTTTTGCTAGCAACATCATTCTTCCGCGACAGCAAATAAAGGACCTTTCCCTGTTTGTCCTCTAATAAAACAGTCTCCAGGCTCCGAGACCGCTTGCTCTTTGCAAGGCCTAAGGTACACCTTGCGACCCTTGCCTCTCTTCCGAGGCTGGGAAAGCCTGATGCTGTTTCTTGTTTGAATGGTTTTCATTTCGCACCTATAGAATATAAAGAAAGTAATAAGAAAGCCATCGGCAAGGTAATGGGGTTTCATCTTTCTTCATGTTTAAAAACATGAAGGGATTATTTCATGTCTTAAACAGAAATCGCAGTAAAATTAAAAAGGCATTTCCCCAGAGCTAAGGATTGAAATTTAAAAATAAATCACTACTAACTTTGAGCCAATAAAAAAATTATGAAAATAATTTTTTTTACATTCTTCTTCTTTTTAAACGCAACTCAACTCTAAAACCAGAGACTCTCATATAAAACAGGCCCAAAGCATGTTTTGTACCTAAGCTAAGAATGACTTTGGTGGCCTTTGACATGCCAAGGGACTGCTAGTATAAAGCAAACATAAGGAAAAATCTTTTCAACCTTTCAGAGATTTCAGCATAAACTGTTTTTTTGTCTGTGTGAGGACTCTCCTTCACTCTCCTTCGCATATAATTTCCAAAACTACAGCACAGATTGTCCAAAAGGCATTTGTACTAATTGTGCTGTTTATGAAATGTGAGTTACCATTCCCTAAAGTACAAAATATAAAAGAAATATTTTTTCTTTGATCCAAAGCCTAAGAGAAGAGCAAGCCGTTATATAACATGGCGGGGGGTGGGGGGAGGAAGAAACGGTGGTTTAATTTTAAAGCATCCATTCAGAGAGCAAAAGCTCCATGTGAAAACTAATTCTGTCCAGGTCTCTATGTATTTATTTACTGGTATTTTTAGTGATCATCACATCAGAAGCGTGTGGAAAGGAAGGGAAGTTTTCCAGAAAGTGTACGAAGGTATTCTTGTGTTATCTAGATCAGTGCTTTTAAAAAGCAAGTCTGCAGACCAATGCCAGTCTACAAAATGTTTATACCAGTATGCAAGATGATAAATATAGTCGTTGAGAGAAAGCATGTAAGCAATATGGCAACTGGGCGTATCCGAGTGTATGATTTTATATTCCATGATAAGTGGCAACCGCAGACGCTGTTAGCAGCTCTGCTCGCCCTTGGGCTGCAGCCTTCTTCTGGACGGTCGGATTCTAAGTATTCCAGGCTCTGCAGACCATACCTAAAGTCCCAATGCCCCAGTTCTGTGAAACCAAAGTGCTAAGGAATATATATGAACAAATGGATGTTGGTATGTTCCCATGAATATTTATGATGCCAACATTGAATTCCATCTAACTTTTATATGTCACGAAATACTATTATTATTTCGATTGTTTCCCCCTCAATCTTAAAACTTGTGAAAATCGTTTGTAGTTCCTATGGACCGTACAAAACCAGGCGGTGGGCTGGACTTGGCCCTGAGGCAGAGTCAGTGACCCAGCTATGGCCCTGAGAACTAGGCGCAGACGCTGTTGTTTCCTAGTCTCTGTTCTTCTGTCTCTGAGATTTTCAGTTGCGGCTTGCTTTCGCGCTGGAGTTTCGATTGTTACTGGAGAATACTGTAGAGCACTCAGTGCTTAGAACATTATGTTAATAAAATCCAGGAGGAAAATATTCCAAGTATCCCTGTGGGAATGCATTTCAGGATTCACTGTGGCCTATTGATTTGCATGAACTTTGCTTAAATTTAATTTTTAAAATAGTAAAGAAGATGCAGACCGGAAGTTCTATTGTGTGCATAAGCAGCAAGCGCGGTGGTTATTCTGATGGACCTGGGAAGGGTAATAGAGATAACATTAGTTGAAACCCTACTTCCTGCTCCCTCCAAAATGAAAAAGTGATGTGTTTTGATGGTAATCAAATGCTAGAAAGTAAAATAGTTATATAAGCTTATGCCAACAACATAGAAAGTTGCTGCGATCCTCCTTCTGTCTGAGACCATGCTTCTATTGGGCCAGTCTGCAGCCGCAGCAAGCCTACGATCACATGCTATTCTCTTAATTGTCCCTTTAGCTTAGAAGGGGCTTCACTCTATCGTGGGCAGTATACCTCCTCTTATTACTTGATTCTTCACACATTCATCAAATGATTTCGCTTGGTTCTGTTTTCCTCGCTAATGTAGGGCCTTTTGCCGGGTCTCACCTAACGAATGCCAATAAATGTCAGCACATGAACTAATCGAGCCACCCTGTTAGCCAAGCCACTAGCCTGCTCCACTGTCTGTGTGTTTCTCATTTTCTTCCATGCCTTTCTCTCTTCACATATGCATTACACTTTTGGAAGGAGAGCTACTTGTAACATTTCAAACTTGGGGAGGCTTTCATCAAGTTGGAAAGGTTGCGTTCAGAGCTGATGTGGCGGGATCTCCTGTCAGAAGTGTGCTCCTTTTGCTCTGTCTGAAAACACAGAGGTTAACTTTTGAACACGTGCCATGGCATTTTTGGACTTAACACCCTTCAAAAGTGAGAACCGTGAACCAGACCAGGGTTCAAGGAGACATACCCTTGGAGTACGCGCAGGCCCCTTCAGGCTGTGTTTGAGTGAAGCATGTTTGATGACACACGTGCTGCCCTGCATGTCAGCATGTCCTGTGACAGAGACGGTACCTCTCCTGAAACCCGAGAACAACTTTTGGTTCCTCAATTCTAATATAGATCCATTTTCCAACACAGCAGGTTTTTAAATTGGCAACCATCCTCTTTTTCACGTGAAAATACAAGTCAAGCTGTTATAAATGCTTTCCTTTTCGTCCATATTTAGTTATATATTGGGTTAGCCCCATTATTCCCATATACTCACAAACAAAATGCCTTTTCCTATTGCGTTTTGGATATTGAGGAGCGTGCTGTAGTCACGTGTCGAGTCTATCAGCAACATGAAATGAGGTATACTGGCTGCCACTGGGGATTTTCAATGCTGTGTCCAGTGGAAATCCTACCTGACATGGTCGCCTTGCTCACACAGAGCGTTGTTCATGTAGCTAATGTTTATCAGGCTCTCCACATGTGGAAGGACTCACTCAGCTTCTAGCTTACTGAGGATTTTCTTAAAGATCATGAACTATTTTTCATAAAGTGTTGTTTGTAACTAGAGACACATGAAACAAAGAAAGATTGTATAAGTTAAGGACCAGTCCCCTTCAGAATGGTAGCCAATGACAATGCGTGTCTGTGCGTGCGTGCGTGCGTGCGTGCGTGCGTGTGTGTGTGTGTGTGTGTGTGTGTGTGTGTGTGTGTGTATGTGTGTGTGTTGAGAAAACTTTTGAGTTCCAGATCATGTACATTGTATTAGTTTGGTTTTCTGTTGCTGCTATGAAACACCATTGCCAAAAAGCAAGTTGTGGAGGCAGGGGTTTATTCAGCTTACACTTCCCAGTCACTGTTCATCATCCAAGGAAGTCCAGACAACAAGCAAGGCAGGAGCTTGAGGCAGGAGCTGCTGCAGGGGCCATAGAGGGGTGCTACTTACTGCTTGCTCGGCATGACTTACCCAGCCTGCTTTCTTTTTTTAATTGTTTTTATTATATTATTGCTATTTTTTTCTCCACACCCCTCCCTTCTTCCCCCTCTCCTCTTCCCCTCTCCCATGATCCCCATGCTCCCAATTTACTCAGGAGATCTTGTCTTTTTCTACTTCCCGTGTAGATTAGATCCATGTATGTCTCTCTTCAGGTCCTCTTTTGTTGTCTTGGTTCTCTGGGATTGTGAATTGCAGACTGGTTTTTGCACTTATGAGTGAGTACATATGATAATTGTCTTTCATCTAAGTTACCTCACTCAATATAATTTTTTCTAGATCCATCCATTTGCCTGCAAATTTCAAGATGTCATTACTTTTTTCTCCTGTGTAGTACTCCATTGTGTAAATGTATCACATTTTCCTTATCCATTTTTCGGTCGAAGGGCATTTAGGTTGTTTCCAGGTTCTGGCTATGACAAACAATGCTGCCATGAACATAGTTGAACACATGTTGTAGAACCCAAGACCACCAGCCCAGGGGTGGCATCACCCACAGTTGGTTCAGTCCTCCCCTATCAATAACTAATTAAGAAAATGCTCTATAGGCTCTCCCACAGCCCAATCTTATGGAGGCTTTTACTTCATTGAGGTTCCCTTCTCTCAGATGACTTTAGCTTGTGTCAAATTGACTTAAGACTATCCAGCACATGCATGTATATTCTGCATTGCATGTCTCATTAAAGCCCCGCACTTCTCAGTGAATTGAGTTCTCATCAGTATGGGAGAACTGATGATTGAATATAATCATGACCTGCTTGTCTACAGATTATCTGCTCTATGTTTCTAGACAAGTATTTTAGGATGTATATGATCATAAAAGAAAGTCAGAATATATAAAAATAAGTGAACTATCTTAACAGTTCCTTTCATTAAAGCATGTCCACTTGACCGTAACAGTTTCACTGTTATAACTGCAGCTGTCTTGGAAATCTATTAGATAAACAGTAACTACAGAAACTGGTAGTTTTATATTACCAGACTGCTTGCAGACTCCTCCTCTTTTTAATTCACTGAATAGTACTGTATAGGACCAGGTTTATAATGCTTCATTCCAGGACAGCGACGGTTCCAGTACCAGAGCTATAAAGAAATAGCTACAAATAAATCAGGGCAGGGTTTTGCTCACTCAGCCTGTTTCGCACTGTCAGCTCCTAAAAGGGGCCTTTCTCACATTCACGACTGTAGTCGGGTGGGAGACGTCACTAACACTGGCTAAGGAACCTCCGAGTGGGCTGCAACTCTCTCTGTTAGACAACTGCATCGTTTGTTCTCCTTTCCCCAGTCTCTGCGTGTCCACCTCTCTGCTGCTGTCGCAAGCTTCCACGGCTTTCATCTGCCCCTCGATCTTTCAGCTGCGCCTGGTTTATTCCTTTTCCTTCGAATCTGTTTATTTCATGATAGCGTTGTGTTCATTACTGTTTCCTTCTTTAATCTCTCATTTGAGATTTACTTTCTTAATCTGCCTCATTACTGATGTTGCCGTCTATAGTTTCTTTTATCCCATCAGGCCCTGCCCTCATAGGGACTTGGGGTGTAAAGGATGGGATTTTTCTTACTTCCTCCACACCCTCCCCTTCCTCTCAACCCCCAACCCTTGCTCCTACTTCTCTGCTTAGTTACTGTTCTTTTCTCTCTGTTACTCTTAAGTTGAATATAAAGACTCGAGAGGGTCTGTTTTCTACCATTCATTAGAGCTTCATTTTCTCTCTCTCACTCGACCACAGCTGACTAGACCGTGTGCCGTGGGCTTTACTCAGTGTGAGGCCTTGCTTGACCTGAGGTCCCGTGCATTGGAAGAGAGGCGGAGATAGAGTTGGGGCTTCATACAGCTGGTTGCATGGTCTGGACTTTGCAGCTCTTTTCAGTAACGTGCTAGAGTCCTGCCTAAGCTGTGCTCTACGTCTGTACACGTACGGTCTCTGGAGGAGTAAGCCTGTGGGGTTCGGCCTCTCTGCCTATGGGTTACTTTTATAGTTCATTGAGGTGATGGCAAGACGTTAATTTGTTTGGTTTTATTTCATTTATTTATCTGTGGAGCGGAGCACGCACACACATGGAGGTCAGAAGACCACTTCGGGTGTTGGTTCTCCTCTTCCACCATATGAATCATGGGGATTGAAAGTGTGGTAACAAACATTTTTACCCACTGTGGAGCCATCTTGACAGCCCTCATTTGTCTGGTTTTGAATGAAAAGGTGAGCCCAGATTCTTCCTTCCCTTGCCAAATCTTACCTCAGCAGCTTTTGTACGGTTTGCTGGGGCGAAGGGAATCTGTGTACCTCAACCATGACATCACCAGCCCTCAGTGAGGGAAGGAAGTGCCACCTGAGCATCCTTTCTCCATTCCATTTTCTCTCCTGCATCCTGCCACTCACCCACACACTCAGTGGACCCTTTGACTTACGGTCAATACACAGTGGCACGGATGCAGACCTTGTTAGCACAAACCCAGATTTAATACAATTGGCAGTTGGCTCCCCCTTCCCTTCATCCTTATTCCATTAGTTTCACAGTAATGAGATCTCACGTACATGATTGGATTTGTTAGTCTCCTTCGTATTCTGTTATAATGGAGTTTGTCTAAAATTAATTAGCTCTGCTTGGTTGTGACTCATCTCCCTTCTCTCATTCCCTCCCAGGCATATGTCTATGAAGGGTCTTTGCTCTGGGTAGATTCTTCAATCTTTTCCCCCAGGCTGCCAAAATGCCAGCCCAGGTTCGTTTTTCCTAAATTGGAGCCAGTCATCATAATTTTCAGGATGTATCCCCCTAACTTACCCATCTCCAATGCAATTTTTTTCTTGGAATCTTCTACACCTAAATACCACCTTTTAAAGATTCTAGAATGGTGTTCTCCTTAATTTGGTGGGTTTCCATTAACTTTTTCTAAAAACCTTTTAAATGGTGATTTTAAGTTTATCGCACTAGAGTGTAGGCAAAGATTTTGAAACAGTGGTTTGAATTCTCTCATCTTAACCTGGTTCTTGCTAGGTACTTGACACGTGTCCTTTTGCATATCCACAGCCCCTCTTAGTAGTCATTGGGACATTCTCTCCGCTGACATATAAGGAAACTGAGGTTTGAAAGACTCAGATCTCCCAGTCAGTCCCAACAGAAGGGAGGTCCAGGCCAAATGCAGGCTCAGGGAAAGGTCAAACTCTGGTCCTCCGGCTTCCGAACCACTTGCCTTTGTTTCTGGAGGATGTTGTGTACCTCAGTTCCCCTGCTAAGCTTCATTTATTTCGTCTCCAAAATGAGAGTCTGGCCTGCAAGATCCTTCCCAGCTCCGAATGTCAGTGTTTATGGTTAGGAGAATGCGAAGACCACATTTTACTTTAACATAAATTTATTTGACTTTACATTTAATAGGAATGACTATATATTTCAAGTTTGAATATATATTTACATACTTCCGCAGTCAGGAATGTTAGATTATGTAAACCTCTTTGTTTTCTGAACTCATTTTTCAGGTGCTTTGGAATTTCTCTGCTCTTCTTTTCCCCATCCAGTGCTCGTAGTAGCAAAGTTGGGAGTTTTTAATCCAACGTAGACTTTTGGCCTCTGTGTGCTTCTGTTTGAACATTACCCCGAACTAATAGTGCTTGAGGTAATAGTAGCTTGAGGCAATAACTAAGAAAACCTAAGAAGTTCATGTGGAAGTTAAACCCTCACCCATGACCCAAAGAAACGAGTTAGTTAATCAAGGATTACATTAAGGAAACAGCAGACCTTGAGTCTAAGGGTTTAAAACCTAAAAGAGAAAGTACGTGGTGGCACCGTGTTTTGAGTCATGCACGCTTACTCGGTAAGCTGCAAACTGCCTCTCTCAGTCTACAACCATGACCAGCGCCGGGCTCAGGAAGCAGTGGAAACAGCAGCGATGGTTAGAACAGAAAATAAAGAACGCGGAAGACCGCACTGGAAGGAATAGAGAGGACTCAAGGACGGGCCCGTAGAGGTAGGGACTGAATGGCTGAAGAATGGAAACTGACCCCTGTCTCCTGTGGCAGTTACAGACTTCTTTCTCAGTCAAGGGCTACCCAGCCCTATGGCCGCAAGACCTCAGCCTCCCTCATCTTTTGCCTTGGAATCCACACTGAGCATTTGGCTCTCACCTCTTTCCTTCTAAGCATCAGCTATATCCCAGGGGAAGAATCCATGGAAGCAGTGAACTCGTGTTGGCCCTTCTCTGGATAGCATAGTATTATTGGGTTCTTGTTTAGCCATGTTTTTCTCAGCTCCATTTTGAACACCTTGTACTTGCCAAGCACTTTACTAGACTTTAGGTGTACAATGATGAGCAAGAAATATTGAGGTGATGGATTTCCGTGTCAGCAAATTAGCAGTTAGAGAAGAAAGGGGATAAGGTATTAGGCGGGATAGGACATAGCTGACATTATAGTGAGGTGACACCAGACCATCTGGTCGTTTCTTTGCTTTTCAACTTTTGCTCCTCTATTCTGAGTCTCTTGAGCCCTCCATCTAGGCCATTTTTCTGTGTCGTTGATGAGACTTACAAGACTCCTTTTAGCTAAAGCCCAAGTATTTCTTCAAACATTGGCATGTATTTGGTTCCTTACCATACATAATAGTATTTACCATATAGATTTAAGGCTATGTAAGATCCCCTCCTGAATATATTTTCTACAGGTTCTTCTTGACTCTAGCCACCCATCCACTGAAGAGTTTTGAGCATCCAGTTTCACTCTTCTCATGACTCAATCCCTCATCCTGGGACAGTCTAGTGCCCAGGTGTGAAAGTCACCCACAGTGATACATCCATATCACACCTGTGCCCACACGGCCTCAGGGGTCACCCCAGAAGAGTGAGTAAAAGGATTGTAAGAGATGGTGGGTAACTTCAGGGGAAGTTCCAGACACAATAGGGCAGGTGCACACATGAACTTAGGGTGATTGGGACAGCGCAGACAAGACCTGCATAAGCCAGACAAAATCCCGGCATGGAGGAGACGAGGTGGATATGAACATCTACCATTCTACCGCTGTCTGCAGAGCTGTTGACAGAAGAAAATGCAGAAAGCTGAGCGCCGCTGCAGAGGGCGAATGGGGTGGGGGCTAGAGGAGAACAAGTGGATATGAGAGTAGTGGACACCTGAAGCCAGAGACTGACAGTATAAGGGAAGGAAGCTGGGGAGTTCAGGAGGAGAAAGGGGGAAACACGAAATAAACAGCCCATGCCCCATCAAGAATGTGCATCATGCTTGCTTTTATCTAATAGTTCAATAAGGAAGTTCATTGGAAAATCTTCTAGGGGGCCCCTGAACTGGAGAATTGGTCCAGGTTGAATCCATCCTGCCAGAGCTGCCAGGCTGTGGAGTCGCCGAAGAGGATTGTGATCCGTGGCAAAACCAGACATGGGCATCACTTATCACTGTGAACTTGGCTGAAGCCCTTGAAAAACATTTTGTCTCTAAAGAAAACAGTTTAAACCCAATAATCCTTGCTTCATTTACTTTTAATGGCAGGCCCATTCTGTGGGGGTTTTCTGCGTGAACTTATCTGACCTCCTATAAAAAGAAAATCTACCTCAGATGTGGGAATTCATTTATTATCTGTTCCATTCTGTTCTTTCTTGAGAACAGTAGGTTTTCCGTGTGTTTTCTGTATACATAGTCATGTTTTTAAGGATTGTGGGCACTTTTTTTGTGAATTTGGCCACGGCTTAATGATGTGTAATACTAGATTTCTTCATATTTTAAATATTTTTAAAGAGAATCATGCAGAAGTAGAGGGAAAGAAGTAGAAGAATAACTAATGTTTTGGTTTGACAAATAAGTAAGGTTGAGAAATAAACCGCTAACATTTTGTAAGAGAAAAATTGTTTCAAGGGACTGGAGAGATGTGTCACCAGTTGAGAACACTTGAGCTACTTTCAGGACCAGGGTCCTCGACCCCGCACTTGTACTGGCTGACTCACAACCACTAGTAACTCCAGCTCTAGAGAACCCAGTGCTGTCTCTTAACCTTTGCTCACACTTGCATACCTAAGCACAGCACACGCACGCACACTTGCATACATGCATACACACACCACATACAATAAGATCTTTTAAAACAACAATTCATTCTTATAAAATAATTTTTAAAAAAAAAACACTCTCCTGTACAGATACTTCAAGGGAACCTTGATAATAAAATTTCCTGATTTAATAACTGAAGAACTTTAAAGAACAATACAGCAAACTTTTTTTTATAAAACCTTAAACAGCTTTTATGAAACAGTTTGCTTTTATACAACATTAAGACTACAAACACATGATGAGGTGCTTGAGGCAGCTCAGCAGTTCAGAGCACTTATTTCTCTTCCAAAGGACCTAGGTTCAATTCCCAGCACCCACATGGTGGCTCACAATTGTCTGTAACTCCAGTTCCAGGAGATCCAGCTCCTCCTTCTGGTCTCCACAGACACCACAGGTGCATGGGGCCCAAACACATGCAGGCAAAGCAACCATCCATGTAAAATCCAAACAAGTATTTTTAAGACACTACGAGATGAAGCCAGCTGTATGATATGATCATTACACTTTTATTAAATGTACATTCCAAGTATTAGAGATTGGAAAGGAGTGGTATCACATTAGAAATGAAGAAATAGCACCACTTGGGTATGTGTCTCTGAAGAAACCCTAGACTATCTACTGTCTGACGCGTGAGGTGGAAATCTGCAGCTGAGAACAGTCTAATCCCGTGCTGCCGTGCTAAGGAATCTTCCTGGAGAAATGAGATCCATGGAACCCTAGGAAAGTCAACTCTAAATAATTCACGCGGGTTAACTGTGAATGCAGGGATGGTAAACGGAGTCTCGCACAGTTAAACAGGTGATGAGCACAACACACTCCAATACGGGTTGAAAAGTCAGCCCTGACTTCTGAGAGAGTTGGAACACCTCGGCAAGATATTGCCGGGTGAAAGCAATGGAAGGGTTGCTGATGGAAAAAATACGTGCAGCCTGTTTTTAAAATGTGGCTTCTTCATTCTTTGCCCACTCGACTAATATGAGAGTACTTACCCATCTTCCCCATGGGTAGCAGGGAGGACCCTGAGCTGGCATACAGCACTGCCATCCTTTTGTACAGTCTGTCCTCGCGTCACAGGCATGATCCAGTTGGATTTTTTTTTTTTTTTGGCTTTTTAGCATAGTAACCAAGGAGTGACGTAGATGGACAACTTTTATGTCCTCCCCCCCCCCCCAAGAAAAATGAAAGCAAGATCATTCTACATGTTTGTGGGTTTTTCTGAATTCTTAATTGGTTCTCCTAAAATCTAAATGCCGTATTATTTACGGATTTTATTATATAAGCCTCTAGCTCAAGAGAAAATCTTGTCACTGTTTTAGAATTAGCTGTACCTCCTCCAATAAGGACCACTGTTTCTGAGAATGTTTGAGCCTTGATCTGCTACTAGGGGTGAATGTTGTAGACATTGTTTACCCCGGATGGCATGGGTACGTGGCTCAGTGTTGCACTGTTGGGGCTGAAGGAAGCCCCCTCACAACATCACAACACCACCCCTGTGCTTTTCTCCCTGCTCTCTAACCTGTCCTCATGGCATAGTTTGGGCCTACTATGTTTAGTTTTCTGTTTGTTTGGCTGGTGGATGGGTTTTAATTTGTATGCACTCATAAGCATTTTGGGCTTAAGTATTTCAAATATTGTTTAAGCTACTGACCTAAGACTCATCATAGAAAGAAAACCAGGGAGTGGTGTAAAAGTGCCGAAAAACACATGAGCTTTTAATCTTGCGTCACATTCTCTCTCTCTCTCTCTCTCTCTCTCTCTCTCTCTCTCTCTCTCTCTCTCTCTCTCTCTCTCTCTCTCTCTCTCTCTCTGTGTGCATTTGCGTGTGTGTTATATTTAGTCCCCAATAACCTTTTCTCTCTTGAACACGTAATTTATCATTTATGATCTATGGGAGGCCCGTTTTGTAGCTGGTCACCATGCCAGAGGTACAAGCCATTGACATGGAGCCCCAGGGCAAGAGAGCCCTTGGCAAGGTTCTCTACCAAGTGGGTGTTTCCTTCAGTTCCATCAGGTCTGTGTTCCCTTGGGGGACTGTGTACCCAAAAGAGCACTGAGTTTTCTCTGTTGACTTTTTTCCAAAAGTGTGTGTTTTCTGCATTCCTATTTTATGGTTCCTTGCAAAGGAGGAACAGTTTCTTTCCTTATTTGGTTTGGATTTGATTAGCTATGTTTGGGATGAGTTTGGTCTTTTAAAGTCAAACAAATGAGAGAGGTAGCATAGGGTGATGCCCACAGCACTGAGCAAAGATGCAACAGCTCAGCTTCCAGCCAGTCAAAACAGAACTGCCCCTGCTTGACCAGCTCTCGGCCTTCGTCTACATGCAGATGGCGTGGGGCCATAAGGTTGAAACCCAGGTTGCTAATCTCAAGACAATATCAGAATTCCGTACTCCTTATAGTGATGGTGGTAATAGCAATGTCAACAATAAAGCTCTCAGATACTTTTAATACCCACAACAACACTGAAAGACGGAGATTGTTATTATTTTTTAGTGACGGCACAAAGGTTCGGGCAGCAGGCTCCGTTGTGGTTGAACCCACGTTGCTTCAATTTCCTACAGCTGCCCCGACCTTAGATTTTCTAAACTGTAGGTGTTAGAATCAGAGAAGTGTGAGTTTGAAAGTCACTCCTGCTTCTCAGCAGTGTGAACTATGGGCATCTTCCTAAACCTTTCTCTGGACATCATTCATCTGTGACATGTGACACGTGAAGTTGAAGACTGATACGCATCCCCCATGCGCATGCGTGTACACACACACACACACACACACACACACACACGGAAAAGGTGCAAGGAGACAAAGGGTGATTTGGCCTTGCTTCCTTAGGTGCGAATATTGTTTCTCAGAAAAGGGGCCTAACATGAATATTTATAATATAAAATTGTTTTATGGTCTCTTAAATATCCATCCCTCACAGAAAGCAAATTCTTGCATAATTGATTTCTTAGATTTTTTTAAGTCTGTGAATAAACTTCTGAGATTATGTTAGGCTTTGCAGTTTTTTGTTGCTGTTACTTTTGAGAGATAGGGCTACCCACATGCAAATCCGATGGGAATAAATTCCTTGGTCCTTTCCGACAGTCCCTTATATCTCCAAATTCATGAAGGAGTACTGAAAACAGTCAGCTGTGTTCCAGAGAGTCACTGAGAGCTGTCTGCCAGGCACTCTCCAGGCACTGAAGTGCTACGGGGCTTCCAGCATCTCCCTAAAGAGACCTGTGAAATTGTGCTTTCAAAAAAAAAAAAATGCATATGTTAGACACTGCTGAAGAGGACGAGCTTGCTTCTGTATTGTCTAGTCAGCTAGGGGCTGAACAGTATCCTACTGTTAATAATTCCAACTATTTAAATCACTACTTATCACTACTTCAACCCTGAGCAAGCATGTGTCTGCTTATTAGCAATCGCTGCTTCTGAACGGGGGTGGGTGTAAAGAAAACAGCGCCTTCAGGAAGTGGGAAAGTGCCAGGATGTTAGTGTGTTTACCGTGAACCAAGTAACACCCAGTGGTCTTGGATGGGTTAGTGATTCATTTATTAATGATTACTTCTTTATTCTGCAGCATCCACCAAGTAGTAAAGGCTCTTAATTGTCTTCTCTTTTCATGTCTGGTCACTCTGCAGCTCCGTGTCTCTTATTAAAGACATTACTGAGAAAGGCCACCTCTCGGGAAAGGCTGTGAATTCACCCATGTGAGAGATCTCTGCATAAGTTGCCTAATTTTGAAAAGTCCAATCATAGCCGTCATTGTCCCCATGCACTTTAGCTCTGTGATGTGACCAGTTTGCATGCTGAATCTGAGGCAGCCAAGCCTCCTAAAGAAAGATGTATAGTGTGCTCTATGCATCATTGCCGAAAGAATTTTGCTTTGAAGCCCAGTGTGAACACTTAATTTTTATTTGCTATTATAAAAGAGTCTCTTTGAGCTGACAAATATGAAAATATGACTGTGATTTGGGCAGGCATCCAGAAACTTGAGAGAGAATGATGCCTTTATCTCATGAACGTCTTCTGACTACCGCATTATTCTGTTAATAGATGGGGAATGGTAATAACATCCTTCAGGCCGCCTCTGTTAGAACTGGTCTTCCTACAAACTGCAGGGAAAGACGTATGTGTCAGGTGGTGAGAGTTGAGCGCACATTTATTTAAATCTCCTGTCTTTGGGCAGCTGTTAAGTTTATTGAAGAGCTCTGGGTGGCCAGGTTTCTATTTTTCCTCAATTTATATGCTGTCCTCTCTGGAATTTCAGTTAAGCACTAAGAGACTGTGCTTGTCGGTAGACAAGCATTTTTACATGCTTAGGATTTCTCATGCAATGACAATAACAAGTCTCGGGCTTCACAGCAGTTTCCCCAGGATCTAGGGCTTGTGTGTTTTTCTCACATCTTCTGCAGATGTGTCCAAAGGCGATTCTGCATACTGTGTCCTGTTGCAACAAATAAAGACTTTATAAAGGGTTAAAGAGCACTCCAGGGGAAAGAGTCTTCCTAGATCAGCTAAATAATGCATGCTGATCATTTATCAAAAGTCTTTTATTAAATGGCTCCCATGATTTTAACGTTTATGAAAAGCCCCTGGTGAAATCTTGATGACCTCCTTTTCATAAAAATTGTCAGAGTAAAAAAAACAGAATTATTTTCTTACTAATCTGGACTGATTTAGGGTCAGAGCTTAAGGGGTTCTGCCTACACAGCCCTCATTTATATAACCTTGGGAATATTCGGAATTTAAATGTAGCCTTTGGACATACTGTTTAAGCCAGACTTTGGAAATACCTTACAGATGTTATTGTGAAAACATGTGGTATCAGCCATCATCCTCTACAACTGAACAAAGCAACTTAAAAGAAAGCACAGAGCCCCATTCCGAGAGACCTTTAAATCTGATTGATACTGAAGTAAGCATTCTAATCTTTTGGAATGTTTTTACTCAGTCTTTACTGATAAAAGAAAAAACTTTTCTCTAAGGGTCTAATGAGGTGGCTCAGTCAGTAGTAAACCTATTGCTGCCCAAGCCTGAGGGACTGAGTTCAACCCTGACTACCTACCCCGTGAAGGGAGACAGTGCACACCTATAACTCCCATGCTAAGGACATGGAAGCAGCTAGATCCCTGAATCTCCCCGGCCCCCAAGCATAGCCAAATCAGTAAGCACCAGGCTCAGCGAGAGACATGCCTCAAAAGTTAAGGTGAAGAACAATCAAGAAAAACTCCTCCGCATTAATTTGTAACATCCACAAACAAACACATATCCATAATGCTTGTGCACGTGTGCTCACGACTGTGAACATGTATACCATACCAAGGATTATGTTCGTTTTCTCTTCATATTGGCATATACAGATAAATGTTATCTCAGAGATATCAGGCCTAATTTTACATGAAGGTTTATGTTTGTGTCTCCAGCCCCCACATGGCAGCTCACAAACCACCTGTACCTCCAGTCCCAGGGGATCTGAGGCCCTCTTCCAGCCTCTATGTACATGCAAGCAATATACCCATACATATAAAAAATTTTCATGTTATAAGTGATGGCACCAAGTCTACAGTAATCTGGTTTATTATGAGTCTTTTTAGGGCAGATGAGGTGACTCAATAAGCTAGGTCTTCAAGCCAGATAGCTTTAGTCTGATCCCCAGAGCCACATGGTGGAGGGAAAATACTCATTCCCCACAAACTGCCCACTGATTTCTACGTGCACGCACACATATACGGTTTAGAGTAAATCCTATCAAGTGGCCCAACTGTGTCCAGTGTATTAGGATGTACATGGCAAACCGAGATAACCCTGCTACAGAGAGATTAGAAGCTGCCCATCAGACTGCTTCTGCAATTGTCCAAACAAAGCTTGAGGCTTCTCTGTGAAGAGCTCAGTTTTGGAGTCATGGTGTCCCCGTGGCATCACCGTCCCGGGGGTTTGCTCTGTGCTCCGAGGCGGACACTGTTCACCGTTACCTGTCATGGGCACAGCAGGGAATGATAGAGACCACAAATGTTGGTATATCCCACTTTCAGTTTCCAAATTTGGCCAGTACTTTTTGATCAAGGCACAGAGTCTTCCAGAACGTTTATAATTTTGTAACATCATTTCATTGGCATAAATCCGTGCCTCAAGCCAGATGGTGATCTGCTTACCAAGGCTTTTTTTTAAATTTTTTTTTTCCTTGCTTGCTTGTCATTTAGAAAGCCTGAGCCTGGAAATACTAGGTCCATTTTGTTACTGGTCTCTGCGCCAGAGGCAAAAGCCATTGGCAAAATTCTAAGCAGAGGGGAGCTGTTGGCAGCCAAGGGCTTGTGGGCGTTGCTTAGTTCCGCTCCGTTTATACTCCCATGGGGGAGTTCATATCCAAAGCATTTTAAGTTTAGTTTTCTACTGCCTCCTCTCACCCTCAGCAAAAAACACGTTTTCTGCATTTTTACCCTGGTTCTCCTTTACCACGCAGAAGTCCCTGTCCTTGTACAGTTTTGAGTCGTTTGAAAATACTCGTAGTAATGTTGGTGTTTGTTTGTTTGTTGTAATGGGACAGCATGCCTTCCTTCAGACGTAAAAATTACCCCTTCTGCTGGGCAGTGGTGGTGCACGCCTTTAATCCCAGCCCTCAGGAGGCAGAGGCAGGCGGATCTCTGTGAGTTAAAGGCCAGCCTGGTCTACAAGAGCTAGTTCCAGGACAGGTCCCAAAGCTACAGAGAAACCCTGTCTCAAAAAAAACCCAATCAAACAAACAAACAAAAAATTACCCCTTCTTATTTTTTAAATGAGCACAAACACCAAAATTCAAAGTCCACCAAAGTGTGGACCAAGTCCCAGAAATCATACTCTATATAAAATAAAAAATTTAAGCTCTAGCCCTGAGTTCATACATAATTTGGGATGGGCTTGGCCTATCCAAAAGCCCATGTACATAGGAAATTATAGGAGATCGACACGATAGGAACCTGCTCCTTTAGCCTACAAGCTTATTTGAAGGACATATACTGAAAAATAATGAATCAACACAAGTACAGCTTGTCTTCTAGGAATGAGACAGTGTCTTGTGGTTCGAGGAACAATTACATTTGAGAAATTTTCCCTTAAACTTTTAAAATAAAATAAAACATGTTAGTGGTATATACTAGTAACATATATGTTATATATTAGTATGTATCTTCTTATAAGTCAAATTAAATTGGGACTTTGTAAGTTATTGATAAGGGTTAAAATCTAAGATGAGTTATGACAGTAAGCTGGTATGTAAACATTCTCATTTTGTAGGCTAGTTGAGAGCTTGTCTAGGATAAAGCCACTTGAATCTTTAGTGTCCAGATTACAGTGGGTAATGGAAAGGAAAGAGCGGTTAGCCCGAGTTGCCTTGCCCACAGCAATAACTTCTGTACTTAATTAGCACTTGTATTAATTGACTTCCGACATACCGAACAGCCTTGTATATGCTCTTTAGTGACTCAGCTTCAGATTATCTCTAGTTCCAAAACTAGGACCTTCTGCCTACTCCTGAGTGTAGGACAAGTGACACTTATTTAATTTAAGCAATATTGCTTTTTCATCTTTGCTTCTGCTAATGTCTCAAGGGATCTAATGTCACTGAGCCTTAGCATAAAAGCCCCATGTAAATTATTTGGCTCCCTGTTAGTATTTAATATAAAATGGACCTTGAATAAATGGACCAACCTATTCTGGAACAGACTGTAAAGAAAGAGAGCCCTTCAGGCCAGCCACAGGTATGCCCATGCATGACTAAGCATGACTAAGCTCTTAGACTCCCATGTTGTGTACAGGGCTCTGCTAGATCTTCACATTCCACCCTCTGGCCTTAGATGTGTCTGCCGGGACAGAGAGGCCAGGTTAATATCTGCCTGGCTTCCCATGGTGTAAGCTACCCATCATGTGATCTCCACCCACTGCATGACCCTTGGTCAAGTTCCTAGTCTCTGAACACTGTCATCAGATAAGAAAATTGTCTTTGAGGAACAAAAGGCAAATTGCTACTACACCATGGAAGAAGAGATCTTTTTTTTTTAAAGTGGTAACCCATTTCTGATTGGTAAGTGTATTTACAATTACTGCTTCCTAGTATATATATGGGCAAGCAACACTTTGGCTTTGAGTATGTTTTTAATAGCATGGTAAAAGGGGCACTCAGCTATCCTGACTTCTGTTTGACCCATAAGAGAAATACATATATTCAGGTTGTGCTTTTCTTAGGTGTCTACAACCACCAATGCATTATGTAATTCTTGACTTCTCAGGGCAGGGCCTTGAGCTTTGAAATGCTCCCACTGAAGGGAAAACATCACCCCCTTATTTCTTCCCACTGTCCTTTGCTTCTATCTATCCAATCTACATTCTTTGATGTGTTTATCTTTTTGAACTTATTCCCTATCTGGAATGCTTATCTAAACAAAGAGTTAGATGGTTCTGATCACCGAGACCTAGAGAATTGCTTCCTTTTGAATTCATAAAAACTTTAAAGATGATCTTTCCTGGATTCTCTGTCTTTCTGTTTACAGAAGCATGGAATTTCAGAACAAAATTAGAGTTGTTTTGCTAAAGTCAGTACATGTAGGCCCATGTAGACTGGCAAAGTCATTAGACTTTAAGTGGCCATGCAAACTCCCACGGGCATTTGGATGACACCGTTTTTACAGCATTTTACATTTCACTGTGAATGTGAACCAGGCGTCGGGGAGAGAGGTGGGATTTAGGCGGTATAAATACACTACAAACGTGGAGATGCTGGGAGAGACGATCCAAGGCCCTCTTCTGGGATTTTAAGTTCCTCCTTGGACCAATCACCACGCAGCCACTTCCTGGAATAACAAGGGGATGCTGGTCTCCTTTTCAAGTTTACCCCATAAATCTGTGAAGAGAGAAGGAAGGAAACTGGGAGGGCGGCAGGAAGGGGGAGAGGACGAGAAACACGAGTACGCGAGTGGGCATCAGTGATAATTTATGTAACTTAGGTAACTGGCTCCGTTTGTTTGTAAAAGCCTTCAACGTTCTGTCTCAATTTATGCCTCACACTTACAAAGGGTATTTGGCAAAGCCTCTCCTTCTCTTTAACCTGAAGTGATCTGCTGGGTCTAATCCTTTATTTATTCACACTTTGAGCAAGGGTCGAAAACTACATGTGAGTAGCAGGGGGTGGGGGATGGGAGTGGCGGGAGGCTCCCTGTAGAAAGATCACGGCCAGAAGAGCGGCACGGACTTCCCACCAGCAGGCTTGCATTAACTTTGTGATTAAATAAATGCAATGCAAGTTTTCAACCTAAAACACTGTCCTCACTTAGTGTCTGAACCAGCTAAGAAGCCATAAGTCATCCATCCCCATCTTCCCAGCTTTCTTTTGGCATTCCAAGTTCTCTTCAGATCTTAAATTAACCAAAGGCTGCTCTCAAAGCCCATGTCTGCCATGAAGTCCCCAGGAGCATTAGCCGCCACCAGCCCGTCACTGTGCTCAGAGGGAGATTGGAGGCAAATCACAGTGTTTACAGTTAAGGTGTTACGGCTTCTACACAAGTTCGGAGCCAGGTGCTCAGCGTGCAGCATGTCTACCTAGTGCACACAGTAGTGTCATTAGCATAGATGAGGTTAGCCTCATCTAGGTCATGGGTCATGTGGTCAACAAGGGGCAGAGCTAGAACTCAGATGGAGACTGTTAGCATATGGGGGTCTCTGCCCTAGAGAGGCAATCTTGGGTTGCTGCAGCCCTCATTCAAGCTGTACTTTTTTTTAAACTCATGATGATGCTGTTTTCACCCAGTTTTACGTGTTTCTCTGTTCTCCATGCTGCGTTGCTTTGTACCTGTGCTTCCAAACACATCGAAGACCAAGCTTCTTGTCTATACAGTTTTCCAGAGAACACAGCATAATCCCAGACATAGATCTGTGACCACCATTTACAGGGTGGTGATGAACTGCTGTAGGAAGTGCTGAAGGTGAGAAAAGGGGGTTTAATAAGGACATAGGAAACTGCCTGGGAAAGGGGACTGCAGTGGCGAAGGGTTGGAACCAAGGGCAAGTGCTTCAGCAGAAGTGACAGAACCAAACGAGTAAGTATTTATGGGAAAGACTCTGTAGCCGAAGGAAAGGAAAGGGAGGGACTGTGTGTGTGTGTGTGTGTGTGTGTGTGTGTGTGTGTGTGTGACTGTCTGTCTGTCTGTCTAGATTATGTTTGTGATTATGCAAGGCCAAGTTTTGAGTGGGAAGGAGGTAGACAGAAGTAGTCTAGACAGGCAATAGAGGAAGGCCAAGGCTCCATTCTTGAGATACAGCCAGTGAAGATCAAGAGGAAAGGATGTAGAAACACACTGGAATTTCACCTGTGGGGTCTCGGCTCTGTTAGCGCACTCCAGCACTCCATGCAAACTGGGAGACATTCCTAAGTGGGAGGTGGGGTAGTAATTGCAAGACCATGTGAATGAGCTCAGTGTACTGATCACCTAAGAATGAACTTATGTCATATGTGCTTACCACAGCAACAATAAATTAAGTGAAAAAAAAAAGGGTATTGAGAGCACAAAAACTATTAGTTCTTTCTTATTTTTTAAGATCATAGTTAACTCAAGGTAGAAACAAGTAGTTTATCCCATTAGGTCAGTACCTTAAGGCAGGCTGTGCTCTGGTTCTGCTTAATATTATAGGGATTTTCCCATGATCTGTAGGACAATTTTTTTTTTTTTTTGAGACAGGGTTTCTCTATGTAACAGCGCTCGCTGTCCTGGAACTCACTCTGTAGACCAGACTGATCTCAAGCTCACTGAGATTCACCTGCCTCTGCCTCCCTAGTGCTGGGATTAAAGGTGTGTGTCACCACTGCCTGTCTGGAAACTTTTTACTGGGATCCATACATAACATCTTTTTTTTTCCCCCTTGGTTTTTCGAGACAGGGTTTCTCTATAGCTTTGGAGCCTGTCCTGGAACTAGCTCTTCTAGACCTGGCTGGCCTCAAACTCACAGAGATCCACCTGCCTCTGCCTTCCAAGGGCTGGGATTAAAAGTGTGTGCCACCACCACCCGGCTCACATAACAAAACAAGCTGAAGTCAAACATGAAAGAGCACTAGTAAGGGGAGAGAGATATAAGCACCCCTAAGCTGTGTGTGTTCCATTCTGAAGCCTTTTCTGTCTGGTGTTAGTTTCAGATGAATTGTTACTTTAACAATTCCAACTTTAACAGTTGGAGTCAGCAAAGGGAGCTTGATCCCCAGGCTCTATTGCACAATACCATTGGGCAAAGACAGCCCGGTTACTGTGCAGAGCTGGGGAAGGGACAGATGTGGTCGGAGAGAGCAACCCTGAATAGGAACAAAAAGCACCATCGTGGAAAAGGCCATGAGGAGGAAAGCGGGGAGACTAAATATGCGGAACTAGCCTCACGCTCCGAGCCTCCCTAGCTAACCCTGCCTTTGCTCACTTTACCCATCTGGGTCTGGGCTCTCTGGAGCTGCTCACGTGATAGGGCTAAGGGATGATTTGTAAATTAAGTCCCCTTCTGGCTTGAAAATTCTGGCTCTAAGGATATATTTTCCATATCAGTTCTTTGGAATGAATCTTATTTTCAACTCATGTAAACAGTTTTTGAATGCTGTTTGGAATAATTAAAGTAACACTAAGAAAGACTCGAAGAGTAATCAGCCGAATTGTGAATATCTCCCATAATGTCGTTTGTGCGACAATCTGCTAAAAAAAAAAAAAATTAAGCTAATAAAAGTAAGAGAGAAATACCAAGTGAGTGTGTTTTGAGAAAGCTAAGGAGCTTCGCGGCAGCTTTCCAGACACCGAGGCTCTGGCTGCTCCCAGCTGCTGCTCAAGGTGCCTCTAGGCCTTGCGAAATCTGACTGAGCATCAGACGGATACCTCTCTCCTGACACTTTTATTACCTCCTTTCCTGGAAGTCATAGCCTAAGACAGGGAAGAGAGCTCATAGCCACGCCTCATTTGTCTCCACTGTTCTGCCGTCTGCGCGCAATTTCTCATTCGGTCCTTTTCTGAAACTGTGGGTGTGGATGTGTAGGTATCTCTTAGCTTTTTTAATTTTGCAGTGCTCCCCTGGCCTGAGAAAGAGTCATGCTTTAAAAAAGAAAATGTATTAGAAAATTAAAAGTTGAGTTTGTGTTGCCATTGTTATTTTATACGTTATAGTGGATTTTTGTGTTGACATGCCTAAGAATATGCCAGAGATGAAAGACTGAGGTTCCTCTGAAATGAACTGCCTTCCCCCCAAGAAAGCTTCATGAATTTGACAGCTTCCAGCATATATAATTCATCTCTTGCACCCAGAGATCATTTTACCAACTAGCCCTTGTTGAGGCCCATGGCCATGGGGTAGCGCAGGGCCATGGCTGCTGCTCTCCGATGGCGGCCACAACAGGAACCCGCTATGTGTTTTTTGTGCTCATACAATACAAGAGCTTTCAGCAAGGTAGCAGGCTTCCCTGAGTATGCATGTGGCAGGTATTCCCCTAGGACTGCCTAGGGCTAGGCATCACGTTAATCCCATTGGCTGTTAGGCTCTGGATGACTTCTCTGAAGCACGATTAATAAAAACTCAAACAGAGGAACTAGGGTTCAACATGAAGGTCAGAAAAGCAGCCAGCCACTGGCTCTTACCTCCCCGTCAATCCTGCCTCTAGGAATCTTGGAATGAGACTGAGACTGAGAGCTGTCTCCTCCGGTTTCATAATCCTCGCTAGGGCTGGGATTAAAGGCATGCACCGCCTGGTTTCTGTGGCAAACTAGTGTGGCTGCTGGGATTAAAGGTGTGTGCCACCATGGCCTGGTCTGTAAGGCTGACCAGTAGGACTGTTTTATTCTTTGATGTTCAGGAAAACCTTATTTATTAAAATACAAATGAAATGCCACTACACTTCTCTGCGAGCCACCATTGTGGTATAAGCTAAATGCAGCTGCACTGTCCAGCAATGTGATAATCGGAACTAAGTAATATGTCTGTATTGGCTAGGGCAGCATGAACTACCATACAGTACAGTCTTGGTGATGTTCCGCTATGTTACCTCATAGTCTAGTGTGGATAGAGGGGAACACGCGTTAGCCAAGGATCCTGATACTGTCCATCTTATTGTACTCTCCCCTGGGTCCTTAGGACCTGCTCTGTTCAGCTCCGTGTGAAGAGAACGAAGAAGACTGTGCATAGAAAAGGGATATCCCATGAGAGAGCCAAGACTAGAAATGGCCCTTATCATATGTACCCCATTCCCAAAATGGAGGACCTGGCCACACCCAGCCACTGCAGAGTCTGTGAAATGCAGTGTTGCCTTTTGCCCTAGAAGAAGAAGGCTCAGATGTTGGTGTGTACTTGTATACTCTACTACAGTTATCAAAGGCGCTTGCCCAGTGGCTGGCACAAAGGTAGGGTGTGTGTGTGTGTATGTGTGTGTGTGTGTGTGCATATGTGTGTGTGTGTGTGTGTATATTTAAAATAGTTCCAGAATCCCTCTTGAACAACTACAATAATGCTTGCCATTAATGCAGCAACTCAGACTGCAAAAACCTCAATTCATTTTTCATGGGAGAGTCATTTTTCTAAGAGATTCGTTTATTTTTATTTTAAGCGGGAGTGGTTTCCATGCGTGCAGTGCTCACGGAGGCCAGAAGAGGGCATCGGACCACCTGAACTGGAGTAACAAAGTTGTGACCTCCTTGTGGGTGTGGGGAACTGAATCCTGGTCCTTACAGAGCAAGCAGCCTGTGCTCTTAACCACCGAGCCATCCGTCCAACCCTACAAGAACTCTTTTGGCCCCCCCAAAAAAGTAAGAGTGTAAATTATGAAGGAAAACTAAGGAACATACAACACAAAGTTGGAGCCAAGACAAAGAATATCATGCAAGGACCTTTCTTCTTGCCCACGACGATATCCATACCTTTTATACGTGGGGAGGAGGTTTTCCAGTTTGGGCTATTTTACCAAAATTAAATAATAACTAGAATATGACAGCCACCTACTCCACCCTCCAAAAAATTATAAAATTGGTTGCTGGAAGGAAAGAAATACTGTTCGGTGTCTTCTCATGAGTTTTTTATCTTTAACAACAACAAAAACAAAAATGATCTGTTTAAGGACAAAAAAAAAAAGTTGAGAAAACTCTAAACAGATAAAAAGTCTTCTGTGTTCTAAGCCCCAGGTTTGAATCCCAGCTCTCTATTAGGAAGCTGTCCATTCTGTTCATAACAGTAGCAATATTTGAGCAGCGACCCAGGACACTCACTGGACAGAAGGCTTTACTGTGTTGATTGCCAACCTCATCAAGGAAAGCTGTCATCTTCCTAGTTTAAAAAAGGTGTTGGCTGACCTGTTCACAGTCCTGTGGCTGGAAGACAGAGAGATGGTGATGCCAAGGGGACTCCAGAACCCAGTGTGGCACAGACAAACTCACCTCCCTTCACTTCCCCTTTCCCTCCCTGATGTCACTGGATGGAAGCCACCACGCTTGTGCCTGCCTTGAATCTTTGCTCTCAAAATCATAACTGTTTGTTCAAAGTGCACACACACGCATGCTGCTCCCATCTTCCCTTCTCTTCCTTTCCTTCCCGGCTTTGTGTCACCTCTGCCTCCCACTCCCAACCCCATGTTAGTGTAGAAAGTGCTAATTTTGCTTTGTTTTCTGTTCTTCATAAGAAAGTAAGCAGATTCAGGCTGCTCTGCACCCAGTTGGAGCGCTAGATTTCTTGGCAGAAACCGATAATTTCTCACAGAGACTAGCTACTCTCACATTTGTGCATAGGACTGCAAATACCTAAGGTTCTGCAGACTGCTCCAAATTCGTTATAATGGCTTCCTTAATTTCTTCCAAGCCTGGCAGATCCGACCGGGAGGGCTTCTGCTATTTACTACGCAGTCTATTGGATAACACCTTTGGCACACACCTCTGAAACTTACAATGTGGTACTTGAAGTTGTTAAAGAAAACCGTGTAACTGCTGATCTTTGCAATATGGTTCCTGTTTGCACAGAGACGGATAGAGATCTGTAACAAAAGCTCCGATCCAGAGGTGTATCGTGTCCCATACAGTTGCCAAGAAAGTATTCGTCCACACCTTATGCTGCTGAGATAGATCAGTGATGTTCTCCTTCCCAAGTGAGGGCAGAAGCAACAGGAAATAAAGAAGCCCAGTGGAAGTAGATCATAGAAAGCCAATTAATTGTTCATCTACTTGTGCTAATGCAACTGTACTTAGAGCATCAATTTGTCTTGATGCTTGTAAAGCTTAATGGACCTTCAAAAGGCATGCCTTCTTGTGTGTTTGTTTGTTTACTGTCAGTATCACCGAATTACAACTCCCATACTTGAATGCATAGTCTCTGATTGACTCCCTAAGTTAAAAATATCTTTCAAAAATCTCATCTGGTTTGGGTCCCTAATGTTCTCCCCGGTAATTCAACTCCTGGATTTCACTTGCCAGATGTCAATGCCTTGTGCTGCTGTTTCTCCAGAGCCAGATCCCTGGGGTTAGGCATTTATGAGTGTCCTGGCCTGCTTCTGCTTCAAAAGCCTTGCCATGGTCCTCAGTGTGATTGGAGAAATCCTGTAACATCTTAGAAACATCACCTTCTCATGCTCCCCCGAGTCGACACCACACTCATTTGCACATTTGTGTAAATACTTTCAAATATTGCCTGCCAGATACTTTTAGTGTCTACCTTTTTTAATTCAGATTTCTCTGCTTCCCTTTCCTCAGAGACTTGCCTGCATTTGTCCCTGAGTCATTAGCAGTTAGGCGCTTGGTGTCTAGCTCTCTTGGCAGTGGTACAAGCTGGAGCCTCAGCTATGCCTTGGCCATATGTTCTCATGGCATATGCCATGTGATTTCTAAGAATGGGCAACTCAGAGCATCCTTCCAGTTTCCGTTAAAGATTGATAGCTTGGGATCTGCAGTGTGTGTCAGCGTGAGGCTGCCTCATGTCTATTTACCCAGAGTGTTTTGAGGAATGTGGCACACTCATAAAATATGGAGCAAGAGGGCCCCCTTCCTTCCTCTGTCAGAGGAGTTTGACAAGTGAGGGACCCAAACATTGCTAAATCCTTCTGGAGACAAGACTGAGACACCATGCGGGCACTTCTGAGCATCCGCGGGGCTCCGTCGTAGTTGCTCTTCTCAAGCCAGACTGGCACAGTGCTGCCTCCTGGAGCAAAATAGATTTAAGGAAATAACCGAGTAGCATTTTTTAAAAAAGAGTCCTGATCCCTGATGTCAGGCCCCTGGAATGGCAGTACCATATGGATGTTTTAATGACAATGCCCTGTGAAGGCAGAAGCCTTGGACTTTATGTTTGGCCAATGCCACAAAGTCAGCGTAGGCTCCTAGTACCTGCTGGCAGCACCTGAGTCTGAGCGCCCGTCCCTGAAGAATGAAGCCCTTGTCCACAGGCCTGCATACCTTATCTCCCCCCTTACGGTCGTGAGCTGATGGAGTCATTCTCCATCAAATCTTCTGTGTTGAAATTCCTAAGAGAACTTTTTGATGATTCAGTCTATCGGCATGTTCCACTAATCTTCATATCTGAAGTGATATCAGAGACACGGTTAATGAGTTGCAGCTCTCAAGTAAGTTGCTACAGTCAGACCTAAAAGGCTTTTCTCAGGCAATTCCAGAGATCCACTTTCCCTTATCTCCTTGGTTTCAGGGCCTTCTAGAAAACAAATGGCTGGTCCTTTTCCAAAGGGACCGAGTTTCCTATCTGGTGCTTTTGTTCCCCAGAAAGAAAAGAAAATGAAAACAGTTTTCTTCCCCTAAGACTGAATCCAGAGCAAACTGAAGCTCTGTGCCCCCTCATCCCATTCACCCCTCCCTTGTAGACCACCTCATATAGAGCAGTGTGACGACAGAGCTCGGTGGTTTGTGATGGAGGTCGCTGATGCGCAGACCAGACTGCAGCGGTGAAGGACCAACTGTTGGCATAGTTGAAGTTCCCTGAGTGGCTTGTCAGTTCTCTCTGTGTTATGCCTTGTGCATCCTGGGGATGTTAAGAGCCTTTGAGCGCAATTATATAGGATTTCTGTCTGCCATCTAGCCTTTTGCTTGTTCCAAACAAGAATCTCTACCTTTATTTTTCAGAATACTAGGTTAGGCCCGTGTTTGCTGGCCAGCCTTAATCCTAATACCGATGCCTTAAATGGTACCACTTCCCCGTCCTAGTTAATAATTTCTTTTAAAAAAAAATCTAATACTCTGTGTTCTGAGACCTCATTTTCCGTTTCTCTTTCTGTTCTATATTTTCATTCTTCCTGTAGATACAGCCAGGTTGAATTTTAAAATGTTCTCTTAATTAAATCTGTTCTGAGTGTCTTGTGAGTTTTAGAACTTCTACTTTAGAATAGAAGCCAAATTGGGAAGCAATGGGTGAGCACATAAAGCCAGCCAGCAAGTCAAAAACCAACTTGAGAACAAGTTGATCTTTCTTCCTTGGTATACTGAAATTCAAAGTATATGTCACATGTTGTCCTGGGTGAACTTACTCTTCACAGGGCAGATTCTTAAAAGAATAGAGGATTAAGTATGATAATGATTCATATCTTACATTTCTTTCAATCCAGAGTAAGCAAACAGAAGCAGCTGGGATGGAAATCTCTTCGGTTGGGTCATAAAAATAAAAGCTCTTAGAAGCAACAGATTTCCCCCAAAACAATGTAGATGTTGTTTAAGAAAAACTGTTTAAAAATACATGTTAGGTTGTGGTTTTAAAGGTCATTTTGTATTATATTTTCATAACCTATAAATTGGACCGTCTCTTGCATGCACTAATGACTTTCCATGTAGGTAAATCCCATACCCTGGAGGTGATTTTGATCTTTTGCACACACGTAACACACCTGAGAGTTTCTATCTTGTGCCCTGGCAGCCTGGAAGTCTTTTAAAGCCTGTTCGTCTCTGTCCACAGCACAGGGCCTGGTACACAGTGAGGTCCTCAGCAAACTGAATAAAGAAAGTGGGAGAGACTTCTTCCTGTCTCTGAGGATATCTCACCTTGCTGTAGCTTGGTGTGGCTAGATCCGAGTTCTAGCATCTCTGTCCAAAGATTAAGGGCAAGAAAGGGAAGAGAAGACTGTAGCCATTGTCTTATTATGTTAGCAGTTGCTTCAGCGAGCCCTCACTGAGCATATGGTCCACACGAGTCTTCCTCCAGATGCTAGCTTAGCCAAGGGAATGAGAGGGCATGTTTTGCGGAAAGCTCTCTCAGACCCAAAATCTGCCTTCATTCTGGAAGATTCACATGCTAGTAGGGGAGTGGAGAAAGAATCAAAGGCTGTACAGACGTGGGATGAGTAAGCAATCCATGCTTGAGGGAAGGGACTTCAAAGGAAAGGAGGCAGGGGAGAGCTAGCAAGAAGAGGCTCCTAAATGGATCTGTTGGGTAAGTAGAAAGCGAGCCATGAAAATTAGCACACGGCTTACTGGGGAAGATAGCACCCTGGGACACTGAGTCAGAGAGTGCTAGGACTGGTTGTTTGGTTAGAGATGTTTTTCATTGTGCTTGCTTCCCGAGTTAGATCGTGACTCCTGGGAGGGCATCTCTTTTTTTTGCATCTATTGCAAAAGAGAAGACAAATCAGGAATGCTGACAGATTTTGTGATTGCTGTACACACCCTGCAGAGGGTGTTCTTGTTTCCTTGTCCTGACCACTCACGGGTGTAGATAATACATAATGGAGTATCAGAAACAAGAAAAAGGGACAAACAAAAAAGATCAAAGATGAAAAGTATATGATGTATAAGCCCTTAGGAGCTGTGACGCTGTGAGGTAGGATCATCTATGTATCTGTGTGGACATGTGTGTCCAAACACATAAAATTATACCCTAGCATAGTGTGGATGACTGCCACGCAGAACTGGAGAAGGAGACAGCTTCCCCTGCAATGGGTGGAACGTAAGATATGGCATTGGAGTTGGGTCTTTAGCAAAACTGTTTCTAGTGGTGTTAATGGAGGAGGGGGAAGGTGCCAGGCACTTTTCTAAGCACTTTATATATCTGCAAATGAACTCTGTAAGGTAGGTATTATTCTTTTATTTTTAGGTATTATAATAATTATTATTATGCCCTAATTTAGAACCAAAGGCTTAGAGAAGTTAAGGAACTTACCCAAAATCAAGCATCTAGTAAGTGGTAAAGTGTGAACTTGAGTAGAAATGGTTCCGCCCCAATCCAGTTAACAACACTGGACTGTCACCCACACGAAGACAGGTAGGAGGCCCTAAGAGAAGTACCTTGAACAGAGAACACAGGCATAGTGAAAGCAGGGACGTTTGAGTTGAGCGTACTCCACTTGGCTAAAAAGTTAGAAGTACAGGACCTCTGTGGAAGGTGGGCCACAGAGGTGTATTAGAGAGCCACGATTTGTCCTTCAGGGCCCCTCCGTCATTATCTAGCATACCAGATGGTATTTGGCTGGCTTTTCATGTGCGTCGTTTGTCTTCCGTCACTAAAACGTAGGGGTCAGGAGTTTGGAGCCGTTCTGCTTTCTTTACTGCTGTGTCCTGAGCTTCCAGGAGAGTATCTGGCATGTAGCAACTGTCTGTGCAGTTAAATCCAGATCACCCAAGAGTTCACAGCCTTCTACCAATTTAGGCCTCTTGGGGACTCATGCTATGTATTGGCAGCCACCAGTGAACTGAGATTGTGTCACAGGGCTCGTGTGTGATAGTGTCCAGTGCTGTCATGTGGAGAAAGAGTCGCCTCAGTGATTGTAATGAAGAAGTTCAAAGGTAGAAACAGGCGTCTCTGTGTGTGTTCTGCTTGGAGTGTTCTCCGAGATGAGTTGCTTATCTGGATGTTTTTCTTTTTTGGGTGGAGAGCATGGAAATTAGGTCTCATGGAGTTTAGTCAGAGTCCTATAGCTAAGTAGACTTTAGCTTCTCCTCTTTAAATTCCCCATTACCGCACTGGAAGGTGATCTTGGAGTATTGTTAGAGTTGATTACATGGCATTATTAAAAATGTCAGCCGACATCAGATATATAGAAGACAGAAACTGGGCAGTACAGTTAAAATCCCATCTCCCTACAGCCCCGAGTGGGTACAGACTGTGAACCAGAGAAGACAAGGAGAACGTCTGATAAAATGCCATCCTGAGCATCATTTTCTTCAAATAACAAAGCAATTGATCAGCACATTGTACTTTGCTACAAGAGATTTGCTCTCCTTAAGAAATGTTTTTCTTTCTGTAGTATGTGAACAACCATTCCTAAAATACGTTTCTGTTGAGTTTCTTACATCGAAATGACTTTTTAAATCTATACTACACAGTAAGAGTATTGCTAAACACTTCGTAAGCCCCTAACATAGTAGGACTATCCCAAGGCAAGTCTGCCAGGAAGGCTTGGTGTGTTCTGCTAAGCGTTATAGCCAGCAAAGCTATGACCAAGCCCCAGCACTCAACCCCTTCTTGTCGTTATAGGAAAAGAGGGTAGACTTGTTTTCAAAGGGAAATAAAAGCTGTCCTGGCATAATTCTAAATGTTTTCTTCCCATGGGAGACACTGAGTAATCTAATGAGTAATCCGTGACAAATTTCACATTAAATGTAGTTCTGGATCTTTTTAGTTAGGCGTAAATTATTGTTAGATGTGTTATCAAAACATAAGTCATAATGGGGAAAGTCAACAAATTGAACATCACCGAAATTAGTAGACACAATATTTTATCAGTTGGCCAGTAAACAAAGGAAAAGATGCTTGACATCAGTAGTCATCAGAGAAATGCAAGCTCAAACCATTGCACGATAGATAATTTAGATGTTAGCCTGGTTCCGGATATTTATAGATAAGTGATGACTGAAACTTGTATGTATTTCTGGTGAGGATGCATAGCAGTGCCCCTGTGAACTAAGCAGAATTAAGACCCTCGTATTAAAATGTCATAGAGTAAAGTGGTTGTGTATCCTTCAGCAAGCTGAAGCCGACTTGTCAGAAGACCATGGGATCCCCTCTAGAAAAAGATCCCGGACATGCCCCTTTGAGTGATCTCCTAAATCATACTTCTTGTAAAAGGCAAGATCTGACAGATTGGAGGTTGGGGGAGATCACTCCTGTGTGGGGACTGAGGCACTGGTACTAATGACGACGGGAAATGCCTTCCCGAGCTCTGAACCCTGGGAAGCAGGAGTCTAGTTTTTCACTTGTGCGAATGAAGAATCCTGAGGGGTAGTTGATTGCCTGAAAGGCCACCCACCTTCCAGAAATGGGCACATTATCGTAATTTAAATGTTATTGGTTGATCTAAAATTTAAATCCCCAAAATGTTTATACAAAATGAAAGTCTGTGTTTTTTAAGTAGGATGATTTGAAAGCATCCACAGTTGTTTCTGTTGTGTGAGTAGATACCATTACAGAGAGTTATCCGCTGTTGTTTTCCCATTGGTACAGCAAGCATCTATTGGGCTTTCTGATGTGAGGTGGGTGAATATCATATGTGTCTTCCAGTAGGGTATTTTTATTTTCCTTAATCTCCTTCTTGCTCTTTGGTATATTGAAAGGTGTATTTTTACTTTGTTGTTTTTTTTTTTTTTTTTAGAAGAAGTTCTAAAATTTTTCTAAGTTCTAAAATCCAGAGAAGTTCTTTAGTTTGGAGACTAGCTCCAGTGTCAAGTCATTTATACCTTTCTCAGAAGGCAGCGGCCACATCCCCTTCCCTCAGGGACTCACAGGCTGGGTTGCAGTCTGCGCTGTGATAGCTCCTGCGTGTGCAATGCCATGGTCTGCTGCTCATGGCGCACAAGGCCAGCTCTGCAACCCGAGTGTACGGGTGTAACACCGTGTTCGTGTCACGGAACACCTGAGCAGATGGGTAACTTTTTTTTTAAGTCATGGGGAGGCTGCTTTCTATGGAAGCGCTTCCGTGGCAATGGTATTTGAGACACTTCTAGATGCTCCAAGCTTTCTAGTTGTCTCCAGACTGTAGAAAATCTCTTCTGTGTTTGAGAGTTATCCTTAGATGAAAGAATAAGGTTATATTACAGAAATACTAAGACAACCCCTGTCTGTTCTTCATGCCCATTCTCTCTGGTCTTCTCCTACCTGCCAAAGACACAGACACGGACAGGAAGGTATACCCACCCATGTATACTTTTCAGTGACTTAATTCTTAAACTAGCAGGCCAATAATTTTAGGTATAGTTCGTGTGTCGGCAAATTGGCATTGCTATAAGGGATGTTTAAGAAAGGCTCTAGTGTTCCCATTGAACAGGTGTAAAAACGGGTGGCTGTGGCAGGTAGGAACACAAAGAAAAGAGTCCCAGGCATGGTGGTCACTTAGTAGTTAAGTAAAAAGTAAGTCCCCTGCTGGAAAGCCATACTCTTACTGGCCTCACGTGTAAGTATCGTAACCTGGAAAAATCACTACTTCATGACATCCAGTTGGTTAATCCCTTCTCTGTCAATCACTTCTGTGCAAGCTGAATAGACTATAAACTCACATTTCTGGAGACACATGGTCAAAATAGCACTTTATATTCAGTGTGAAATTCTTAAAATGAAACCCAGCTGGCAGATGGGAAGAACTGGAGAGGGGGACTCTGGGTGTGCAAGGGTTCACGATTCTCCAGAGAGCTTTCTATGCTTTGTGCAGACACAGGGACATTTTTAAGCATCTATGATGCAGCATAAATGAGTCTCTTCGACTTGGACTATGTGTCTAATTCGTAATGCTTCATAAAAACCATGAGAAGCAGAAGCAGGCCATCCCATTGCCTTGCCTGCTCGTTTAGACAGCCGTTTCTCAATCCCTTTATAAGTGCTAGTTAATAAATGTGTCTTTTGGTGCTTGAAATAATTCCTTGCTTTAATAAGTTAATTTGTGAGAGTGTGAAGAGCTGGCTTAGCTCACGTCTGTCTCCACCTCTGGCAGAACTCCTGCCCGGTCTCCTCCACTTCATCTGCCGTGTCCTTCGCTCTCCTCGGGCTGGTAGGAAGTATCCCGTGTCCCGATGAGTGAAGTCGTCAGTCCTGTCGTGTCCAAGCAAACCCCCCAGCCCAAAGCTCAATGCTTTGTGTTCCTGGTCTGTGTCCTGTGACTCTTAGCTCCCACGGGAAGGGCACCGAAGAGCTGCAGAGCCTGTGATCAGGTTGCTACATGTCAGCCATCTGCAACGCTGTGTAAGAAGTCAGATGCAAGCATGTCAACAGCTGCAAGGGATTTCAGGTTTCCAAGATGTTTGAAGAAAACTCCTGCGCCGCGTTTCACTAGTAAGAAACGTGCAGCTCGTGAGTGTCGTGGGTCTGGAGGAAGAGCTGGGCATCAAATGAGACAGAATTTGTTTCTCAAATATAGATTTCTTCGGAGCCACCCATAATCATCTTTTCACATGGAAGAATAGATTGTATATGGGCATCCAAAGTTTGGAAATCCATTTCCAGAACTCCGAGTCCAGGTCCTTTATGCCAAATATGATAATTCCCAGTCTGATAACTCCTGGTCTGATAACTTTTGTGAGCTTATAGCATTATATGCCACTTCCATGCATTAGTGCATGTTACCTTCATAATGACACCCACCCTGCATTTTAAGACATGGGTACTAGGCACAGACTTTCATTTTCTCAGACTGGCATCTAACGTGTTTTATTTCCAAGCCATGGCATGGAATCATCACATTGCAAATAGGAAAGTCAATGTGAGAAGTTTTTAAAGAAATGTGGTAACTTCACATTAACAAAGTACTAAACTCCCCTGTTACCTAGAGACCTGTAGTGTGGAAGATGGTGGTGCAAACCATTGGTTAAGAAAAGCACATGGCAGTTTTCTTAATCGATAGTTGTACTTTAGAGTTCTTTCTGTTTCTGTGTTCAAAATATAGGCTTAAGTTCTAGTTAGAAAATGCCATTTCAAGACCGGGTGGTGCATGCCTTTAATCCTAACACTTGGAAGGCTGCGAGTTTAAGGCCAGGCTAGTCTACAGAGCAAGTTCTAGGACAGCAAGGGCTACACAGAAAAACCCTGTCAAAAGAAAGAAAGAAAAAAGGAAGGGAAGGAGGAAGAGAGGGAGGGAGGGAGGGAGGGAGGGAGGAAGGGAGGGAGGGAGGGAGGGAGGGAGGGAGGGAGGGAAGGAAGGAGGAAGGAAATATTTCGGATTCACTCAGGATAATTAAGCATTTACTAAAGCAGTGTCCATTTGGAAGACATGTTTATAGACGTGAATGTTTCTAAGGAAACTGTCATGGCATGAGTCTGTGTGAGTGTGGGTTTGAGCATTTTAATTTCATTTCTTTAGACTTTGCTTCCCTTCACCGAAGGCTGTGAGGTGATAGACACGAGTATTGATTCTGACAGTGGACGTGTTTCGTATAGCACCCTGAACCTCAGAGCACAGCGAGTGTTAATGACTTCCCCCTCCAAGGCAGCTTTTGATTCAGACCTGATGAAAAGTGTGGTTGGCAATCCAGAGCTGCGAGTCCACAGCAGTCCACTGGCCTGTCCCAACTGATAGTGGAACAGTTAGTCAAGTGTGGGGGCTGCTGGGAGTCTGAATGCCCAGCACCCATCAGTAAAGCCCCAGGCTCCTTTTCCAGCACTGGAAAGACAGAAAAGAGCTGGTAAAATTGTGAAGTTATTTTAACTAGGTTTTTTTTTTAAGCTTAAATGTACAGATGACTCTAATCTTTTCATACTGAGACAAGGGGTTTTCTCGAATGTTTGGCCACTAGTGAGTTCTGTGTTGTTTCTAACACTGTATATAGAGCATGGCCATTCCCCTCTGATGATTATTTGCCTGTCTGCTTCTTTAAAATAGAACCATGAGATAAAGGTACTTGAAGCAGTCTTTCCTTCCAATCCTTTATCAGTTTTGGAAAAATTGAAATCCAATTCAAGAGTAGTTTGTTTTAATGACTTCGCTTTATTAAGTTCTTTGAATGCCTTCCATTTAATTTTTCATAGAAATAGACGTTATCTTTTCAAGTTCATGTTTCATCTGTTGGCATCACATTAATTAAGCTGCTTCATGATAAGGACAAATATGATTGCCATGAGAACTGTGAAGCAACTTAGGAGCAGACATAGCAGAAAAACAGTCCACCAGTCCTGAGCGTCTGCCATGATTTTGCATGGCCTATCAAAACCCATTGTGTGGGAGGCTTCAAGCATCATCTTGCACTGTGACAATGAAGACTCAGCTAACCCTAGGTGATTAAGAGGAAGCTAATCAACGGAGCCTTTATTCTAACTGTGTTTTGTTTTTAAATTAGCCAAAGCTTTGTCCTTACCTGTGATGGCTCTGTATTCCACCGTCAATCTCTTAAGTTAGTTATGTGGCAATATCATTGGTGACTTAACCCACAAAATATCTACCAGCCTGTCCCATTATTATATAAGACTTGTTCTAAGTCACTTCTGTTGTCCTTTAGCCAGAAACAGTGACTGTGTTGGATGAGTAGATGGTGGCAGTTTTCTTGCTGCACTAGTTACAGTCCAGTTGGGTATATACAGACTTGATCCTACTGATACATGTTGGTTTAAACAAAAAGGGGCAGAGGGTGGGAACCATCACCCGTACTGATTGTTCCATGCTGTCTACCTGTCCAGTCCAGATCCTAAAGATCTTCACTTTTGGGACAAGCCCAACGCTTCTTGCCACTCAACCAAGAACTGAATCATTAACATGACCTCTGTTCTTTGAATTTTGATTAAAGGTTTCTCAGCCTTGGCATTGTTAGTTCTGAGGGCTAGAGAGTTCTTTGTTGAAAGGAGGGGATGATCTCCCTGTGGAATGTGTAGCAATAACACTGGCTAGACCCGCTAGAGCCTTCTCGCCATACCATTTTCCCCATCGTGGCAGCCAATATCTTCCCTAAGACATTGTTGGACGTCCCCTGAGAACTATGATTGCCTCTCCTCTTCCCATGGTTGATAATTAGTGGCTTCAACTAATTGTGGAATGACGAGGACCCCAGGCCACACGAACAGTACTGTGGAAATGCAGTCCGTGGCTATTGTACCTTCCTTTCTGGGGTTCTCTTTATGTTTGTAGTAATGATCTCCAGACTTGCCTTTCACAGGCTTTAAACTGAGTTCAACTGGTTCTGTGTGGGGTTTCTGGTAAAATTCCTCAGGATGGATTACCACTTAGCTTCTCTTGCCTTGGGCTGCCTCTTTCCAAGCTCATATTTCTAACTTGCCAGGATATGAGGCTCCTAGCTGAGCTGCCAGCAGGGAAAGAAATCCTCTCCCTATGACTGAAGCCTAGCCCTTAGTTTCAAGATTATGTGTTATCTGTCCTCCCCCTTGGTCAGGTGTGGTTCTGAGGGGTAAGCAGGCTGCTCTCCCCCAATCCTTACCCTGACCTGCCACACCTTCCCGTTTTACATTTCCTCCTGGTGTTTCCACTGTATCTCCTTTCTGTAGCCAGATGACAGACTGCTGACAGGACTGTCCCTAGAATACTGCAGCAACTGACTGAGCCATTGGCACCATCCACTGGCACCCAAACAGCTCATTGCTTGCCGTATTTGTCTGCCTTCCGCTTAAGGCCCAAAAATTTGAATCGGCCCCAACATGGGAATGTTGTCTTGTTGGGCCAGAGTGCTGCCATAGTGCCACAGGCCAATATTTATTGACCATGGTTATTGGATTCCAAATAGCACTTGGACTTGTTATTGCTGCTACTTTCTCATACCCAACACTTCAGTGGACACCTCATCCATGATGAAGATCAGATAAAGTTGAAAATAGAAACTAGTGTGTTGGGTTTTCTTTTTTCTTTTTTTTTTGAGAATTTTTGTGTATGTAATACACTGTCACTGTTGATTAACTATGTTTATTGCCTTTCATTTTGTTGAGTCAGAGGGAGAATCCTTTGTTGGGGAGCTAACAGTGGTTCAGTGAACTGCATGTTGGATAATCAGGGAGAACAGACCTAACAGAACCAAAGCACATCCTCTGGATTGTAGCATAGTGCAATACAATCAAACGAGCCGAATATGAGGCATAGCCAAGAATCTATTATAATACGCAACATACTTTTCATAAAGTTCCAAATATGAGATAGGTTCAGGAATTATCATTCACAGATCAGCCAACATCGAGTTTTTAGAATGCTTTGCAGTATCAGTCTCTGTGAGAAGAAACGTGGGGCTCTCTGAGTGACAAACAGCGGCTTTGAAGCATACGAGGCTTCCTTCTCCTTCCTCTCTTGACACAAGCAAAGGTTATGGTGGGAAAGACATGCTTTCTGCAACACAGAGCATGGACTCAGAATTGGGATGCCTTGAGAACACATCTAGCAATCCAGATAAACCTTTCAGCACAGCAAAAGGGACATAATCTGCATTGACCCGTCTCAGCTACTGACGCAGACACCACCGGCAGCAATTGATGAGTTCTTTTTCTTTTTCAAGTGCACCCCTCCGCCGTCTTTAACTTCATAAAATATAGAGCTCATATCTTTAGCCTGCATTTTATAATACCAGGATAGCCAGCCAGCCAGCCAGCCATATCAATATGCACAGTTAATGGCTATTAAATTTTAAAAAAAAAAACCAAAAGAATCAATTTCATGGTGACTGCATCTAGTTAGGCAAGTCATTTAAGCAACATTTTACTCGTGTGTAGCAGACCATTTTATAAGTCACCGATAGCTTTACGAGCCCGTGTTTCAGACAAGCTAATTGGTTGTCTCTGATATGCGCTTGGGGTTTTCACTCATTACCTCCCTCTCCTGTCTAGTACATATTTGACTGGCTCCTGTACATGTAGGTGAGACTCTTAAACAGCCACGCTGTACTGCCAGGAAAAAGGTTTTCAGCCGCAGGTTTCAGAGATCCTTACAATATCTGCTTTCTTCAGTAAAGAGAAATTATAATCGGGAAGAATCCCAGGGAAGAAAGAATTGTGTGTTGTAACATCCAAAAGGTGTTTGGTACCAAGAACGAGTGCTCTGCTGCAAGGGGAAAAGTGAAGGATGATGGGAAGGAGGGGGAGAGAAGAAGAAGAAAACGGTGTGGGGCTGAAGCCTGGCTGCCTCTGTAATTAATGGTGTTATAGATCGTGATTGAAAAGGCGGCCTGCACCTGCAAGCAAAGACAAGCGCACCACGGCCGAGGCTTCCCTTTCTGCGTGTGTCAGTGCTTTCCATTCTCCAAGATAAGAATTAGATGCTTTGTTTGGACACAGATTAAAGGAATAGCTTGAAACACCAGTGTCCCATTGGTCAGAGATTTTTGGAGTGGTTCTCTTTTCCATGGTAGGCTGTTTACTTTTCTGTTTGCAAAACAACTCACTGCAGCTGCCCGTGGGCATGTGTGCAATCGAGTTTAAACCAATTAGACCTACGGCTCTGAAACTGTTTATGAGATGAGCCTTCCGTGTGAAACCTTGACCTAATTAATTAGAGCAGTAAGTCCACTCTGATACTCAGTTTCCTTCGGTTACTCTCATTTTAGTGTGTGTGTGTGGGGGGGGGAGAGAACAGGACCTGGGTCGCTGTTTTTGTTGCGATAGTTCAGCTCTTGAAGTCCATTTTTTTTTTTTTTTTTTAAGAAATAAAGAGTACCTTCTGTGGCCAGCAATATAGTAGGTACATTAGCGTAGGAACATTACATTAGAGAGAATGAAACACTCCTTTTCAGTGTCTGTGTTCCAAAGGAACTAAGGTCCATTACATATAAAAAAATTTAGAGAAAAATTATCCAGATCGGTGTTATCATCTTTGGAAATGGAGTTTGCCACAGACTTGTAGAGATGTTTTCTTCTATCAAATCTCTCTCATTAATTTATACAGGAATTATTTATAATGCCTAGTATGAGGGAAACAATGACTCATGGAACTGAAGAACTCATAGGGTATGGGCCTTGGGCCATGCAATCCAGAGCCCATTAGCCAATCCAACTTACTTTTCCGTAGTTCTCTGGGCTTATACCTCTTCCGTGTACCAGCCCTATGCTCAGACTTTCTATCTTATTCTGTTTTGATAGCTAGCTCCCTGCAGCTCCCAGAGCCCTCCTTCAGCATTTACATCCTGCCATAATTGCCTACAAACCAAACCTCACCTTGATGGCCTTGTGAACCTCTGAGCATACTTGGTTTGTTCTACCCTGGTCTGTTTCCATCTTGTGAACCGCTGGATCATCTTTATCTTCTGGAATTTTAAACTGATCTTCTTGCTCTTTAAGTCACAAACTTCTTCAGTTCCTCAAAGTATGGTACTAGAAGTAAGCAGTTAACAGCTCAAATTATGGAACTAGTTAAATAGATGTGGGGGAGAAAGAAGGAAGCCAGGACGGCTGTCTTTAGCCTGTAAGCATATGACTTCTTCTGTGCTCTGTGTGAAAATCAAATTACTTTAACATTTTGATTTTTGTATCTCGTTGTATGCCGTTAACCTCTATTGAGTGTGGAAATTACAAGCTGTGAGGTACATGTGCCTAACTGGATATTCTTTTTTATGCTAATAAGAGATACAGTCCTGAAAAATAACATGAATAGAATATGGAACTCCCTGTCCTCCAATCAGTCAACAAAGGAGATTAAAACAATCAAATGGGCATGTGAGCCAAGAGAATAACCTTTAAAGTAAAAGTTGGAAGTTTTCTCCAGGAGCATAGCCCTGATAAGTGCACCACACTCCAGTGGAAGGCCACAGATCAAAGAATATTTGGATAGCACAAATTGACCTTGATTGAGGGGGGCACAAACTTGGGTGAGAGGGGAGAGAGGGTTGGATCTGAGAAGGTAAATGTGATCAAAACAATTGGATAAAATTATCAGAAGACTAATTAAAATATGAAAAAAACCAAAAAAGTAAAAGTTGGCTTAACCTTAGAAATCTAAGAAAAAGTACAACATAAAGTCAAAGCAAGTGGGAAGAAAAACTAGAAAAATGAGACTGGAAATAAGGGAAGTAGAGATTAAGAAAACAATAGAGAAAATAAGTAAATTCAGAAATGAATTCATTGAGAATATCAACAAAATTGACCAAAGTTTATCCAGCCAAGTAAAAAAGAAAGACTTAAATCAACAAAATGAAGATTGAAAATGGAGTCTTTGCCAGCTGACCTAACAGAAATAAATGCAGTTACCGGAGCATGGCATGAAAACTGCTTGCCAGTGAATTCCCAGACTAGGTGTGCACATCCTGTGAATTAGATAGCCCAGATTAGAGGTAGATATTATACCCTGTGAATTAGATAGCCACGGTGTGATATAGATTAGGTGTATATACTCTGAGTTAGATATACCAGATTATATGTGCATATTCAAAGGATAATGAACAACTGAAGTTTACAGAAAATGGAAAGTCTGAATAGTCCTTAACAAGTAAAGGCACTGAGTTAATCAGAGCATTGACCCACAAGAAAAGACCAGGACCAAATTCTACGAAGTATTTTTAAAATAAGCAGCCCTTCTTGAGGAATACTTTCCAGCTCATTGTATGAGGCCAGGATTGCTATGATCTTAGAGACAGACAAAAGTATTATATAAAAAATAAACTACAGGCCAGTATCTCCTGTGACTATAAATACAGGAATCCTCAACTAAGAGTTGGGACAGCTCTGCTGGTAAAGGAATTGGGCCACCAACCCTGGCACTGAATTGAATACCTAGGTCCTACATGGTAGAAAGGACCAGCTCCCACAAGTTGTCCTCTGACCTCTGCATGGATGTCATGGCAATCACGTACACACACACACACACACACACACACACACACACATTGTTTAAATATAAGAATTTCTAATACTAGCAAATGAACTCTGCAACATATAAAAAAGAATATTTATATGACCAAGTTGGTTTTCTGTCAGGAATGCAAGGATGTTCCAATGTACATAAATCAATACACAAAATACATAGATGGAGGAACATTTTGCCACACTGAGTAGACATATAACCTCAGAAATTCTACTCATAGAAAAGATAAGGGAGAAATGAAAATGTATTTACACAAAAACTTGAACATGTTTCATATCAACATCATTCACAATAGCCAAAAAAAAAAAAAGTGGAACTAACCCCAATGTCTATAAGCCAATGAAAACCTAAATGAAGTGGGAGCTATCCGTATACTGGAATATAATTCAGCCATTAAAAAAAAGAAAGCAGGATTAATGCACATTGCAATGTGTGGATGAACCAGGAACACACTGAAAGAAGCCAGTCACAAAGGGACACACTTGTGGTTTTGTATGAATGAAATGTTCAGGACATACAAAACTTTAGTAGAAGAATCAGATTAGAAACTCACAGGCACTGGTGAAGGAGGAGATGAGACTTGATTGCTAATAAGTTTCTTTTCTAGAACTAGTTGGTGATGCTAGCTTCATAGCTCTGTGACTATATGAGAGAGAGTGGATTAAACATTTTGAATGGATGAAATTATCAAATTACATATCAATAAAAGAAAACAAAATACCTATCAAGCCAAATGTAAAGATGTTTGCTAAAGAATTGGAGATTCACCCAAGCAGTGAAGGAATTAGGATTCTCAGAGAAGGGGGCTGGAGAGATGGCTCAGTGGTTAAGAGCACTGACTGCTCTTACACAGGACTCCAGCTCAGTTCCCAGAACCCACATGGCAGCTCCTAGCTGTTTGTAACTCCAGTTTCAGGGTACGTGACACCCTTACACAGACATACATGCAGGCAAAACACCAATGCTCATGAAATAAAAATAAATTGGAAAAAAAAAAGAATCTTCAGAGAAGGTGTCCACTTACAAGATTTAAAATATTCCCAAATTTGAGAGTCCTTGAATAATTTGACAGAAAAAATTTTTTAAACTTTCAACTACTTAAGGGTTTTTTGATTGCTACACACTCTAGATGTTTAAAAAAGGATATTAAATATATTAAATTGATAAATGGAATTATAAAATATTATAATAGTTAAATCCTTTATAAGTGAACCTAAAGAACTTTACAGGTGTCCTGAATTTAAAAGGCTTATAAATATAATGCTAAATTTTTAAGTTGACCACAGATCTTCAGAAAAACACTAGACTTTAGATAACATACACTTAGTAAATTATATATATTCCTTTTAAAACTGCAAAGTAGCAGAACTAAGAGCCATCCTTCAAGGACACCAAAATTTTCAAGGTGACACATGACAGACTATATGCCTTTTGGAATGCATTACTAGAGGACTTGGTAGAAATTTTCCCTGTTCCCTAGCTTGCTTCGGTAGCCCTTAGGAACTCTAGTCTACGTAAAGACCAACCAGGCTGAACATGAAAGGGAATTAAAATATGGCTTTGCTTAGAGACTGCCAACCTGCCAGCTAGACTCCACTTCCCACATCTGACATCATCTCCGTGAGGTGTGAGTCCAAATGAGGAAGAAGTAGCCCAGCAGGATGAGGTCAAACTACCCCAGAAGCTTACTGTCCAGACCACACACTCCTGTGCTTGCCTGTTGGAAAGAACACAAAGCAAACTGTTCTAAGCCAGAGCTTGGATAGTGAACATTCCAGGCTGTGTGACATGCTGTCTGTCTCTCTGGCAATTACCCAGATTTGCAGTTGTAGCATAAAAGCATCCATAGATAATATTTAAGTGAATGAGCATGCCCTCTTCCAATAAAACTTTATTTATAAGTCATTCATGGTGCCTGGGTGTGGCGGTGGTGATCCACAAAGGCTCCTGTGACTGAGGTACCCCCTAATCTTAAATGTTTTTCCTATACCTCCAAGGTCTCTTGAGGTTGTAGGACTTCAGCCATCTTCTAAAAGATGACTGGTGGGGGGAAGGGGAGGCAGAGCAGGTGTGACGATGCACACTTGAATCCCAGCACTTGGCAGGCTGAGGCAAGTGGATCTCTGCAAGCTTGGGACCAGCCTTGTCTATATAGTGAATTCTAGGTCAGCCAGAGCTACACCGGAGACCCTGTCTCAAAGAGGGTGATGGGTGGCATTTGTAGGCTGATCCTTGCCATCTGTGAGTAGAAGAACCTAGTGTAGAAGCAGGGGTTTCAGCAGAGGCCCTCAGACTGGACACCCTAGAGGACACATCCTGGAAGGAGAGTGGAACAGGTACAGATACAGGAAGACTAAGTCTCATCCTGAAGACCAGGAGCATCCTGCCTATTTTCGGCTCTTGGATGGTGATCTCATAAGCAGAGTTTTTTGTTCGTTGTTTGTTTGTTTTGGACAGGAGAATAAAACGAGACCCTCAGGTATATCAGAAATAGAAAATAGATGTAGCTTGAGCTGTACATTAGCAAGTTAGGCAAATCTAAAAATGCTTATCAGCTCCTAACTTCCACCACCAGAGTAAGTGTGATGGTTCTGTTTGGCCATCCTGGAACTTGCTAAGTTCCCTATGCAATGGGAAACTGGGTTGCTGTCTAATTACCGTTCTAACGTACAGCATCCTGCACACAACAGAGGTTCCTGGCTTGGGAAGGAGACTTGTAATAAAGGCAAGGCTTAGTCACAGGCAATAACCTGAAGTCATCTGTCTGGCCTGTGATCATTCCAAGGTCAGGCAGCTGCACTGAACGTGCGCTTCCTTAAGAAGCTGTACCGCGAACACGTTCCATGTGGTCCTCTACAAACTGAGCATCCACCTTCCTTCGTACACTCGCACAGTGGCACGGATTAGGGGGACATCAGTAGTCATTCTCTGTTCCCCGCTGGTACCCAGTATGAAGTAAGTGTCCATTCTGAGCGATGTCTTTGGGAATATTGCATATTGATTTTGTTTGTGTTATTTATCTCTGTCCTCAGTGGCATACTTAACACCTTTCTGAGGATTTCACAATCCTACAAGCAGTACAATGAACGGAGGGTAGCCGTGCAGCTCTCTTAAACACGCTGCCAACAATGTGTTCTGAAGACACCCGTCCTGGAGCCCCTCCGTGGGCATAGTTCTCTCTGACTCGAGTCTGCCACCCCCCCTCCGAGTGTCCGTAAGCGAGGCAGAGGAGCTAGATGGGCCCCCTTCGCAAACACACAAGCAAGGCCTGCTTACTCAGTGGGCAATAGTTTAATGACTGACTCAAAAAAAAAAAAAAAAAAGATTGATTAGTTGTGCTTGAAGATTTTTTGGGAGGGGGATGTAAGAATACTGCAAAATGTGAATGATTTCATGCATGACTTAAGCAGTTTGCTATCCGCATCCCCGGAGCTGCAAAGAGAAGGCACACGTGAGCTGTCGCTCGTCCTGGTGCCAGCAGACCCCAGCCTATGACTCAGGAGGAAATTTACAAGTATCTCTAAAGAAGCCTTCCCTGTCATTACAACAGGTTTATCTGCTGAAGAGATGAAAGCAAGGGGCCAGGGTAGAGATGAGCAAACTCCTGGTCCTTCCTTAACAGTCATGGGAAAAGCCCGACAAAATTGCCGTCGGTGCAGGTCCGCTTGATGGCTTAGACATCGAAACGAAGAGATTAAAGTCATACGTTCCTACCTAGCTCGAAAACCATTGTTAAAGGATGTGAGTCTGGCTCAGTGCTAACGTCCTTGCCCAGCATCTGCAAGACCCAGAGCCTGACTCCTGTTACCACATTAGAAGAAGAAAGGACAAACAGCAAAAAGGAAAGGAAAAAAGAAAAACACCAACGGTGACCAGTTCATGTATTTAAAATGATAGGAAAACAGTAAGGGGCTTGAGCAAGATCACTAACTCAGTGGCCTTCCAAACTGGCTTGCCCTTCTACATACAAAGTCCCACAACTACAGTTTTTGGTTTTGTGTTTGTTTTTTGAGACTGGACTTTGCTATAGAGAGTCCAGGAGTGAACCTGAAACACTATATAGACCTGCCTGACCTTGAACTCGGAGATCACCTGCTCCTGCCCCTGGATAGGATTAAAGGTGTGTGCCACCACACCAGGCACAGGCTATAGTTCTTTTTGCCGGCCCTGAGATCTGAAGTCATCACCCTGCCAGCTCACCCATCACTGCGGGTTTCCAGGAGCTGAAATTATCATCCTGAACGTCATAGCAATACTTAATCCTGTTTCGAGACAAAAAAAAGAATATGCTTTTATTTCTGAAGTCTCTTTCTCAGCCCCTAACAGAATACTTACCAAATCGTTTCCCATAGTGTAAGAGCTAGTCTAAATCACATACCACCTTTTATTTGAATCAGCTGTTTCTCTTGCTTTTGATTGAAGTATACTCACAGAGCAGGGATGAGGGAAAAGTCCTTTGGAAACTACTTGTTACTAACTAGTCTTTTATGATAATTGGAAAGCCCAGGACTGGGGCAGTACCCTGCAGTCCTGTGATTCTAGAAGTGCTAATAACAACCCCCTAGCCAGGCTGTTGCTGCTTCTGCTTGAGATTCTGTCTTACCGTCTTATAACTTCTGTTCTACACCCTCCCCTCCCCGTTGCTGCAGATAGCACGCTGGCACAGGTGGCTTGTCCTGGCACACCTCCACTGCCTTTGCACGATCACTGCCATCCTGCATGAGGGATGGTAGGAGCATGAATGAAGTTATAGCAAGCCAGCCTAGAGGATCTAAATTGTCAACGTTCCGTAGCTTGCGTCAGGCCCCACTACTCTGTGCTGTCACAGCCTTCCACAGACTTAGGGAGCCGCTCAAAGTCTGCTGGTGTTTCACGCTGTGTGTGCGCTGCTCCTTGATGTGGGGGAAGCACAGGAGAAGCAATGCTCAGCTTCGGGCAGTGGCCCCAGGTGGGTGGGAAAGGCACCACAAGGGCTAGGTGGGCAGTTCTCAACAGGCCAGGTCCACCCAGGTAATGTTTCAGGCACCAGAGGTGGGGGTATAATATCTTTAGCTTTAGCAATTACTAGCTGGTCCTTGTAGCATTTAATTCTGTAGGATGAGAGATGACGTAGTATAATGCCAGGCATGGTCCCACGTGATTCGCTGTCACTCCCTGACTCTGTCTTTAATGTTACCACACATTCATGTGGGCCAGAGCTCTCCTTATAAATATCCAAGCTCAGAACCTAAATCCTGTTGCACATAAAGCACAAAGTCAACCCTGCTCTATTATCCCACCCTTAGCTTACCCAAGTATATAAAAGAAAACTAGGTCACCCCTGGGCACCCCCCTGTTTACATAGCTTCCTAACAAAAACAGGAAGCAGACAGTTTATCACGGTAAATAAAAGGAAGTTTGCAGGTGTTGACAAGAGGCCAGTGATTAGAGCTAGGAACTCTACCTGCCTTCTAAAAATTCACTCACAGAATTTGAAAGTAAAATACTTTAAAGGGGAGTGAGGGTAAGTAACCCAGAGAACATCATCACGATTGCCTCCGTGGCCCTGCAGCCAGAGAAGGACTGTCCTAGGCTGTCACTCCCTAAGCTGAGATAAAGGCCATGCCCAGCCCTGGGAAAGGGATTCCTGTGACGTGTGACGTCTTGAGGCTTTAGCAGCTGCTACAACCATTAGCGACAGCAGAACTGCCATGTCTTCTTTATAAAAAGACCGTGCAGTGGGTCCGACGTGTGAATGATCGAAGTTAGTCATGCAGATCACTCACCGCGCATGGGGGGAGAAGGGCTCCGGTGACATAGCTAAAATCGGTTGGCTTTGTTTTCCTATCTCTAGGGTGGACACATGGCTACTGACCAATGGCCACTCTGTGACTCTCCCGAAAATAGCTAAATGACCACAGGTTGCCAGGCAACTGCATTCTGATGTCATTCCCCCAAATGCCATCTTCTCACACTTTCCAGCTAACCATGACATGTACGCAGCAATGAAGCCTTTCAAAAGACTGGGGCTCATATTTAGAACTTGTCTCTCTGTAATGGAACAGTCTTGAACAAAGAGACATCAGCAGCACTCTTTGGCCTTTGAAAGGGAACATGGATTCAAACTCATCGTGTTAGTCAAACTTAAACGCTACTCTTTAAAATTATCATCAACATCAAAATAAAAACACACTGACAGAAAGTCAACGTGGCCATAATTTTTATTGTAATCATGCTGGGGAAGTAAAACCTGACATCAGGTTCGTGCAAGAAAACAAAGAATTGATTCGGAAAGCACTTAGAATGAGAGCCGTCAGCCTCCGCCCTGCTCGCTGCCCTGCGGTAGTCACGCTTAGAAACACGAAACTCCGATAAGTCAAAAGCTGCATTCTGGCAGCAGAGGGACTGATGATGCATCTGGGGATTGAAATCTTGTTTTAAAACTGACATTGTAACTGTGCGGGATCCTTCGAATGTCAGCTGGGTGACTGTGGCAGGGTTAGGTACCCACTTAGGTTACGGAGCTGAAAATCTCAGGTTACTCTGCCCTATTTGTCAGCTTAACACTGCCGGGTTCCTCGGCCTGGTGACCCCATCGTCGCAGCTTCCCTTTCCTGGTTTAGGGTTCAACGAGACCTACCTTTAGGCATCTTTATTCTCTTCCAAGTGTGCCTACAACTCACTAAATTCTATCTGTCAGCAACGCAAAATACGACCAGTTGCCTGGCGATCATTAAACCCAATGTTGTTTTCACATTAGTTGGAATTCGGCTGTTACAGTTATTTTGTGTGGTTTCTGGTTTTGTGTTCCTTTTTGACACAGGGTTTCACTATGTAGTCCTATCTGGCTTGAAACTCACTGTGGAGAATAGTCTGGCCTTTACTCAGAAATAGCTGCCTCAGATTTACGAGTGCTGGGATTAAAGGTGTGTACCACACCCACTTGACTCTGTAACTTTCAGATGAACTCCTAAGAAGAAATCTTGCTGATGAGATACATTTGCCTACTTATTGTTTTTTATTACTGAATTTCTCATGATCAGTGCTCTTTCCGATATTATCATTACTATTATTATTATTATTACTACTACTATTATTAGGTTTTTTGAAATAGGATTTCTCTGTGTATCTCTGGTTGTCCTGGAACTCACTCTGTAGACCAGGCTGGCCTCGAACTCAGAGATCTGCCTGCCTCTGCCTCCCGAGTGCAGGGATCAAAGGTGTGTGCCACCGCTGCCTGGTTCCAGTTAGTATTATTCAAAATGTTGCCCTTTTGAATGAAGGTTATGAAATGTCAGTGACACAGCTTACTTTGTGTACCAGAATTTGTCTGTTACCCGTCAATCATCATCTGTCAGAAAGCATTAGATCAAATATTGGATTGCCTTATAAGCATGGCAGTCCCAATTCCTGGGAGAAGGGAGACAAAAAGTTTTGATTTACACCCTTTGGGGAAACCCACTCCTAGCTGTGGCATTGACCATACTCCCTCCCCGTCCCTCCTGCAGCTCTAACCCACCTGCTAACCAAGGGCTCCCCCTGTCAGCTCTGCCCTTTGTGACCGGGCTTAGCCTCTGGCTTTAATGGTTATTACATAAAACCATGTTAGGTTCTCTGAGAGATAAACTGTTTTCAATATTCAATAAAGAAAAGCAACCATGAGAATGGGATTGGGATGGGAAATTCTTGTTTGGGGTAGTGTTTTGGGGTGTTGGGGTTTTGCTTTTTTTAATTTTCACATACATATGCACATGAGTGTTTACATAGAAGGAACTAAGTCTGACACTGGATATCTCTCTCAGCCACTCTCCAACTTATTTATTGAAGTAGGATCTTGCAATTGAACCCGGAACTCACAGATTCAGCTAAACTAGCTGGCCAGCTTGCTCTAGGGATCCCATTTGCTAGTCTTCTGAGTGTGCTGGAATTATAGGCTACCACGCCCACCCAGCATTTACACGGGTTCTGGGGACCCGAGTGCTGGTTCTCCCTCACATAGCACAGCCAGCACTTCACTGCTTAGCCATCTCCCCAGCCCTCAAGTTTGTGTCCTTAATAAGCAAGTATACTCTCTAAATAATCTGTGTAGTAATTTGCATGACAAATTTTTCTGGCCTGTTTTCTGAGCCATCATTTTCTGATCTTTTGATGAAATAAATAGTTGTTACTCTTCAGAATTCAAATCAAGAGGGCCCTTCAATTCTCATTGGTTTCTTTGAAAGAATGAAAAGGGCATTTGTTGTCAGTGTGCAACATGTCTAAGGACTGTGTGTGTGTGTGTGTGTGTGTGTGTGTGTTGAGATAGGATCTCACTATGTACTCCTGAGTAACCCAGAACTCAACCCACAGAGATCTGCAGATCTGCCTGTCTCTGCCTCCCAAGTGTGGGATTAAAGGCCTTGGACACCATGATCAGCCTTGAGGAGAGGACTTTTAGAGATATCCCTGAACTACAAAACTTTAGCATTATTTTCATTTCTAAATTAGTACAACATTTGGTATTTCTGAGTCAGACATGTGGTGCCCACCTATAATTCTAATACCTTGGGATCAGAGGCAGGAGGATTAACTACAAGTTTGAGGAGTTCTGGAACAGTCAGGGCTACTAGTGAGACCCTATTTCAGAAAGCAAAAACCTACAAACCAAAGCTACATGACAACAACAGTCCCCTTTGTATTTTTGGATATCTGCCTTTGCTCTGATGAGCCGCTCTGGACAGAGTGGTTCTGCGGATAGCAGTTTGCCCTTGGTGATAGTAGAATAGAACATTTGGCAGTGGCTTTCAGAAAATCGGGAGTGTGGTTTTCAGAAAGTCTTCCTTGGTGATAAGTACCAAGTTTTACTTTGGCCTGCTGTATGTGAATGAGTGAGGAGCAGGAAGAATTCTTTACTTTATCCCATCCCTTGAGAGCAAAGCCAGTAGCCCTAATGTGTGAAACTGATTCCGTCAGGGATTTGATCTTTCTCTCCTAGCGAATTCAGGATCTTGGGAAGGGAGAAAACCCAAGAGACTCTAAGCATGTGTGCAAATCTGGTAGTTTTTCTAGACTTTCCTGGGCACCCTTGAGCACGGGACCTTTAGCTCCTATTCTTTCTTTTAGAAGACCCTGAACTAGCTCTCAGAAATGTCCACTGGAAATTTAAAGGAACTAGAGAGATCACCGATATTGGCTTCTTTCTGGATTGTCTTGTGTGGTTGATAGGATCCATACTGTGTCAGGGCAAGACAGCCAATGTTACATGGCTAGCAATGGCTAGAGTAAGTGGAATCTTCTTGGTGTTCTTCTGTGTTTCTTCCTGCCCTATAGTACATATAATGCTTTCTCGGACTTCGTAAGAACTCCCCAGCAGTTGAGTGCCAAGTTGGAATGGTGACTCACTAGCAGGTCACCCATGCCAAAAAGGAAACACTCCGGAGTCACATAGGACCCTGCTGAAGCAACTGCTGTGGGCAGAAAGTCTTAGGAACCCTGCACACGACTGTTCATATAAATTCCACTTAATACCCCCACTTCACCACTTCAGGATCTTAGAAGAGGGGGAAAGGTACTGATATTATTAACATATCTCTATTTTTTTTCTCTCTTCAGATCAAAAAATATTTTGAACTTGAACCACTTGCACGTGGCAAACGCTGGATTCTGCAGCCCTCCTCACTAGACGACACGGACGCCCTGAAAGACAGCTTCTCCCAGCTCATAAGCTTGTTAGAGGAAAAGGAGCTGGAGGCGATGAGAATGTGAAATCTGACGCAGAGTTCCCCGAGAGCCTTGACCCCATCGTGTTAGCTTCCCATTCTGGTTTCATGTTGGTGTCAAGACTGTCATGGCTTCAGCATCTCCTCCCCTCTTGCTCCTTCAGCCTCTCATCTCTCTGCTAAGCGACTGTTCCGTAAGTCAGGTGAATTATCCTCGGCATTAACGTCAAGTACACACTACTGAGGGAGAATTGATTCTCAGTTTACCACTAATTATCTCCACCGCATGTCTCTTCCTTCTGTTGGCCTACGACTCTCTTCTGTGCTTTGTGCTAAAGTGGATGGAACTCGCGGCTCATGGAAATGAAACCCTTCCGGGGAACTCAGACTCCCGCGTCTTCACTAACTTCCCTGGGCTTGAGCTTAGACGATTGGAACTAGACTCCACACGATGTATATGCCGTTTCCATGATCTTTTAAGGGTTCAAGTTTTTTACACTTTATTTTGTCTTGTCTTTGTGTGTGTGTGTGTGTGTGTGTGTGTGTGTGTATGTGTGTGTCTGTGTGTCTCTCTGTGTGTGTGTGTGTGTGTGTGTGTGTGTCTCTGTGTGTGTGTGTGTGTGTGTGCTTACTTTATAGGCTATGAGTGAACGTGACCACCCAAAGCTTCACCTGCTCATCTTTTCACAAAACTGGCTCTGAAGAACCGAGAAAGCAGATGTGTGAAGATGCTTGCTTGGTTCTGCCTGCAGCCATGAGAGAGTTGGAGCAAATTTAGGCAAGCACAGGTACCACTGAGTCCCATTTGATCAAGTCCGCAGATATTTAATGGAGTCATTAATCTACAAAAAGCCAAGCTGCAGTGTAAGCATTTGTTTTTGCTAAAAAAAAAAAAAAAAATCAGAAATGTTTGAATGAAATCAAGAAAATGACTTTTCAAATAATAAACATAACAGCCAAAGTCTAATCCACGGTTGGGATTTAAGCTGGCATGGATTTGATGCAGCTCAAAGGCACACCCTGTTAATTATTCATCAGTGCTGATGCTGACTGGGGGAAGTCTGCTCAGGCCTCCGTTTAGTAAAGGTCTCAGTGTTTCTATTATAAACCTCTATTTTCAGGGGTGTCCTATGCCCTTCACGTATGCTGGGCTACAGCAAATAAATAGAGGGCCTACACTCAGCCTTTGGAACTAATTTTTTTCCACTTAGTTGAAATGATAAAATTGCATAGAACAATGTACAGTTTTAGTAAGATTTAACACCTTTGACCTTTTCTAAATCAGGAATAATTTATGAATATTGAGGCTCATGGATGAAATATTCACTGGCACATCTTGTAAATGTTTGGCCACTTATTCACTATTTTACAAAGTGGCCAAATGATAGAAAACTGCTCCCTGCACCCAAGCAATAAAAACATAGGTCTCTCATTATTCAGTACTGTAGACTGATACCTTGACGCCACAGACTCAATGCCATATTATTGCAGGTTGACAGAAAACCTTGTGACTCTCCAGAGGACAGTCTTCAAACCCCTCGCAGTGCTCAGATGTAGTGATTTCATCTCGTAAATGGATTTTAATTAAAACAATCCCGCACTTCTTTAAGCCTTTTAAAATATATACACGGCATAGACCAGAGAAGGCTCCATGGTGATTCATTTTGTCTAAAGTGTCCCTGAATAATTCTCACTCCGTGGGATGGTCCACGGACAGCACAAATCTTTAATTCCTTTTTTTTTTATTTTTATTTTGTCCTCTCTTGCTCATCTCCGTGAAAATAAATAAGTGATTTTTTTTCTTCAGGCTTTGCTCTCTCTCCCTGCAAGTTCATTAAATGTAGAATGTTGTCTTTTTGAAGATATGGTGGCTGAGTGCTCCTTGCCATCTGTTAAATGACTTCCCGTTGTCTGTGTGTGTTCGTGTGCGCCAGTGATGGGCTTCTCCGCAGCCCGGAGACTGTCTGCAGCGTCGCAGCCGTCAGAATGAAAACATTATCAATCAGCACCCAACAACAGCTGTTTTTGACAAGTTCCTGTCTGACGCCTGATGCCTTACAACTGTCAATAAGGCTCTTTCTTTGTCTAGCGGGTCGGAGCGCACTGTCTTAGTGCTCCTCTTGGCATCCCGTCTCTGTAACCCTAGAATTTGCCGTGTTTGGGAAACCCATGTGGGGGAGGGGAGAAGGGAAGGGAGGGGCTGTGTGTCTTGTTCTTACTTTTGTGTAAGGTGCCACAGGTGTCTTAGTTTGCATATTCAAATATATATATATATATATAGGAAAACAGTCTGTTATGTATTTCTTCGGTTAGCATCTTGTTATATTTATGGAAGTGACCCATTTTTGTACCTTCTTAGCTGAAGCAGTTGCCTTTTTTTCTACTGGCAATTTATTTATATAAAACTTTGTATCTACCGTAGTTTACAGTATTGGTTGCTGGGTAACTGCTATATTACCCTGTCTTTCTATCGAGATATAACCTATACTTAAAGGTTGACCGGTTCATGTGGACGTTGGCTAGACAAGGAGAACTTTGCCTGGCCCGCAATTTATATGATTTCCACTATCTTGCAATGAAAATAAATGCTTAGTAGAACTGGTGTTTCCAGACTCGCTCTTTTCAGTCTCAGCATTTGAGAGCCCCAGAACTCTGTTTACTTTATGTTGCTTGTTTAAATCTTCAAAATAAGTTCTGCTGCTTTTGAGTCAGAACAGATTACTAGCACATGCTTCTTTTGAAGCCGTTGTGAGACCCTTCAGAGAAAAAGAAGCCTAGTGCCTTTTCCGGTCGGTTCTACTTGAGCACCAGTGTACTTCCCTGGGAGCCATTCTCTTAGGGAGTAACAAGGTTGGAGATGCGGTGTGTCATCCTTCACAAAGGATCATCCTTCATCATCTCTCCTGAGGGCCACTTGCTGCAAGTTGAGAGCAATGAGCTTATTTCTTCCAATGGTTTTTGATGCCCTTAGGGAGCTGGTAGATATTCTTAATGAATTTAGGAGGACATGCTATACATTTATATATCCATTCTTGAGGATGAGAATGGGAAAGTAAAAATTAAAAAACAGATGGATAGAGGATGAGAAAGAAAAAATGGGGGGAGGGTATGTGGTAAAAGAGGAAACTCAAACTCTGGCTCATGTTTCTGCCAAGCACAATATTATCCCGACACAGACCACTTGGGCCCAGAGAGTTCCAGTCACTTCCTTCTGAGTTTAAACCTGCCTCATCATCTCAGCCCTACCTAAGCAAGTGTGGGCAGAATGCAAATTTTTAATGCAACTGGGTGATTTCTGCTGCCCACAATGCAGACTCAGACTCTAGTAGAAATGTCATACTCCTGCTGGCTTAATCCAGTGGTAGAAGGCATCTTCATTAATCCCACCTAACGTAGCAAACAAAAAATGAAAAGACATGTGTGGGTGGTGGGGCTGGGAGTGAGTATAGGCTCTTGGGGGGGGGTCCTCATTTCAGCGCCTGGAAGAGATGATCAGTCTTTGATATGCACAACGTTTGTAATACTGGTCCCCAGCCTTTCCTTGTTCTGCAGCCTGGGCTGGGAGGATCCCAAGTTCAGGCTGTGAAGTGGATTACCACATCTTGTGGGGGAATTCCTGGCTCCTAAGGGTGCACGGCTTTTGGTCATCACTGAGTCAGTGTGATTACACGATTTGCATCTCTGGACTAAATGTTTCCAGCTCAGAGGCCTGAAGTGATAGATGAGCCCAGGCCTTGGCACTCCCATCCCCACACCCTTCCACTATTTCAGAAGTCTGCAGAGTCCCAGCAGAACTCAGCGTCAGAGGCAGATCCACTTCCCCTCCCCTTTCTTCTTTGCTTTGAATTAAAAACCTTACAAGGAAAGCTTCCGTCCCCAACCCCCACTGTCTCATCGGACAGGGAGATGCTAACTTCCCACCAAGAGAGGTTCTTTGTGGCCACCTCTTCCTAATGTGACTTTATGTGGAACCCAGGTGGCGTTTCAGGGCCACAGAGAGTCTCTGTCTAGCGTCAGGCTCTCCTACAAAACAGGCGCACAAGTTGTCAACCCCATTGCCTCTATAAGGACATTGTGAACCCCATCTCTGCTCTGTGAGTGGTGATCTATTCAGGGAGCCCTAGTTTCAAAAGGCCACCTAACGTGTTCTCAGACGTCACTCTTTCCTTTCTTAGGCATTTCCATGGGCCACTCTGAAGAATCTCTTTACAAGACACTACTGTCAGCCTTGTCCAAAGTGAATTTGCTTGCCGTATTTGCTTGCTCCGTTAGCTTGACATATATACCTTGTGAGGTCACGGGTACCTGTGAAAAAAGAAAGACCTTTTAGGCCGAATGCCTTGTTGGTCTGAGCCAGGTTTCTGTCCCAGTCTGACTTCTAACTTTCATCTCCTGACGTTCTAGATCAGCATGGCCAACATGGCCGTAACCACTGAATGGCACCTTTGGGGGAAGAAAAAAATCTGATGTAGACTATTAAAGAATGTGGGAAATTTCCCTGTTCCTTTTTTTTTTTTTCTTCAAAAATCTCTTACTCTGCCTGATGCTTTCAAAATACTTAGTACAAATATTTCAGTGATGTTCTTTGGACAGCAACATTTCAGCTGTGGAGATAAGTGGACTATGTGTTCACCAGAGGCTAAAAGCCGTCCAGGGACAGGGACAGAACAAAATGAGCCTTGAATAGCCATCAGCTTCTCAGCCCCCCTCTCCACCCCACCCCTGCTTATTCCCTTGCTTCCTCGCGGACACTGGGAGTTGTTTGGAAAACCCTAAGATCACTTCCATCTCAGCCAGCCTTCCCAAAGGTGTGAAATCCAGCTTCTCCTGCTGCAGCCCCTCTGACAAGTGATTCATTGAGACCCAGGCTGGAGCTCCGGCATCAAACAGATGTCAGACGAAACACCAAATGCCTATAAATGATTGCTTTGCAAGCAGTGGAATGACTGCGAGTCCTGGCCTAATGATGCTCCCCATGTCTGGACAAGTTTACAGAAGACGTGGGGGTGGGGGAGTGGGTTTTAAACAGTCTGGAAAGAACGCTGTTTCTGGGGTGAGAAACGAAGCCTCAGCTCTCACCTGTGAGGCTCCTGTCGGATCGAGTGGTGTCTGGTTGGTTTGTGGGTGGTGTGTAAGGGTCCGTCTGAGACGTGCACAGCAGGGGCACCCCACAGGCTGGATCGGTGTGACGTACTAAATCATTAGATGTAAATACCTGAGGAAATTCAAAAACGAAATTCTGTTGGAACGGAAACTGCTCACCAAAAGGCAGAGACAGGAATGCAAACAGTAAGTCTGGCTGTCATTCTCTGCAACTCTGGAGCAAGTCAAGCCTGGCTCTGGTCGTTCTCCAGTTGTTTTACGGCTTTCCAGACATGGAACACTCAGCAAGCAGCTTCAGTGGGAGTTCTGAGATGACAGCTTGTCCAGGCTTAGCTTACTGTCCTCCTTCTTAGGGGTTTTATTTCCTGGTCAAGACTTTGGACTTTAATAATTAATAATGTTAGGACATTTGTTCACTCCTTCACACCACTTAGTATCTTGTGAGACCACTAGTAAAACCAGAAATTTAAATACATACATTCACATATAGAAAGGGCTGTGTCTTACCAGGCATGGTGGTGCACGCCTTTTATCCCAGGAAGATCTCTGGGAGTTCGAGGCCAGCTTGGTCTACAAAGTGAGTTTTAGGACAGCCAGGGCTACACAGAGAAACCCTGTCTTGAAAAACCAAAAAGGGGGAGAAGGTAGGGACTGTTTTCTTTTAGCTTCTTTCTAAACAGCAGCCTATAAAACTAGCAGTGTCTTTTCTGCTACTTGACTGCTACAAGCATGTACCTAACACAGCAAATGTCCAAAACGAACGTCAGCAGGGAACTGACGGCTTGGTTTAATATGCGTGTATGTGTTTGTGTGTATGTATGTATGTATGTATGTGTACATATATACAACTGGAGTGGTCCGATGTGATTGATTAGCCTAGATATCCAGGCTAAATCACCTAAATAGGAGCAGAAATAGAAACATCTCTTTCCATTGACTTTCATGTATTACAAATCACTCAAAATTTTAGGCAAACAAAAGGAACTGTATGAAAACAGATTTATTAAAATGTGCAGATTTGTTCGAGTTCAGCCCCTTATAGGATGATGGGACCTGGGCAATGATTCTCAGTGTTTCATATGAAAGGAAGGAAGCAGGCAGACGCAGTGTGCCCTAGATATCCTTTACGCCCACCAAGGGAGCCTTGTCAGGTGGCACAAGCTTGATCAACTGGCTGTAACTAACAATTTGCACAGGAAGCCGGACAGTGGTAGCGCATGCCTTTAATCCCAGCACTCGGGAGGCAGAGGCAGGCGGAGCTCTGTGAGTTCGAGGTCAACCTGGACTACAAGAGCTAGTTCCAGGACAGGCTCCAAAGCTACAGAGAAACCCTGTCTCGAAAAATAAAAAATAATAATAATAATAAAAAGGCACAGGAAATAGAACGTGACACTTGTTCAAAATAGCCAAACTACAGACTGTCGGGATATATGACTGACAAATGAATTGATTCTCAAATAAATGGCAAGAAGGGAAAAAGCAATCAGCAGCACACATTAAAGAGTTCCCTCAGAACTGCAGCGTGTGCGGCTTAGTCGAATTCTGCGTTCAGTCCCAAACCTGGAAAACTAAAGTGAGAGACTGAAGATGAATTTATATACCTGGATGTTGTGTGCAGTAAAGAATCTGATTCATTGGGATTTTTTTTAAATATGTGATGATGAAATTGTGACTATATAAGAAAGAAAACTTTTAATCAGCGGTGTAGACAAGATCTTTATGATCAATTGCTGTGTTCAAGATTTACTTCAAAATAATCTATGAAGGAGAGGAGAGCAGAAAGAAATGAAACTGTGAGTCCTATCTGATGCCACTCCAGCCCAATGACAATGACAAGGCGACATTTTCTCACGAGAAGGTTGGGAGAGGAAGGTAGGCAGGATGGGCGGGAGGAAGTTAACAAGATATGCAATAGAAAATGCCCTCAATGCAAAAGCAAGCATGCTGCCTGGATGTATTCAGAATCGCAGTAAATCGGAAGAAAAATTCAATGTAGTGGAAAACTTAGCAAGGGACTTGAAAAGGCATTTCACAAAGAAGCGGGTAGCCAAGGAAAAATGACCATTGTTATCAGTCAAATGCAGATAAGAAAGATTGCAAGATAGTACTGCACCTCATCAGGATTGCTAACATTAAAGACAGTACCAAAAAAAAAAAAATGAGAGAATAAAGTCAGTGTGCATCTGGCATCTTAATCACTGCTCGAGAATGTGTGTCCTGAATTCAAGAAGGAAGTTTGTCACATGCTGACTGGTCCCTGGTTTTGAGTCAGCCATCACTGGTTTAGACTTTGGTTCATGCCTCACTAGCCATGTGACACTGGAAAAATCATTTAAATGTCCACATTTGGGTTTTCTAATCCATAGGAAAGTAATATATCTACATCCAGGGGCTCCCTGAGTTCAGCAGCATGATTCATATAGAGTACTCAGGCTGAGAAGGTACTGAGGCACTAAGGAAGGACTCCGTGAACGATTCCAAACTGATTCCTACAATGCATACTTGAAGCAATTGTCCCTTTGTTTCTCCAAGCTCTGCAAAAGCAGAGGCTTCAGAACCAACTGCACTGACTACCACACTGGACTCATAGTCCACCCTTATTTGGTCATGGGCTTCTTTCCCTCCAGTGACCCCCATGGGGCTATCTCAAATCATTTGCCTGCCACCTGCTGCTGTAGTCATCGAACAAACACTGATTGAATGAATGTTATGAGCAATTCATTAAGTAAAGGGAAAACCAGTTTTTAAGATGTAATCTGATTTATGCTGTTTAAATATCTTAAAGGCTCACTGGTCCTAGCACCCCCATGTTGTAGAAAAGTTGTTTCTGTGTTCTGTTACTTTAAAAATCTAAAAAGACAAAAGAATACAATCTCTCTCTCTCTCTTTCTCTCTTTCTCTTTCTCTCTCTCTCTCTCTGTCTGCGTGCACACACGCGCACTCTCTCATGCATTGTTTTGATTGGTTAAAACTTTAAGTTGAAGACAAGGGGTTCCATGTCTAATACATTTCCCCACATAGGCCTGGGATTTCACTTTATTGCCAGTGATCATAAAGGGTATCCGTGTTCGTCACATAAAATGTCAATGGAGGAAATTTCCCAAGGCTGTCTTTACATCACCTGAGCATGTGCTGCATCTCACCTTCATTGACATTTGTTTCTACATAGTTCTTTTTCTGTCTTGAAGAACATAGTCTCTCTGTGACCAGGCTGTCCTTGATCTGGATCTCCCTGCCCTGTTCTCCTCAGTGTCAGGAGGTATGCCACACCTGGCTTTCTTTTTTATATACTTCAACAACATTGGCTTCTTAGAACTCATATTGTTTCAGAGCATGCTCTGACTTCCTAGTATATTAAGAACAGTTTTTATGTTGTTAAATTTTTCCTAACCGATGATCTTTAGTGGCTGCTTAGCCCTTACTATGGCCATATCTAAATAGTTCCCTCTTTGTTGGATGCTTGGATCTCTGTTTTAGATGTTTCTATAGGGATATTTATGCACATTCTTGTATATTTTGATAGGATAACTACAAATGGGATTATGGGGTCTAATGAGAATTACAAGGCCAAAATGTATGAACACTTGAAGGTCTTTAAGAGTTACAGTTGCTCTCTTAACCTGTACCAGTTCATATCACAGCTCCTGTTAGTCATTAAATCCTTGTGAACTTGGGCTATTGAATTGATATATACATATACACACACACACATATATATATATATATAATTTTAAAATCAGCATACACTGTACTAGATATTATTATGGCATTTTTAAGGTATATTTGAGTGTATCCTTCCCTCCCACTTCCCCACCCTTAAGCCTCCCCTGCCCTTCATCCCTCAGCCTCCTTTACTCTTTCATGTTCCATGTGTCCTTTTCTACTGAATTTTTTTTATCTGCCCTAATTTATCATGCAGAAAGTGAAATTTCTTTAATTTTGTTTTGTGATAACTAGCAGGAAAGCTGACTTGAAATAAAAGAACAGATTTGACCAACATTTTCTAGGGAAGTGGAGGAAGCTATCTAACTCGCTGTTTTCCTGCCTGATGGTTGATGGTTTTTGTTTTTGTTTTTTAACCCCAAAGCATGGATGTTGTGAACGTCTTTACAGGCTGAAAAGTTAACAAATAAATACTGTTTATTTGTGCAGACAGTGGGAAATCAAAGGAAGAAAAGCTATAGTAGAGGCCCCAACGAGGCCAAGATCATGCATATTCATCTCTTGCCAGAAGGAAAATGGAAACCCAAAGAGTTGGTTGAGATCTGATTCCTTGAACACAAGAATAACACACTTCAGAGAACCAAGGGTGGCAATGGGGAGTCACTGAAAAAATTAAATAAATAAGGGCATAGTGGGAAGAGTTACATAGGAAAAATGACCAGGGAAGAGGGGGTGGTTGACATACTCCAGTTGATGCAGATCATAGTGCTTAAGTATAGGCCAACAAATAAACCCACCAACAGAGAAGGTGACTAGGAGTCCATTTCTGGCTTTAATGTTCTGCTGCCGCCATCTTGGAATTCTTAATAATAATATTATTATAAGAGAAGTCCACAGGACCATGGAACCTTCAATCAAGTAGAAGAGCTGGCATAATACATAAATCCTTGCCCGCCTCTTCATGTGTTGCATTTCCAGTACCCTATTAGCAAGGGATTCCATCAGATCATGACAAATAGGAATTCAGAAGGACTTAAACCAAGTACACAATAAGTGTATTAAGTCTACACCCAGATAAGAGGAACTGCTGCCATGGATTTTATAGGTGTTCTATAAAAGTCCATAGATCAAGAAGCTTGATCCCCAAAGTGTAGCGTTAGGGGATGCTGTGGACTTTTAAGAAGGGAAACCTAAGGGAGGTCCTTAGGTCACTGGGGCCTGGTGCTTCCCTCCCCTCCCCTCTCCTCTTCCTCCTCCTCTCCCTCCTCTTTCTCCTCCTTTTTTTAGAGGCCTCCTACATTCTAGGTAGGCACTTTATAGCTGACCTATATATCTCCCAACTCAAACCTTTCTCCTGATAACTTGAGAGCCTGAGGCATCTCCCTGTAGTAGCATAGACCAGACTAGTGCAGGTGGTTAGCCCCCGGAAGCCATGCTTCCTGACCAAACTTGAACTTGCTTTAATTGCAGGAAGAAAGCTATGGCATTTTAAGATGTACAAACAAGCAGGAATACCAATCGTGTTCTTTCTTCCTCATGTTATTTCCCTTCACAAGCTAACCACTGGGAATAATTACCTAGGAGAGGGAAGGCAAAATCAATTGATAATTCCACTTTAATATTTTTCCCAGTTCTTTCTTACTCCTCAAAAGACAGAAGTCAAATATTGATAGATAGCATGTATCAAGAAATGAAATAAGAACAGGTAGATTGGGGGCCAAATACTAATCTAACAAATCACACACTGTGTGATTTTAGTGACCTTGTATACAAGTTACAAGTAGCATCTAAGTTGACTTTGAACAATAAAGATGCATGCTAAACTTTATATTAACATTTTTTATTTTGTTTTGACTTAGAGTGAGGTCATGTAGCAAATGGAAAACATTACTATTAGGCAAAATCAAGACTTTGGAAGATTAAACCAATGCTGGTGACATATGCCTGTAATTTCAGGATTTGAGAGTCTTTGCCTGTCATAGAACATGCAAGACAAGTCCAAAACGGAGCACACAGAGGCAGCAATCCACTTGACTCTTGCTGACAGAGGCCAACATCCTTGGAACACACGTTGCGCTGCCCAAGTCGAAGCCTGGCTTCAAGGTGATCTTTGAAACCTCAGGTGAATGGAAAAAGGAAGTTTGTTCTGAAGTGTTTTTTTTTTTTTTCTTTCTACTCTTGGATCGGAAAGAAACCTACTATAGAACACAACATGGAAATCTTATATCCCTTTTCCATGCACAGGACAGAACTGCACTGGTTTTGACCTCAGCCCACAACATTGAAACAGCAGTGCTCAGCCAGCCTCTGTCGGGGCTCCTGAAAGTGTGGCTTGAGGATGATTGGCCATCAAATCAACCTGAGTAGGCTTTAGCGGCGCAAAGTCCTGGGCGCTTAGGGATCTGCATCTCACGGATGAGCCTAGGCAAGTCTGAGCGCCACAGCTTTTAAGTGATTTTGTGAAATAGGACGGAAGAGGGTGAGCAACCGCGAAGAAATACAGAGATGTGGCTCATGAGGCGTGGTTAAGCCCAACTACGACAGTCATCTGTTTCCTGATTTGGTAAGCGTGGTCCCAGGTCTGGAGTCCACAGACCCCTGAAGTTTGGGGGCTCTGAGTGCCACACTGTGTCATCTGTAGAAACATAAAGGGGTCTTCTGCAGGAGGAATGAGCCCCTGAATTTGAGAAGGAAAGGGATCATGCTGAAGACACTAAAGAAAGCCTGGCAAACCTAGGAAGTCCTGGTGTGGGGAATTAAGCAGGTATCAAGCTGTATCACACCCACCTGGTGTGGTACACAGGCAGGACACAAGGCAGGACAGTTTTTTTTGGAACCAGTCTCTGACTCTTCCACTTCCATAGGTATCTTTCGCTAAAGCTGGTCTGTGGGCCGTGAGACAGCATCCTGCTGCTTCACCCCGGTGCTTCAATCTTTTCCCACTTTAGAAAAACCAGTCTTTCACTGCCCTCCCACAACCTTAGCGCTGAAGCAAGGGCAATGTTGTCGAAGGAAGGGCAACTGGAGTAAAGATCCGCTGCCCCGAAGAAATGAGTGCTGCACCCGAACACCCCCGCCCCATCCGAACACACCTTCACTCCCCAACTCGGTTCCCAACCACTCGCATTTGCGCTTGTCTTGACTGAAAGAACCTAGTCATCCATCCGGGTATCGTCACACAAGAGCACAGAACAAGGGATCCGATCCATTAGCATGGTCTCATGTCCCTACTTCTCTGCAATTGGAGACCTTGTGATCCTTTGAAGGAGGAGCGGGCGACTCCCGCTTCGATACAGTATCTACAGTACGCCTGGAAAAGCCATCAAAAGCCTGAAAGGTACTGGGGCTGTTTACCCTGCATTCCTAGCGATCTGCTGCCCAATTAACATGATTAGCAGCTGAGAAAATACTCCCCTCCTCCGTCAGAGATGAATCGACTCCCCCGAACTGGGAAACAAAGGGAGAGAGGCAATCATGTTTATGAAGTTATTGCAAACAAATGCACTTCAAAAGGAACTGTGGTGACAGATTCTGCTTCACAGTGTCCGTCCTCCGCCCCACCATGACAGGCAGCCTCTGGGGACCCTTCCAACACTTCTGCCGGGGTTTTCAGTCCTGGTCCTCAGCTGTAAGATGGAATGCAAGGTGCAGAAATAACCTAGCCTAGAGCCTAGACTAGCAGGGTCCAGCCAGTTGGTGGCTGTTAAACACTGGAAAACGGTCGCTGGCCCTGTCTTGGGTGTGTAAGGCACATTTGATGGCAAAGATTTAGTACCAAAAAAAAAAAAAAAAGAAAAAAAAAAAAGAAAAAGAAAAGAAAAAAGATGACTATTTTTTGAATTAATAACACTTGCTGAGATATCTTCAATGTATTGGCTTCAAATACTTCATCAAAATACATGTCACCTGTTTCTTTTTACTTTAAAAAAATCCTATAGAACATTTAAAATGATGTGTGCCTCCCACTTGTGGCTGCTGTTATACTCCATTAGGCGGTCTGTCAGTCTAGACTGTGGGTTGAGCAGGCCTGGGGCAAAAGTCGGTGAGCATGTAGAAGCCTAGTTCTCGGTGGTAAAAGGAGTCGGAGAGATTTTAGGCTGGCAGTGACCCCTCTTGCTGAAAAGGGGTACGTCCATGACAAAGGGAGCATGTGGAGGCCAGGCTGTCAGGCTGCAAACCTGCCTTCCTTCTGGTTCTAATACTTAACCTCAAAGGAACTTTAATATTTAAACCAAATGGCATGTGAGATTTCAGTAGGCTGATGTATTGCTCTCTGCTCAGCCATTTGAGAAATCCTACGGAGGCCTCCGCACAGCTGAACCCCAGTTGCTGCTACATCCCCGGAAGTCTGGCGCAGCACTAATGAGCTGATGAAATTTTTTTCTCACTTGTTTGATATTAAATAGGAAAGCCTTTCGAATTAAACGTTTACAGATAGTGTGAAAATTGGAAGTGTGGGTTTCAGCTGAGCCAAGTACAACAGACCCGAAGACTGCAGATGCCTACTGGGGAGATGGTACCATGGGTTCCCCTGCCCTGCAAAGGGAAGCAGAGCATTGCTGACTTCCTCCTTCCGGGCATAGATGTCCAGGCGCTGTGGTGGGCTCCGCTCTGCTGAGGGTCAGGTCTGTCCTGAACACCGTGGTTTAACACAATGGGAACTCACTAGTTTAAGCCAAGAACTTGGTGCTTTCCCCTTCTGAGGTTGGATTCCTTTGTTCTGTTTCGAAGCCAACGCCAGCCATGGTATAAGGGTTCTGGATCCTCAGACAAAGCTTTCTAAGCACAGAGATAGCTCTTTGCCTAGCGCTGTGTGACATAAAAGGCATGATTTTTGGTTTTGTTCTGCGTTGCTGTTGTTGGGGTGGGGATGGAGGTGGAGTGCCCACACACCACGATGAGCAGAGGATAACTCCGGGGAGTCAGGTCTCTCCCACCTTTATGTGGTTTCCCAGAATCAAACTCAGATCTCCCGGCTTGTGCTGCAAGCTCTTTACCCAATTAGCCATTTCATCATACACATACCCCGACCACCTGTGTGCTTCCCTTTGTTTTCTTTTTAAGTTGCTCTGGGTTATAGAGAAAGAGGTGGAGACAACTATTAACCCAGATGGACTGACCTGAACCCGGAACTCTTGTATTGGTGTGAAGAATGAGTCGGGAGGACCATCTCAACAGCATCCAGCAGGAACAGCAAAATGACAAATAAGACTTGTAGTCACTCAGAGCATGGGAGCAACAAGAGGCCCTGAGACAATTGGAAGGTGCTTGGTTTGGGGTAAGATGGACCACCCTGGATCTCTAGTGATGACCCTGCCTTTCAGTCAGTAGGTTCTTGACCTGCCTTTCGGATGTCAGTAGGTCCTGGGTCAGGCTGGCGGCCACGTTCTCTGGAGACAACAACCTTGCTTTCATTGAGAAGCCATCTTTGAGTGAGAT